>NC_139039.1:18081058-18676058 GCF_964662115.1 Mustela nivalis | reverse complement strand
CTCCCTTACCCTCATAAGCAGAACAGAATCTCACTGTTCCAAAATTAGCTACTTTTTTTGTATTTCTCAGAGGGGAGTGTAGGAAGAGGAAGCCTATGGGATCTGAAGAGAATCTGTCCTCAATAGACTTGGAGGAATAGATGGTGTAATTTTTTTTAAGGAGATTGAATATACAAATTGTTGTGCTACAGAAAAAAAAAATGGAAATTCACAAATTGGACTTTGTTTGGCTTTCTATTTCTAAGACTAATATATTCAATGCAAAAATCTTTAGCTTCATGAAAAGGGTCCAGGTCTGATTACCAATTATATCACAGACTGACTCCAACAGCCTTTCATATCAGTGGCATATCAAAGTAAATCAAAACCCATACTTAGAATTAACTACCCTCAGCAATAAATCCTTAAAAGAAATAACTCAGAGGCGCCTGGGTGGCTCAGTGGGTTAAAGCCTCTGCCTTCAGCTCAGATCATGATCCCAGGGTCCTGGGATCAAATCCCACATCGGACTCTCTGCTCAGCAGGGAGCCTGCTTCCCCCTCTTCCTGCCCGATTCTCTGCCTACTTGCGATCTCTGTCTGTCAAATAAACAAAATCTTAAAAAAAAAAAAATTTTTCAGCAAAAGGAGGACTCCTATACTTAATGGTAATCTGTGGCTTGGTTCTGGCCAAGAAATCTCAAAGTGACCAAAGCCAAGACCTCAGCTCCCATTTGCACGATGGGTGGGCCCTAACAGCATGAACAGCTGGCCCAGAGTTTAAGGGTAGAGACTGATGCAAGAGGATTTGAACTTTGAAGCAGGAGGAAAATGTTTTATCCACATTCACTCAAATAATATTTTTGAAATTCAACAGTCCAATTTTTTTTTTTTTATTTAAGTTAAGAGTTTCAGGATCTACTCATGCTTTCTCTAAATGATTCTGACCCTTATATAAAGTATTTTAATCAGACATTAAAATAACATCTCTCCTTTGGGATGATGACTTTCTAACTTTTACACCTAAAATGTGAGTGTGATTTAACTTAATTCCCATTTACAGTTTAGAAAAATTCTATTCCCACCACCACATAAATGCAAGATGTTACAGTTAGCGATCTAAACTTTACCAATTTTCTTACCATTATTCCCTTAATAATAAAGACTTTCAAGCAGAGATAATTCCTCTTATTATTTTTAATATTCAGAACCTCCAATTAGCTACAAAAGGAGGAATCCCCTACAATACTAGATTAGTCCCAGAGAAGCAAAGTGGGAGGTCGCATACTTCATACACCACCCTGCCCGTTTCTGTATCCCTGCTTTGAAGTGACCTTTTACTACAAGAACTTCCATTCATTCAACAAATATTGATAACTTGTCTACGACATGCCAGCTGCTCTGCTAGGGACACAATGGTGAAGACAGTCCCTGTGATTAAGGAGCCTTCAAAGAGCCAATAGTTAAGACCAGAGGGAGCCTGGGTGGTTCAGTCGGTTAAGCAGCTGCCTTAGACTCGGGTCATGATCCCAGGGTCCTGGGATTGAGCCCCACATCGGGCTCCCTGCTCGGCGGAGAGCCTGCTTTTCCCTCTCCCTCTGCCTATATAGCTCTGCCTCCTTGTGCTCTCTAGCACTCTGTCAAACAAATAAAATCTCTAAAAATAGTTAAGACAAGAAAATACAAGTAAGTAATTATAAAAACTGCAAAAGCAGAGATGCAATGCAGCCTAAGGGAACCCGGAGCGAGGACTCCACTGGTGTGGCCCTGGAGAGAGTGACCGAGTGGAGCTCCCTGAAGAAGAGGGAGCTTGGACTGAGGATGAGGAACAGGCAGCTGAGTTAGCCTTTCGGATCCTGTCAACCAGCAACATTTCCCTCCAGAGATCTAAAGGAACAACACAAGAAAGTTGGGTTTTAATTTTGTCCGTAAGGACCTTTAGAATATTGTGGAGGTTCGCTGACATAATAGCTGGAAAATCTAAGGCTTTGAATGTCAGTGACCTGTGAGAGAAAATGCTGTGTAAACACAGTGTTTGGCCCATCGAGACTATCAAGTGGGGACTGTCTCTCTGACACATCGTCAATCCCTCCTTGTCCACCCACAGTCCCCAGAAGTATGCGAGGCCAGGAGGGGGAAGCAGGCAGCGACCTCTTCCACAGACAGAGATAAGGATGCCAGCACACAGCACTTCCAAGTCCCCAGAATGTTCTCACAGTTGTCTCCCAGGTGACAGCCCCATAGCATAGACAGGTCCCATGATGACTTCCTATGCCTCTTCCCCTTTTATAAATCTTCTCCGAAGTTGAGGATCTTGCCCATATGCCCAAGAAACATAGTTAATAAGTAACAATGGATATTAAAACCCAGCTCAAATGTGTACCCTCCGCGTCTTTCCCCCTTCCTTCCCACAGCTAATAAGGTTGACCAGCATTTGCTGCCACAGACCTAGCTCTGCAGAACTGCTTACGTGTGGAGGGCACACATTACTCATGGAGACCTCCCTCCTTGACTCAGCTTCTGGGCTACCTCCCTGGCTTGGACAAGTCAAAAGTCATTTTGGCCTCATTTTCCTCCTCTGTAAAAACTGAAGCAACAATAAACAATCCATTTCTTAGGGTTGTTTTAAAGTTAAATGAAATTTTTGGAAGCTTTCTAACACACACCATTGTCAGTTGCTACTGTTACACTGTCAACAACCTTGTGAAACAAGCTTTATTATTATCCTCACATTAGGACCAGAACTTAGCAACTCGTTGAGTCAAAGCAACTTTCAGGGGTGATGGACATGTTCTCGAGCTCGACAGTTGCACAGATGGAGAACATTTGTCAAGATTCATATTCATACACTTAACCTAGGTGCACTGCACGGTACTTAATTTTGTATCAGTTAAAAAAATGTGAAGCCACCCAGGTGGCTCAGTCAGTTAAGTGTCTGCCTTTTGCTCAGGTCATGGTCTCAGGGTCCTGAGATCGAGCCCCACAATGTGTTCCCTACCCAGTGAGGAGCCTGCTTCTCCCTCTCCCTCTGCTTACCGCTCCCCCTGCTTGTGCTCTCTGCCAAATAAATAAGATCTTTAAAAACAATTTGTTTTCATATATCATGTGGCCAGTGAATAGTATATATACAGTATATATACAGTGAATGTATATTCCCTAACACATCTATTAACTCATTTTAGCATCTAAAGATTTCCTGGGGGGGGCGCCTGGGTGGCTCAGTGGTTGAGCTGCTGCCTTCGGCTCAGGTCATGATCCCAGGACCCTGGGATCGAGCCCCGCATCGGGCTCTCTGCTCAGCAGGGAGCCTGCTTCCTCCTCTCTCTCTCTCTCTCTCTCTCTCTCTCTCTCTCTCTCTCTCTCGGCCTGCCTCTCTGCCTGCTTGTGATCTCTGTCTGTCCAATAAATAAATAAAATCTTTAAAAAAAATAAAATAAAAAATAAAGATTTCCTGGTTCTTGTTCTATAATCTACTTTCCAACTAACCCTTCCTACAATAGTGAAAATCTTACATGTTGACAGCACCAACTACCATTCTAATCTGATCTTGTGGACATCCAATCTGACTTGCAGAGTTTTATGTTTTACTGTTAGCTCCTGTGTACACTCACCTAGACCCTCCTACAGGAGTAGGTCTCTATCCATGACCCTGTAAAGGCACTATAGCACCAGACCTAAAAAAATCACTTTGAAAATGAGTTTAGGACAACATACCAGGTACCTACAGTCTCACATCAAGAGACCTCAGAAAATCTGAATTAGGAGCTCTTAGTCGAGGTCAGCATTTGTCAACACTTTTTTAAAGCAGCTTACTAAAAGCATAGTCTAGGTACTCCTGAGAAAGAGGTGAACAAAATTAAATTCTTTTCAAGATTATATCATCTTGTTGATAGGAATTATTCCATCATAAATTAAGCCTTTTCAGGAGAATGGGTAAGAAGTAGAAGAGTCAAAAAAACAGTAAGACTAAGTTCCAGAAAACACTAAGCCCAGAGAGAGAGGACGGTTCCTCTCATAGTAAGGAACTAAAACCATACCACCATTTGCACACAATGTCTATCAAAGACATTGTCAGGGGTTGTACAGTCTGGCTGAAGAAATAACTTGACGTGAAGACTCTGCCTTCTTTTGTTTCTAAATTATACACAGCTGGGTAACGGAATTACCCAAAAGCTAGCACAGGTTGTTGGAGGGAAATGGGGCTAGACTGGCTACATGGGGCATAGTTTCAAGCTACAAGGACTTGTCTCCCTGAAAGGGTTAAATGCCCAGGAGAGGCTCCTTGTTTAGAATCATTCAGATTGCCCTATCTTCTCAAAGTCCACTTGGCGAAAAGGAAATAATTTTCCATCTGAATCCTGCCAAGACCAGTTGAAAAAGTCAGTGTGTGTGTGTGTGTGTGTGTGTGTGTGTGTGTGTGTGGTTACGCAAGTTGGCACCTCACACCGTATCTCCCAACCTTTATTAAACAGCCACTTCCTGTACCTTTTACTTGGAAAATGATTACCTGTGTTAGGCTTTCCACTGGCAACTAAGAGTTCTCTCACAGAAGGTCAGTGTATGTACAGACCTAACTCCTAGAGGCTGCACAAAGAAGAAAACACCAACTCCCTAAAATGGCCTGCTTGTCAAGTCCTAACGCCATGCATTCCTTAGAAGTCATTTTGGTAATACAGAACTGTTGACCTTTAGGGCTAAGAAAGCAGGACTGATACTCGGGGTGTAACTGTGGTTTTATGGGACATTCTCTTCCCCGTTCTGAGACACCGGGCCTCACCTCCGAGTTAAATTTCTACCTGGGATTAACTCCATCTGCTCAAGAATTACCTGCCTCCATGTAGCTTAAAATAAGGAAATAGGATTCAGTATTTCTATAGAAAAATGTGCAAGTATTAGACCCTGTTCAACATGCATGACCTCGGGTGCTACCTGTAAAATGGGTACATTTTACAATGTACTATTGAACCATCAAATGATTCAGAGGTCTGTTAGAATCTTATTTCGTGCTCTCTGAAACAGTGTTAAACCTGTAAAATGTCACAGAAATTTCTGTAACTATCAATATTCCGTTTGTGCCGCTCATCTTAGTGGCTTACAGGATTTAACATTCTGTTTTACGTTCTGCAGTTAGATGATGGAAAAATAACAAGCCATAATTCCAAGCAACGTCATCTGAAATGTTATATACCCAAACCAGTCCTGCTTTTGATCCTACTTCAGCACCAGTATGAGGAAAATCCTAGTAATAGTGATTACTCTTTATGACATGAGGAGTAGTCAAGTATCAGTATCCTACCAGGAGTGTGGGACAGACCAGGAGAGAAGACCCAGGTCCTAGTCCTGGTTCTAGAACTTACTCGTTGTAATACAAAACACTTATCCACATAGTTCCAGTCAATGTCCTCCTGTATAAGATAGACCTTTACTTCATAGGTTGGTGTCCAAACTGAACAGAAAGGTCCTTATGTCCTGCTTATAAGGTATTATCCAAAAACATACAGTTATTATTTTAATCTTATTTGTATGTGTATGAGAGGCAATTCTAGATTATTTATCTCTATATTGATTATTTAAAAAAAAAAAAACATAGCTCAAATACATCAAAATATCAGCAACTCCCTAAACT
This sequence comes from Mustela nivalis, assembly GCF_964662115.1. NCBI lineage: Eukaryota > Metazoa > Chordata > Mammalia > Carnivora > Mustelidae > Mustela > Mustela nivalis. The sequence goes on along the minus strand of NC_139039.1, from coordinate 18,670,454 downwards.
AGAACCACAGAAAACCAAGAAGTAATAACGCTAGAATCTGAGAATAAATATTCTCAACGGTTAATTGGTAAAAACCAATTCTTTTTAAGCAAGAAAAGAAATCGGGCTCCTGTGCCTAGAATCTAATTCTCAGCAGAGATCACCAGCAGGCCCCCGCTACTACCTTCTCAAAGGTCAGTTGAGGAAATGAAATGCAATTTCCCAGCTGTCAATCACAAGAGGTGCCATATGTTTGGCACTGTGGTGTAATAAGCCCAAGCAACAGGTATTTCCCCACGTCCCAGTGAGGGGACAGGGGTGCAGAAGGAAGAAAGTAACTTACTGAAACCATGCAGCTAACACAGATGATCTCAGACATAAGCCCAGCTTGGTCATATTTTGAAGTCTTTGCATTCCCCATTATATTCTGGTACCACACGTACTGGCTACCAGTAACATTTTTTTCCATTTCTATTAACAAAGTATGTCTCCAAGATTTCAAACTGGACATCAGGGAGAGCAAAACTAGCTTAATGTTGAAATACCACTTGTATTATTCCAATCTTAATGAAAACAGGGAGAGGGGCATTATCCTGCCTTGGAGTCTGTACTTAGACCATTTAAGGAGAAAATGACTTTCATTTGATTATGTACGTATAAGGTTTCAAATGTTAAGTATTCAGCCTAACACAATATAACCATTCTGTAACTTAACAGTCGCACCTGCAATATAAAATCATTTAAAGTTCTTTATGAAAAGAGAAATGCAGGATTTTTCCTATCTCCACCCACATTTTATTGATACACCGACTCCTCTTATACTGGAAGAAAAATGTACTAGTAAATTCCTTTGCATAGTTGCCATTAGTTTCTCTATAAAGCACTATCAGCAGTTTTTAAGCCTTAAATAAAAAGTCAACTCTTAAGAGTATAGAATCAAATTCAATAGCCAGCAAGTCTTATGGCCCATCAGAAAGTTTTACAGAAATGCAAGACTACTCGGAAACAAATCTTCTTACATGCAAAGAGAGAAATCAACCCCAGACCAAAAATTCACCCAAATTACTTTTTAAAACATAATTACATATTTCTCTAAACAAGAAACAGCCCAAGTCTCTAAGTGAAATTGTCAGTTGGTGACTGTCTGCACCAATGGAGAATGTAGTCACTTAGCACAAGTGGAATTAATTCTGTACAAGTATTTGCACATGGGTTTGCCAGATGTTCGGAGAATGGCACTTCATAATAAAACAGAATTATAACTTCGGAGGAATAGGAACCTCATACCTTCCAGCTCCAGGTTACCCTAATGCATGACAGCCCTGGCTTGCAGAAGGGCACAGGCCTCTCTCTCTCTGCTGGCTGAGGCTACCACAGAGAGTGAGGGGAAAGTGGGAGGGCCAGGACAGAGAGTCTAGAAAAGCAAGCAGTAAATTATGGTCTCTGGCTTCAAAGACCTTCTAGTAGCTGTGACTGACAGAGGAAAGAATTTCAAACTCCCATGCCATTAGTGCTCAGAGGATTTATTCCAGGCCCCATCTGGCACAAATAATTATAAAAGTACAAATGTACCCAACGTAAGGTTTGGACCCTATCCTCGAGACGCTTACAAGTTTTAAGAAAAACCTATTGCAAGAGGTCAGTAAGAAGATTATGCGGAGCAAATAAGTGAAATTAGACCACAGTGCTAGGTATCCTGCTTCGAGACAATTCTGAGGATAATCAGGATCCCTGATTAAGGACGAAGAGTCTTTAGATAACCAAAAATGTCACAACAGGCTTAGCTTTACCAAACTTTGGTCAAGGTGGCAGGTGGAATTTCCAACATATGGCACAATGTTCATAATCTGGGAAGGATATTTCTAGAACCCTCAACACTACCATTTCCAAAACCACACTTTGGGGAGTTTTCTGCTGACTCTTCTGAAAACTGGAGCCAAATTTTTTTTCTACATCTGTGCCCTTCGACCTTGTGATGTTTGGCCCATAGGAAGTACTCAATTCATGCTCTGAAGCTTACCAAACTTCAGCTTCGAATAGCAAAGATTCTCCTTCATGCCTTTTATTTACCATTTAACATGTAAACATAATCATAACTATACACTCTGCATAAATGACTGCATTATACACAGAGTCCAGATTGAAGAGCTAATAAAACAAGTGCATTTTTCTTGCAAGTAGAAAAATTCACCCTTTTTAACCCATTTCTCCAAACCTTCTGACTCCCTCACCAACAAGTAGGAATTCCAGAACCCTGCCTTGAATCACAATCCAGTGAGCTTTCACAGAAAATTTAAAAATTTTAAGTTTTAAATTCTTAAACTCACTCTTTTAAGAGTGAAAATAAAGACCTTGATGGCTTTAAACCCCTCTTTTCATGGCATCTTACCCCTAACCCTGGGGTCTTCACAGTCTGTTTTCTTCCCAGTCTGAACTTTCTTTTGCGGTGTCAACAGTGTGGGAAGCTGGCCAGGTCCACCCTCCCACTTAGCATAACTAAGTACGATTTCAGGCAAAATTAACACAAACTGGAAGTAATTTCCTGGCAACCGCTTTGCCCTTTGCAGCTAGTTTGAGAAACTTACAATCTGCACGTGATCTGCTTTCACGCTCAAAAAAGAATGGAGTCAACCCAACTAAAAGTAAACCTGTCTCCTCAAAAGAAATTAAGAAACTTTAAACCTATTTAGTTTTATAACTTCAAAATGAAATAAAACTTCCATGTAAGAATAATGGTAAGATGTGGAATTTTTACCTTTACTCATGCAAGTAATATGTACACAGAACACTCATAAGCTTAGACATAAGCCTATTAGCAAGACGTAAATATAGTTTGCCTTTAAACATTTTCTCTTCAATATTGGGCTTGCACTGCAGACTATGGAAAACCTACCAGCTTTAATGAATGCCTAAAGTGGTTTTGGAATCAAACATGTATATGTGAAAATGGAATTCTGAAGTGCTTGAAAGCTATTTACCTAACACCTCAAGATTCGACCTTGTTTAGTATTCTCTCTTTGTTGAGCAAACCTTCTTTTCCTTGATTGTGTAAACATCAGGGCAATCACAAATTGCAAAATACCTTATAGTGTATGAAAAATGAAGTTTTATTGTATCTATCTACATAGTAAAGATTAGCCCCCAAATCGGTCAACCCCAAAATAGAAAAGGCTTTTTCATCTTGAGCCAAGTGAGTAAGATAAAATCATGCATTAATATCATGGATAAATGCCCACATGGAAGAATAACAAGTTCTGATTTCAAATAATATTGCAGTCACTTCTTTAAAAAAAAAAAAAAAGATCATCAGAACAATCCTGTATAAACTTGATTTAGAAAAATACATCATTAGAAGTAGTAGTTGCCAGTCGATCTCAGTTACTGGTTATAACTGATTTTCTGAAGTTGTGTATGGGAAACCCTGGTTAAAGCAGGCCTTTCTGAAAAAAAAAAATTCAGGTTGGTGAAGCCATACCCCCTATGACCTAATCCTTTCCCTGGAGCATGGCCTCACTCATTCTCAGTCACTCCTCACCTCTCCAAAGACCACAGCCGCCACTGCCCAGGTCCCTACCAAGTAAGCAGGGGAGTTACCTTTCACCAGAGGAAGTTTGGGCTCATTTTTACATGCCCTAAAACACACACAACATACCCCAGCCTTACCCTTGGGGCTCATGTATAGTCTGGTGGCTTACTTGTGGGCACTAGGCAAGGCCTTTAAAAAGTCTTCCATAGTACGGAAAGATAACTCAAGTTACGCTTTTGTCCTCCACCTCTTCAATTTCATCTGCCAATAGGGTTGGAAATCTGCGAAAAATTTTAAACCACATATACATCTGTCTAGATATCAAAAAAGGACTTATCAACAATTCAGTATGAACTGTAATAATGATCATACAATCTGGCAAAACACTACTACTACAAATAAATAAAAATAAAGGTATAATGAGCCTAATCACATATTTACAGAATCACAGAACAGATCTGAAACATTTTTATTCCCTGGGATCTAAAACTTTGCTCTGACTTTGAAGAATGTTGTTCCCAGTTGTATATAGCATATATAGTGTATATATGTATATGTATGTGTGTGTGTGAGTATATATGTATATATATATATTTTTTATATACAACTATATCTTATCAACAAACCCAATCTGGTTTGCAATGGTCTCTACTCTAGGACATGGAGGTTGTTCTAATGGATTTTAAAGGAATGGTACTCAGAATGGGCGGGGGGGGGGTCGATTCTTTTAAAAGTTTGCCACTGTCACCAAGTTCTTAAGCTATGATTCAGAAGTGTTACTTTTGTTTTTGAGAAAGTCAGCGGACTTGACTACATGAAAGTATAGAACACGGCTAAGTCAAAACCACTATAAACTCATGGTATTGTCTTTATAAGGCCAAGACATCTTTATAAAGCCAAAAGTCTGCAATACGAAAGGCAAAAGTTTATTATCAATCCATAAAAGTTCTAATAAATTGGAAAATACTAATATCCCAGTAGAAATAAAATGGTACTACATTCATAAAAAAAGGCAATAAAAATGAAAAATAACTAAAATTTTTCGGTATGCATGATTTGTAATTAAAGAACTGGAAATTTAGGTATCAAGAAAGCACTGTTTCCTTATAAAGCTGGAAGAGTTCATTTTCCTTTTAGAAATGAGTCCCCATACTAACAAAAATACCATAACACAGATACTCTCAGAGTGTTGGTGGGATCATACTTGGGTAAAACATTTTTTTGGAAAGCAAATGGTCCATCTGTATCAAGAGATCTCTGAGCCAAAAACTGTATTTCAAGGACTCCATCCTAAGTAGGCCCTGTAGACAAAGTTTTATAAGGGATATTTGTTGCAACAGTATATATTTAATAGTAATTATACATAAAAGTTTAGCTTATAAATAATTTGTTACCTTTATATAATGTATTAGTATGTAGCCACTAAAATAAGACTCTTGGAGAACTGTAATGACCTGCAAACTCTTCCCTCTTGGTTAAGCAGGAAAAAAAAAAAAAAAAAAAAAAAAAAAATATATATATATATATATATATATATATATATATATATAGGCATGCAACAGTATAGCTGTATAAACTAGAGAAGTAAAAAAACATACATCTATTTATCTATTAACCAGCATGCAGAAAACACTGATTTTATTTGGGTGGTGGAATTGTTTAATTCCTACTTTTTCTGAGTCTACCCATTTTTATACAGCCAGCATACATGGAACAAGGCCAACCAAGGAGGGCTATTACCTGACACGCTTTCTAAACACTTCCATCTAATAACTGACATACCAAGAAAGAAATCTAGCTAGGATTTTATAATGCTATGAAATAATCCAAAAGTGTAACCATGTATTATTTATATATAATTAAAAGGTGCAGGTCTTCTGCAAGCACTATTTTCTCCATAATGCTGATTTTTAAGAGAGGGAAAAGTTAGCACAAGTAAATAATATATATTATTTTAAACTCAATTCCACTGGGGTTTGTTTTTTTTTTTTTTTTTAAGGATAAAGAGTTCTAATCATTTTTTTAAAATAACTTTCCCTATGGACTACTGTATTGAAGAAAAAAAAATCAGAGCATCTTACACATGACAAAGCACTACTCAAATAAGGCATCATTGGTTCAATTTAAATTGCCCATCATTTCCTGCCCTAATTAACCCTGGAAAAGAAAAAAGCTGGTCTACTGTATTGCATTTCCAAACTCCAGTTTCTCTTCGGGTTAACCACACACTGCTATCGGGGTGTATCTAGACTCCTAAAGGAGGTCATAGTTTTCCCAAGCAGCAGCGACTCATTTCCTTTTTACTCCCCTTCCTCTGGAGCACCTGCCCAACTTCCCCCTATTCCTAACACCTGCACCCCACCCTCCACCCCCAGGGCTAAGGATTTAGTGTGCTGATGATTGAAATCCCATCACCTGGCAAAACAGGAACCCTGTCATTCCCTGCGTTTTGCCTAAGACAGAGTTAAACACACTGGATTTCCTTTCCCAGCACACAAACTGCTACATAGTCAACAGCAGTTAACAGAGTAGGTGAAACTTTATGAAAGCTGAATGATTTAATCTCTCCATTCTCACTCCAAAATAAATTATGCTAAGTCAGAGTCAACAAACCATTTGGTTATCTGCCAAGAGTACATCTTGAGAAAGAAAAGAAGAGAAAAAGTTAAGATAATAAGTCCCTTAATTACTGTAGAGTAGTAGTCCATCAGGTGACTTCTCCTTAGGAGTGGATTTTTCTAGAGAGCTAGGAAAGCACAAGTAAGCCGCAGGAAGTAGTAAGGCTCGGGACGAGAAGACCTTGGGAATTGCAGCAACCTCATTAATGCCACATTTCAGCCCCGACTGCTTATGCTGAGAATGGGCCCAAGCGAACCGCAACCGGAGAAGGCTGGGACAGCGGGGCCCTGGCGGGTCAAGTATCTGGTGGGCGGCTTCCGGCCGCAAGCATACGCCTGTCCGTCTGGGTCTACGGTAAACCCCTTCGGTCACTTTCAAGGTGACAGCTACTGCGATCCGCATCGGTCCCCGCCGCACCAGCTGCGCGAACCCCACGTGAGACCCGATCTCCGCAGCCTCCGCTCCAGTGGGGTCGTCGCCCCACTTCTCCCCCAACGTTGGCACCCAAGCCCCTAGAATACCCGCCCCCCACACACACAAAAAAACTAGTTCCGTCACCCTATGACGGTCGCATTCACGTTGTCCTATCCACCTCTCGCGCCCCCCTCCCACACCCCGAGATCTCCACCGCGGGCAGGCTGGGCAGCGGCAATCTTCTCAACTCCGCACTTACCCGCAGCTCCTCCTCCTCCCTCTCCTCCTCCTCCTTTTCCCGGGAGCCAAGACGCAGAGTAGGGGAAACCGGGACTGAGAGCCCCGGCGCCCTCCGGATCCCGGGCGGAGGCGCTTCGGGCCCCCCTTACGGAGACCCGCGGTGCAATCAGTGCCCGGCGGGCAACGTCTGCACCTGGGGACACCCGGCTCGTCCCTCACCCCACCCCTGCACGCCAGCGGCGGCGGCAGCTGCCAGGCGGGAACCCGGAGTCCGGGGCGCCCCAGCCTCCCCGCCTCTCGAGCCGCTGGGGGTGGAGCAAAGGCGGGGAGTTCGGGAAACTTGTAAATAGAAAAGCTCTGCCGCCTCTACCCTGCTCGCCCGCTGCCACCCCTTCCAAGCTGCCCCAGCCTGCACCTAGCTGCTGGAGACAAAGGGCAGGCGGCGTTCAAGGGGGGGGGGGGGGTGCGCCCGGAGAAACCGGGAAGACACGCGTGGCTGTACCTCGGAACCGAGGCCCCGGAGACTCCCGCCGCGCTCCGCTCCGCTCCGCTCTGCTCGGCAGATTGGCGGCTTCGACCAGCCCCGTTCACTCCTTTCGCTGGCGCTCCCGCGTCCGGATCCCGAAGCCCCGCACGTTCCCAGGCTAAATGCGGACGCGCCCCAGGCCCGGGGCGTCAGCCCAGGACTGCGCTGCACCTGTTGCCACGTGCAACGCGGCGCCCAGAGGCGGCTGCCAGCGCACCTGGAGGAACCGCGCGTCCCCGAACCACGCAGGTCCCCGAGGGCGATTGAAGTTCCGCCGACTGCGGCTTTTGCCCCCTGTTATCCCTGCGAGCCCTCAGGCTTCCAGCAAGCCGTGGGGCATTGCAGCGAGGGCGGGCCGGGAGTGGGGGTAGGGAGTCGGGCGGTTGCAGACTTATCAGGGCGGAGGTTTGCTAGGAACCAGCACTGATTGTCTCTTCTGAGTGACCGACTCCTGGTCTGTTTTATCTTCGTACTGCTAAGAAGTTTATTAGCACACACCTATTAAAGGTTAAAGAAATGAGCTCCAGCTGTTAGATCTTGGAATACGAAATGGAAAGAATACAACACCAGGGAGAAAATAAACGAGACCCGACCCACTTTTCTCTGAACACAGATGAAGTCCTTCTTTGCTAAACGGAATGAATTTCATCTATATTTCATCTATTAGGCTCATAAAATATTTTCTTCTGTAGACATATTTTTAATTCAACGCTGTCCCGAAGATGCTATTCCACTTGCGAGAGATGTTAAGATTATTGAGCCATTAAGTGGCAGACGACCTGGGCCCAAATTAAAAATAATAATAATAATAATAATAATAATAATAAACCAGTTTGGATTTGCTAAAAGCTTTTTAAGAGAGACTTTTTCAGAGAATTAATCCGAGGGCATTGTGTTTGACTAAGTTTTCTATGCTAGCAACATTAGATCAACTAACAGATGCATTGCCATTTATAGTTGCAAAACCTTTTCACAATGTCCCAGTATTTCCTCAACAAGACCCGGGGTAAAGAGGTCAGATTATTATCGACATATTTCAGCTGAAGAAATGGAAGCTCAGAAAGGTCAAGGAACTTACTCAGGGTCACACAGCTAGTGAGAGGTAGTGCAAATCCATCTGGCCTAACTCATCATGATCTTGTCTTTTTTATTGTGTTATGTGCCAACTTGCTTTTGAAGTACTTGCTGCAAAGACAGACATGTAACTAACATATCTATGACTTCATAGGGATATCATTATTTTTAAAGAGATACAGCAGTAACCACCATTGAAAGATTCTTATGAAAAAGCACCAAAACAAACAAGCAAACAAACAAAAAATCGGAAAAACAAATGTACTGATAGTTACTGCAAGTCATGAGGCAATTATGCTAATTAGCAACATGCCTCGTTCCTAAATAGAATAGTCCTAGTGTTAAACATATCATTTAATCTTTATAACCCTCATGTGACCCAAATGATTCTGTCCAATCCCCTACAGTTCTATTGTGTAGCTTAGTTTTATCTATAAATACAGAACCTGTTTTACTTCATTTTTCTAAGAGATAGATTGAAGCAAAGGGGGAAAAAAAAAAAACCCACCTCTCCTAAGTAATTACAAGCAAATTTCGTGGTCATTGGGGAATCTGAAACTTACCTTCTAATTGCATGTTCATAAAAACAAGTTACCTTCTAGGGACATCTTCAGAGACTTTATCAAGGCAAATATGCTTGAAATGGAGCCTGCTAATTTTTCTTTCCATCTTGGTTCTGGGCATGTTGCCATATTCTTGATCTCTGAACTCCAATGTTAACCTGCTACAGACTCCAGGAACAGTATTAAGGGTCAGATTACACTCCATATAATTTAGGGATCCTTTGTCCTTAACAACAACAACAACAACAAAAAGTTAGCATAATTTTTTTTCCTGCACTAGAAAAATGCAAATTACAACCACATTGAAAAAACACTTTTTCATTTATCAGAACCACACAGATTAGACAGTTGGATCACAACTGTGTGCTGGTAAAGTGTGGAGAAACAGGCAGTCACAGCGCAGATGTGCATGTAAATCAGAAAAACTCTACTGAGAGAAAGTCATGCTACCGAACAAGATTGTAAATGCACATGTCCTTTCAGTCAGTAAGTCTACACATAAGAATTGATCTTACCACACCCAAGAAATGGTAGATGTGTATAAGCTTATCCATTTCAGCATTGTTTATAATAACAAAAGATTGAAAAAAGTATAGTTTTTTTAAAGATTTTATTTGTTTGACAGAAAGAAATCACAAGTAGGCAGAGAGGCAGGCAGAGAGAGGGAGAAGCAGGTCCCCGCTGAGCTGAGCAGAGAGCCTGATGTGGGGCTTGATCCCAGGACCCTGAGATCATGACCTAAGCTGAAGGCAGAAGCTTAATCTTCTGAGCCCCCAAAAGTATAGATTTTTTAGCATTTTATTTTGCTTTATTTTTTCTCAGTGTTCCAACAACCATTCTTTTATAGATTTTTTTAAATAAAGGACTGGCAAGTTACAAAACAACCATAAATGACATCCTATGAAGGCTTAAGAAAAGAATGAAGAGGCGCACACAGGTGGCTCAGTTGGTAAAGTGTGAGCCTTTGGCTCAGATCGTGATTTGGGGGTCCTGGGATCAAGGTCATGAGCTCCCTGCTCAGCAAGGAGTCTGCTTCTCTCTCTCCCTTTGTCCCTCACCCCTCCACACACACTTGTGCACTCTCTCTCTCTCTCTCTTGCTATCTCTCAAATAAATAGATAAAATCTTTTAAAAAGAAAAAGAATGAAGAAAAAAAGAAAAACTAATAGAAAATTTTCATTTGAACAATGTGTTACTTGGCAATGTTCGTAAGCACTGCTCTATGCTCTAGTAATTAAAAAACTAAAAAAAGTGAAAGCTCTTTGTACTCTTCTGAAATGATCTCCAAGATACATTATGTACACAATTTTTAAAAGATGAAAAACAATTATCTAATAGTATGCTACATTTTCTATTAAAAGGAAGGAATTATATATACCTGTATGTCAATGTGTGTGTGTGTATGTATTTGTTTGTATAAGCATAAACTATCACTGAAAAGATATCAGAAACTGTTAAGATTGGTTGCATGTTAGGAAGGAAATTGGACAGCTGGAGAGCAGGATTTGAAGAGAAACTTTTCACTAGATATAATTTTGTATTTTTAAAATTTTTAACCATATAAATAATAGTACCTATTCCAATATTTTAAAATATTTCACTACCTGAAGTTTTGCCATCAAGAATGACCAAAATTCTCTCCCTACTAATTTCACTTACAGATAGAAGTGTCGAATTTCTCATACATTAATGGGGAAAAAAGGAAAATGCTTAATTGATGCTTGCAAACTATTTCTTCCCTAGTTTATCTAACAAGAAAGTATTCAAAACATAAAAAGTAAATAAAAGAAAGTATTCGGTCTCCCATCCAAGTACTAACCAGGCCCGACCCTGCTTAGCTTCCGAGATCAGACGAGATCGGGCGCGTTCAGGGTGGTATGGCCGTAGACAAAAGAAAGTATTCGGTACATAAAATTCTAACATGCTGTGATTGTGGAAAAATGATGACTTAGCAAATCCCTTAGAATGTTTAACATTGACTTCTCCCTGGGGTAGAGCTTTCAGTTAATTTTCCCAAAGTTGCACTCAACCAGAAATGGGGGGGAAAAAAAGGAAAAAAGAGTTCCAGGCTTAATTCCTGAAGGGGAAACTCCCATACATTGATTTAAGTGGTGAGGAAGTAATTTCATGGAAATTCCATGGTATCATTTTATTTTCTTCCCAAACCTGATCCCTTTTTAAAAATTTCTTACTTTATTCTTATTTTGGTATACTTATACCAGCACCTCACTGAATGAGGGGTTTGAATAACTCCCAAAGACCGGCACAGTAAATTTTAAAAAAATAAATACTTGAAAGTATACACTAGGATCCAAGGAAAAACATTCAGGTAAGGGTAAACATACCATTGAGTAACCAAATTAAACCACTGAGCTTCCTGGTAGCCAAGTGCCCCGACCAGTTACATAATTGCCATTCGCAAAAGGGGCTGATAGTTCCTGATGGGAAGCAAAGCTCTTCTTAGCACTAATTTCAAAGAGAACATTTTTTGCACTCATGTTTCATATCAAGACATCCTGGATGGAAGGCAACAATATATCGTACATAAACAGTAAGGAAATTTATGTACTTCTTTTTCATAGTGGCTTTGAATAAAAAACCAAAGCATTTATCATAAAATTCAACTCGAAAATATTTACCCAGTCAGGGACCAAGCCAATGTAAGTCAAGCCCTATGACAGCACAACGGATCAAGGACTGACTGTAAACAGACATTTGTATATATAGCAGTTCTTCCATATATGTTTTTGAAAGTCAGATATGCTCATGGTATAATTCTAACGTGTCTACAAATCCTTTGGCTCAGAGTGAGACTCAGTTGTTTTAAACAACATTCCAGAAGTTTTCTAGTCAGCCAACCATTTCAATAGGTACTAAAGAACTGTAGAAGTGAGAAGACCCAGAATGCTGGCATTTTGTGATACTGTTGATGACCTGTTTCCTCTTTCTGTTGTGAGAACACATATATTGCAAACAGCCACATGACATTTAATTCTGGTGTCCCAGGATGGTAAGACACCCACAGTCAAATACATGGACTGACTTGCTATAGCAATGATTGCAAGAAAACAGCATGAGAGCAACCAATGGTCTTGATTTATTCACAAATATCTCCTGGGTTTCTAATCATCCATCCTTTTTCCCAGTGGACTTGGAGACTTGAGTGGACTCTCCCATCAATATTCTGGAAGGGTAACTGTCAGAGCAGGAATGTTCTTATGTAGAAGTCTGCAGATTTGTAAATCAGGTATCTCAAGAAAGAAATTTCCTGTTGCAAATTCAGTTCAGTAGCAACAATAAGGAAGTAGAGTTTCCTCTTTCAAGAGTGACCTGAAAACATCTGAGAAACTCATTCAGAAACTCGTTCATCCTCCCATACTGTGGAACAGCATACTGTGGAACTGTGGAAGTCCCACACCATGGATCTGCAACACACCTTCTATTCCATTTACAGACTCTGTAGAAGGAACCATTCTTATAGCACGATGCCAAAATTATCCCAGCTCACACACAAACAACTTGTTCTGCAATTCTACTTTTGACCTCTTCGTATTAGGAAGAAATTAAGAAAAATATAGCACCACCAGTTTGTTACGCAACCACTTTGAAAATGTTTACTTTGAGTGGTTAAATTGTCATGACTAAAGAAACTACTGGTATGCGTAATCTACTCTTGACAATGAATCACAACTGTGTCACACTTGGAATCGGTTAATCTTTGCTCCAATCAGTCGGAGTCTTCCCTTAAAAAGAAGGATGTATTTTTCAATTTCAAAGTATTTACTGCTTCATGACAAATATAATAACAAGTCTGTGGCTTTGAAGTCTCATACCTTTGAGACTATCACAGTCTACTTAGACTTAGTGACTTTGCTTTTAATTTATGCCTCTGGCCTTGTTCTCTTGCCCTTAGCGAGCTGAGGGAAGCCTTCCATTTTGCCTCCATTCCCCTTGGGCCCTGCTAACTGATCAGTGGTCCACTAAAGAGAGTGCAAAGAATGCAAAATCCATGAAGCCTAATGGGTTCAATGTTGATGCACCGTGACTGGTGCCCAGCATCCAGGCCTGATCTACTGATTGACTCTTCATGCATTCTTTCTGCACCTTCTAGTCCTGATTCATAGCTAAGGATCCATGCTTGACACTGAGATCTACCCCCTTGCAAATGGTATGCTGTCAAATAGGCTTAGTGCTCCAAATTCTAACAAATGTTTGCAAATCATAATGACTTAGGTAGGAAGAGCCGTAAATTAAATGAACAACAACAATTAGCCTTCAAGATGTTACACAAGCATTCCTCAGACTATAATCACTCTTCTAAACATAGGCTGGTTGGCAATGAAGAAAAGAGCCAGTGAAAATACTATCATCATTATTTTCTCCAAACAGTAAGTAGGGCTAACACTAAGTTTGCCTAAAATACATTGCAGTGTGCCAGCATTGTAAGTCAGTGTCTGATTAGTTACCAGAAAGTAAGACAATCTTAACTTTGGGTATCTAGAACACTGAGAAGTCAGGTTGCTGATCCAGGCCAGTAATTTAACACCACCAAAGATTTATCTATTTTGGTTAAGAATACTTCTGATCTCTTTTTCAGTACCTACAAAATTATGGTTAATTCCCACTAATTTACAATTTGATTGTCTGCTCTAGAAACCCACACCTAATTGTTATTTGTTGTTTACTTAGGACAAAAAAAAATTATTGTCTACATATCTTAAATAGGAATGTACTTCCACTACAAACAACAAAACATAACATTATCACTCCAAAATTAAGGACACAGATTGGAGTTAGAAGATTTAGTTTTAACTCCTAGATATGTTTTAATTGATTTAACTTGTCTAGATCTCTGTTTCTCTTTTTATAAAATTAGTTCTTTAGATTTCATGAGGATATTGTGAGGATAAAATATGGACTTATTATCCATGTATTTATGATTTGTATATGTGCTCATGTTTAGGATTATTGATAAGACTCATTTCCTTTCCCATTGGCCTATGAACTTGAGGCAATGGACAGACTTGCATTCCTAAGACAGCACTCTCTTCAGGATACCAAGGCCTGCCATCCCTCCTCATTTCAACCTTCAGCTCACTCCTGAACTCTTCAAGTGAGTAGACCAGTGGCCTCTAAACCATTCTGCTTATAATTCCCTATCTATTAAAAAAATAGAGGATGCAGGCCCAATATTTACTTAATTACAAATTATATACAGCACTAGAATACTAATATGAATGCAGTAAACTATACACAAAAATAGAAAATAAGGTGACGAATATAGATGCACAGATAACTAAATAGAAGTTCTCATATTTTCCTCTCATACCCTACCAGATAGCCTACGGTACCAGGTAATGATCCCACTTCTCTCAATGGTTTTTAGTGGAGAAGACTTTTCTGTTGCTAAAAAATTGAAAAGCAAAAATAAATACCACTTTTCATGTAAGCACCTCGAGTTACCTATTTTAATAGTTTGGCATTCTAAGTAAACTTCAACAGTTTTCCATTTAAATACACATACCTGAAACAGCACTTTAAATATTAATTGAGCTGTTTCAAACCTTGTATCCAAAAAGATACGGCAAGATTCTTTTTTAGCTTTTTCCAGTATGTGTTTCCCAGCTCAAGAAATGTAATTTTCCACGAACACTGACTGGGTATCCTACACATTTAACTCAGTTCTTAGAAACATCAGATCCCACAGGAGAAGACCTCAATCTCATAAGGCTGCTTCTACTCAGATGCCAAATACATGCACAGGGTGTCATTTCTGCTTCTGACCAGCTGCCTATAAATTGGAGATCTCCAGGACTTCCTCGTCAAGCTCAATCAATTTGTAGGGAGGCTCACAGAACTCAGAGAAACATGTACTTACATGTACCCATTTATTATAAAAGATATAAAGGACACAGGAGAACAAGCAGATGAAGAGATACATAGAATAAGGTCTGGAAGGGTCCAGAGGCTTCTGTCCCCATGGAACTGAGATTTTCCACTTTCCCAGCACATGGAAGCATTCACCAACCTGAGAGCTAAACAAAACTTGTTTTCAAAAATTTTCATAGAGATTAATCTGCAGCGCACACAGCTCCCTTCCTGGGAGTGCTGAAAGGGCCAACCTTTTAATCACCTGATCTTTCCCATAACCAGCTCTGTCCTGAGGCTCTCTAAGGGTCCCATCCTAATTCACCTTGTTAGCATAAACTCGGCTGTGTTGGAAAGGGGCATCTTTTGACAAAAATACATCTATCACTTGGGAAATTCAAAGAGTTTTAGGAACTGTGTGCCAGGAACTGAGATCAAATATATTTTTTATTATACCATGCCTTCAACTGTAAAATATAATACAGACACAGAAAACTGCATGAAACAAACTCACAACTTAATAAATATTATAAGGTACACATTCTTGATACTACCTTGGTCAAAAAATAAATAGAATATTGCCAAGGACCCTACTGATGATGACCCGCCACTTCAGCCCTAACAGTAAACACATCTGACTTTTGTGGCAATCACTTCCTTGCTTTTCCTTGTAATTTTGTCATCCATGTATCCATTGCTAAACATTACAGCTTAGTTTTGCCTATTTTTTAATATTTATTTTAATCTCTAATATTCCATTTCCCTCACTCTCTCTCTCCCTCCCTGTCCCCCCCACCTCCAATTCTCTTTGCAATATATTTGTTGAAGAAGTAAGATCATTGGAGCGGTAGAGTTTCCCAGTGTCTAAATTTGCTGATTGCACCTCCATGTTCCTTTGTTCTGGCTCCTGATGGTTTGTGGTTGGTCCTATAGGCTTGGTCAGAGTCAGGTTTGATTTTGGTTGGGGGAAGAATACCACATTGATGGTATTATGTTCTTTCACCAGGAGGTATAAAATGTTTGAGTGACTCACTTTTTGTGATGCTGGCAGGCATCGATACTTAATGCCTACATCCATGATTTCATTAGAGTTTGCAGTAGAATGGCATTAATAATTCATTTTGTCAGCACTTATTAGCTGGAATCCTTCTTTTTTTAAGATTTTATTTATTTATTTTAGAGAGAGAAAAAGCATGAGTAGAGGGAGAGGAGCAGAGGGAGAAACAGGCTCTGCACTGAGCAGAGTGCCCAACGTGGGGCTCCATTCCAGCACCCTGGGATCATGACCTGAGCTGAAGGCAGACACTTAACCCATTGAACCATCCAGGAGCCCCTAGCTGGAATATTTCTATAACAAGAAACATACCCCCTCTATACTATATAATTACTCAGTGGCATAGTTCATATAGGAAAGAGGAAAAATACTGAATTCTTTCCCTGTGTTTACCGTTTTAATAAAACAATGAGTTATTTCCCTGGAATCTCACAAAGGTAACCAAATGGGTCACTGTTTTTGTTTCAACTATGAACTCATGTATTTCAATACATCATAGTTATTAAATTTTCTCATCTTTGGGATTTGAGAACTTCTTTAAGTTGGCTCCTAAGGCTTCATCATATAATATTAGTCACCTTTAAGAACTTCCCTGCTACCTGAAATGACAATATTTTCCAGGATTCTCTTGTATACTTCCTGACCTAGACTTGGAGTTAGTTATTTCTCTAAGAAGCTTATTTCTTTTTGTGGTAAAAGGTATTCCCAGACCACAATCTGGGTATTAAAGAAGTTCACTGATAATAAGTTAGTCACTATTTCTAGGACAGAGTTAGGCAATACTCTATATCTGTATCTGTTACTTATTGTCTGTATCTATATCTCGACCATTTGTAATCTTTCCACACCAAGAATCTTGGTTTCCAGGGACAAGAGAGGTGACAGAATTAGAATATTATGAGATTATTAATTTGCTTAATCACACAGTATACAAACCCAAGGCCCCAGAACATAACACCATTAATATCAACTCTAATAAGATCACTGAAAACAACTAAATTATCATTTTATATTTGCTACTCCTATTATCTTTCCATGTTGTTAATAGTTGTATTTTATCTACATTGTCAAGTGTATTTCCATTACAGATTGTACTTTCACACATCCTGTCTCAACATTATGGCTGTCCAAGGCTTGTTCTCAAGTCGATTTCTCAGTAACTCCTCATGGGAACCCTATCCCTGAGTTTGGGCACAGCAATAACATTTGATATGCAGCCTTTATCCTTGAAAATCCTCTTTCTCAGTCTCTTTTTCCTTGTCATAATTTTGTGTGGGATTTTAGCTTGATAATTTTTTCTCAATTTTTAATGTGAAATAGTTTTCCTGAACTTTGGGGAAGGATTTAAGTAAGGCAGGATTGGAGACAGTTTTTCTAATTTCACAGCTGTATTGATCTTTTCTGTTGCTTTTGTGCAGTGTTTAAAAATATAGCTGCTTACTTTCTGAGATCTTGTGACTTTACTTTCCCATGGACTGTCTCTTTCCTTTGTCTTTACTGTCCCTGTTCTGCTTAATTAGCATTATTTTCTCACAAGGTTCTCCTCTGTGCAGTGCTTGTCCTGGAGTGGAAATTTGGCTGATTAGCTTTGAACATTGATCGTGCTCCCCTAGACACTTTGCACTCCCCTGTCATCATGGTATGCAAATTTCTTCCAGTTTCAGCAGCTAGCCTCAAACTGAACCTCCAATCTTTTGCATGAGTGTTTGTTGGCTATTTTGAGATTCTCGGATCTCTCAGTGTTTCATTGCTTCCCTCTGTGTTCTACTATACAGCTGGTGATATCACCCAGCTCTTGGGCTGTCTGGAGCTTTCCTCCATTACAGGTGTTTTGAGCTTCATGCACATACCCTAGTCAGCTAGTTTTGTTATAGATGTTGTCCATGGTTTTTAATTTTGCTGTCCTTGCTCCTCTGTCTGTCTTTATGGGGGGGATTGGAAAGTTCAGAAATGATGACCTCTCATCTTCCACGCACAGGTGACTATCAAACGGAAGATTTTCATTGCCAGAAGCCCTCTATTGTGTGTGTTCCTTGAGGTACAGAGAATAAAAAGCTTAGACAAGTTAGTAGAAGTCCCTTGTGGATGCTGAAAAAGAACCATAGAGAAAGAAAAGCAAAAAAGCAGAAGGCAACCAACTTTTATTGGAGGACTATTACGTGTGTACTGATGTTTGGCCAATAGTTTCCATATTTATCATTTTATTTGACTTAACCTAATGATCACCACAACCTCTTGATGTTGTACCATGCATTATGCAAGCATTTTACACTTTACATATATTAATTTTTCATTATTCATTACAACCCTATTAAACAGAGGGATTTTTTAAGTTTTTAAAATTCTAGTTAGCATACAGTATAATATCAGTTTCAGGTGTACAATATAGAGATTCAGCACTTTCATACAACACCTTGTGCTCAACACAAGTGCCCTCCTTAACCCCCACCACCTGTTTCACCCATCCCCCACCCACCCACGTGCTCTCTGGTCACCACCAGTTTGTTCTTTGTAATTAAGAGTCTATTTCCTGGTTTGCCTCTCTCTCTCTTTTTATTCCTCTTTGTTCTTTTGTTTTGGTTCTTAAATTCCACTTATGAGTAAAATCATATGGTATTTGTCCTTCTCTGATTTATTTTGCTTAGCATTATACTCTAGCTCTATCTATGTCTAGTAAATAGCAAGATTTCATTCTTTTTATGGCTGAGTAATATTCCATTGTGTGTGTGTGTGTGTGTGTGTATACACCAATCTTCTTTATCCATTCATCACTGGGCACTGAGCTGTTTCTATAATATGACTACTGTAGATAATGCTGCTATAAACATCGGGGAGCCTACAGTCCTTTGAATTTGCAATTTTATATTCTTTGGGTAAATACTGAATAGTACAATTGATGGATCATAGGTTACTTCTATTTTTAACTTTTTGAGGAACCTCCATACTATTTTCCAGAGTGGCTGCACCAGTTTGCATTCCCAACAGTGCAAGAGGGTTCCCCTTTCTCCACATCCTCGTCAACAGTTCTTTTCTTGTATTATTGATTTTAGCCATTCTGACAGTTTCGATATCTGATAGTTGTGATTCTCTTTTTCATTGCAGTTCCCTGAGGATCAGTGACAGTGAGCATCTTTTCATGCATTTATCAGCCATTTCTGTATTTCTTCTTAAGATTTATTTTTTATTTGTCACAGGGAGAGAGAGAGAGAGAGAGCACAAGCAGGGGGGAACGGCAGGTAGAGGGAGAGGCAGGCTCCCAGCTGAGCAGGGAGCCAGATGCAGGACTCGATCCCAGGACCCTGGATTCATGACCTGAACCAAAGGCAGATGTTCAACCAACTGAGCCTCCCAGGCGTCCCTGGCCATCTCTGTATTTCTTTGGAAAAAATGTTTGGTAATATCTTCTACCCATTTTTAATTGCATTATTAAGTAGGTACTTTTTTTAAGGCTTTATTTATTTGACAGAGAGAGAGCATATGCAGGGAAGCAGCAGGAAGAGGGAGAGGGAGAAGCAGGCTCCCTGCCCAGCCTGACACAAGGCTCAATCCCAGGACCCTGGGATCATGACCTGAGCCAAAGGCTGATGCTTAACCAACTGAGCCACCTAGGGGCTCCCTAAGTATATATTTTTATAGCCACTTTATAAATGACAGAATTGGAACCCAGTCTGGTTATAAAAATGCCCAATGTTACACAGCTAATAAATACAGGATTAGGATAGAAACCAGGTTAGTCAGACCTCCAAGCACTGAACAACTGCACCTTTATAACTCTTCTTAGTTCTGTGTTAGATTTGCTTTTGGGCTTCAGTCCCAAACGTATAGCTCAAAAATAATACACAACTTTAGTTCTAATGGTAATGTTTAGAAGAAAAGGGCCAGGATCAATCGTACAGTCTCTTGCTAGAGATCTCTTAACAAAGAAACACTAGAGTCAGTTCACGCTTAAGTCAATTTACTCAAAAAACCAGAAACGTAATAAAGTTATCTTATCACCACTATCACTACAGAGAGAATGTAAACAGATCTGATTTTGCATGTTACATGGTTGCGTACTTAAAATTTCAATGTAATCAAGCAACAACTAGTCATTACATGCAACTAGAAAACAGAATTCACCATATCAACAAATGCATTCAATACTTTGGAATAAATTTGATTTGAAACACAGGGTATTTTGTGTTAATAATGGAAAAAATATATAAAAACATAACTAAAGAACCACACCATACGTTTATTTAGAGAAACTAAGATATCAATACTTTTTATTTTAACATATAGATTTAATGCAGTCCAACTAAAATTCCTATGAGAATTACTAGTGAAAAGCGAATGGATGGTAATATCAAAACACGTTCATAGGTAATAAAGGTGGACTCAATCTAGCCTAGATCCAGCCTAGTTGGAAAACTGAACATACTGCAACAGTGATCAAAATCATATGGAATTGAGTTATCATACTTTGAAACATGAACCCAACCTAGAGCAGAGACAAAACAAATGTGGGGCAAGAGATAATTGCTTAATATGCTGTCTTCCAAATAGTAGGCTGACAAGTTGGAAGGAATCAGCTTAGAAACATAAACACATGTGACTCAAACACTACAATAAATTCCAGCTGTATCAAAAAATAGAAGAATTTTTTAAAAACTGAAGAGTAGCTTATTTATCCCAGATGTGGAAAGAACATGTACTTCTAATCACTGGAGAAATGAATGAAGGTTATTACCAGGAATATGATAGATTCATAGAACATATTTTTACAACTTTTAATCTCCATGCAACAAAATATAAAATAAAAATAATAGGAAAATTTCTTTCTTTTTTTTTTAAAGCTTTTTATTTATTTATTTGATAGAGAGATCACAAGTAGGCAGAGAGGCAGGCAGAGAGAGAGGGGGAAGCAGCCTCCCTGCTGAGCAGAGAGCCCGATGGCAGAGGCTTAAACCACTGAGCCACCCAGGTGCCCCAATAATAGGAAAATTTCTAAAATAAAAGATACTACAAACAATCTGATAATAGATTTCTCTCAAGAACATATGAGAAGGGGTGCCAGAGTGGCTCAGTGGGTTAAAGCCTCTGCCTTCGGCTCAGGTCATGATCCCAGGGTCCTGGGATCAAGCCCCACATCGGGCTCTCTGCTCAGCAGGGAGCCTGCTTCCCTTTCTCTCTGCCTGCCTCTGCCTACTTGTGATATCTGTCTGTCAAATAAATAAATTTTAAAAATCTTTAAAACAAAAAGAACATATGAGAAAAATCAGTGACTGTGTAAGTCAATAACCACTTTCCACTTGATGAATGGTCAGAAAGTGTACTTTTAAGAAAATATAAACTAAACCACAATTTTTTAAAAAATCACAGCTGTATTGAAGAAAAAGGGCAAACCCAGTGAATTTGAAATTTCCCTGACACACTACAGAAATAAATTTAAAAATTATAACACCCATTCTTGACAAATCTTTGGGGAGAGGCAGAGGGTATACTTTATATATTAATGATACAAATATAAAATGGCTACATCTTCCTTCAGGGTAATCTATAACATTTTCTTTGACCCATTACCCATTTCCTCTCTCTCGACAGAGGAAAACTAACATATCAAAATTTTCCATGAAATATTACATGCTATGGGAAAAATTAGCATTAGTTCAAGTGCCCAAAAATATGTAAGTATGTAAAACCATCATATATTACCATATACAAATTAATGACAAGTACCTGGAAGACATAATGCATGGATATGTTTATATGAAATAAAGTAAAATAAAAGAACTTGAACCCATGATCGCATTACAAAATTATACAGAAATATAGAAATATAATTGATCTGCATCAGAAAAGGATTTTGCTTGATATAAATGGCATAATACTGTTCATTAGATTTTTTTTTTTAAAGAAAATGCAAACAATGACAATAATGATGTATAACATTTGAAACACTTGCTACTTGCCAGGCATTATTCTAAGTGTTTTTATATCTATCACTTTTATTTGATCTTTGTAATACTCTATATGTTGGGTACTATTTTTAAGCTCTATTTTATAGATAGAGAAATTGATATATAGGGTTGTCAAATAAATTACTCTAAGTTACACAGCTTAGCTTAATTGTTTCAAAGTGACAGTGCCTTAAGAATCGTTTAGATAATTTCTGTTTGTTGGTTGTTTTAACTTACCCCCAAATTTTGGGCCTTACATCCCTTGTAAATATCCTCATTCATTTCTCTAGTGTGAAAAAAAGAGAAGTAACAACCGAAAATCTCGAGAGTATTCCAAGAAGCCAAAACAATGAATTGTTGAATATAGAACTTGAAAGGATAAAAGTAGAACCATACCCCCACAAAAGCTTACTTAGGAAGCACAAAAGACTAATAATACAGAAAAATACTCTGATATTCAAAAGAGCTACCTCCTCCAAACACACACACATGCGTGCGTGCGTACACACACACACACACACACACACACACACAGAGTCATCTCCCTTCTTATTCCCTGACTCATCACTTGGCACAGACACACCGTACTCACTGGCCCCCTATAATCCAAAGACTTTGAGGAAATTGAGTGGATCCCTCTGAAAAACAGGTTAGAATCTCCAGAAAAAAAAAAAAAAAGTCCTCACAGAACAAAAGGACGACGGCCATTTCATCTCTAAGGGAATGGACTAACAAAGCCATTGTTTTTACAGGGGGAAATTTTTCCAATTGGATTGATTTCAAGCCTTTGTAGGTTGACTGTTTCCAGGTCAGACTGACCTGTTAGACTTCTTTGTTGCTGTTTGATGGAATTATTCCTTATCTTTCATTCAGAGACCGAGGTGAACTGGAAGCTGGGAGGTCTTTGAAACAGCTTTTTAAAAGCATTGTAGGTGGTCAATATGTCTTCTGTTTTGTACCCGAGGTAAAAAATGGTAAGTGAGATAATAATAAAGTTAAATTTAATCTCAGGTTCATAGACCCAACATGGATAATAAAGAGTTTGTATTATCTGCGTGCGTGTGGAGAAGCTCAGTGGACGTGAAAATAGGATTTATAATAAAACAAGACTAGAATTTCAGGACAATGGCCATAAAGGAAAGACTTAAAAGGTTCCATCATTAGACTAATTGTAATTCATTTGATCCACCAATGTAACAAAATCCTTCTATCTGCTCTCCCAAGCCATTATTCCTCACATTCAGCATATTGGCTTGTCGATCATTAAATATTCATTCTCTGCAGTGCCTTTTATATCGATTGTAGGTTGTCCTTAGGAAAAGCTTTCAGTGCATTCAATAATTTTGAAAGATACTTAGGTTTACTTCATGACTGACAAGTATTTTCCTTTCTTCAAAAAAAAAAAAAAAGTGGAATAGTAGAACTTAGATCTTTTTATCTAGTCTGGATTCTCATTATTAATGACGACCTCAAATGATACTTAACTGTAACTGAACTCTATTTATAAGAATATTAAAATAAGAAACAGAATAACTTTGCATTCTTTTACCAAAGGAAGTTTTTCAACCAGTGAAGAATGGAGTCTTTGGCAAGACCTAAAGCCAAGGGCTTCAGGTATAGTTTTGCCTTCTTAGAGGAAGAACTAAATAGTTTTATTTAACTGAGAAGTCCTTTCATCAAGATTTATTTACAATTGTTTTAAACCCAAGCTTGTGATTTATAGAAGCCTTCCAAGCAGACCGAGTGCTTTTATTTAAAGAGACAGTTCTCACGTGTATCTAGGTTTCGATGAAGAGTTCTTCTTTGGTTTGAGTACACTATGTCTCATTTCCCATAATGTGGATTTAAATAAAATAATGCCCCCTACAATCCCAAATATTTCACCACATATTTGTTGTGGTAAATATTTAAGAGAGGCCAATTATTATTATGGAAAGGAAATACATGGATTCATGGAATAATCCTTTTCTTTTTTCCAGTTTAATGGAGATGAAACTGAGATACAACATTTTATAAGTTTAAGATGTGTCATTTTCTTTTATCATAGCGAATCCCCAAATGTTTACTGAATGGAATGCTATGTTTTCTGTGTGCTTTAAAAAAAAACCCACTGTGTAAAGTATAACTAATATATAAAATGCAGTTCCTACCCTAAAAGAGCTGATAGGAAACAATTATTTGAAATTCATACAAAAGATTTTCCCATTTCATTATTCTTTTAACCAGTTATTTTATTATTTAGACTTCAAAAACTCATTTTCTTCCTCTGGTTGTGATCTGAAATTGCAAGTAAACTCTGAAACATCCTACCTTTTCCTCTATTGCCACAATTCCCTTGAAACTTTCAATAAATTATGTTAATGATGAACTTTGTACTTAATGTACATTTTGAAAAACTAATCATTCAGAAACTGGGGACAGAGCAGTCATCAACAGAGCACTTGAAATCAAAACCATTTCAAGTGTTTCCTGACCTTCTAGGTGAGCTCTCCTTCTCTGCTTTATGCATGTGTAGGTGATTAGGAATCCAGTCACCTGGGGGCAATGAAACAGGATGTATTTTTCAGGGCTTTAGCAACTACACTGAACATAAAAGTATATATTTAAGTGGCCATTTGGTTTAACATTTATGTTAATGACAGAGTAGCTTGTATCAGATTAGACCTGCTGTGGAAAATAATTATACTTTAAGAAAAAAAAATTTAAAAATGTCTATTTGAAGGCACTGGAAAGTGACCAAAAGTGGGTAGAAACTAGAAGGGAGTTAATTCTTCAAAGAAGGTACTATGCATGACTTTTTTTTTTTTTAATGCACGACTTTTTAATTGAAGACACTGCCCAGTATCTGTGATGCAGAGTGGCTAAAACACAAGTAGAAAAATATAGTCTTAATAGCTTACAAAGTTAAAGGACAGAGTTTGGGGCACATAATAAAGCAGATACACTCATGACAGAACTCCTAACAAACTCGGACTGGAAAGGAACTTCCTCAGCTTGATAAAGGACATTTATGAAAACCCTTCAGCTAATGGCATCCTTTTATTTTTTTTTAAATTAACATATAATGTATTATTTGCCCCAGGGGTACAGGTCTATGAATCATCAGGCTTACACATTTCACAGCACTCACCATAGCACATACCCTCCCCAGTGACCATAACCCAACCACCCTCTCCCTAACCCCTAACCCCCAACAACCCTCAGTTTGTTCCGTGAGATTAAAAGTCTCTTACGGTTTGTCTCCCTGCCCAGTCCCATCTTGTTTCATTTTTTCCCTCCCTACCCCCCGACCTCCTGCCCTGCCTCTCAAATTCCTCATATCAGAGAGATCGTATGATAATTGCCTTTCTCTGGTTGACTTATTTCACGTCGCATAAGAAACAAAATCTTGCCATTTGCAACAATGTGGATGGAACTAGAGGGTATTAAGCTAATAGCATTCTTGATGATGTAGGGAACAAAAAAACCCCCAACTTTCCCTTTACCATTTTGAATTCAATGGCCAGTGACTGGGGCCTGCAAATTAAACTGACATAAGACAAAGGACTTCCACATTTCATCAATTTTAACATTTTTATGTGCATGAGAGCATCACAGAAAAGAAATGAAAACCCAAAGAAGTGGTTAACTATATATATATTGAAGAAAATAATTTGAAATAAGGATTATTTTAGTAAAGTTTGCTTATGCAGCCTCATCTCTGGTGATAAGAGTTGCTCTCCTCATCCTGGTTCAGGAGATAGCAGGGGGAAAGAGGAAATTTATGCCAGTGATACATTCACAAAGGGAAATTTATGTCCTGTATTTAGGCACTAAAGGGGAAGACAAAGGAGTTTTCTCCCATCTATTGATTTTTAGTTGCCTTCAGTTCAAAATAATTCTTATGCCAAAGTGACATATTTGGAAGCAGCATATTTTGGACCCTCTCAACGGTGAATGACTACTGCTCCTCTCCTAAGGATGGAGATAAGGCAAAAATGTCGACTCTCTTCTTACTACTATTTTATTAGTAAAACAAGAAATAGAAATAAAAGACATGATAATTGAGTGGAAGAAGGAAAATGATTCCTATTTGCAGGTAATATAATAGCTTACATGGAACTTTTTTTTTAAAATGTTATTTATTTATCTGTCAGAGAGAGAATATGTGTAAGAGCACAAGCAGGGGGAGGGCCAGAGGGAGAAGGAGACTCCACACTGAGCAAAAAGCCTGATGTGGGACTAGATCTCAGGACCCTAAGATCATGACCTGAGCTGAAGACAGATGCTTCACGGAAAGCAGTTGGAGGCTTAACCAACTGAGCCACCCAGATGTCCCTAAATGGAACATTTTAAGGAATTTACAAAAAAAGGTACTGAAACTAAATGTGAGTTGAGCAAGATTTCAGGATATCAGGTCAATATAAAGAATCTATGTATTTCTATGTATTAACAGTAAATAATTTAAAAAATCAAAGTAAAAAATAATTCCATCAAAAATAGCATTAAAAACTTAAAACAGGGACAAATTTAACAAAAGACATACAAAACCTCAATGCCAAAAATTATAACCGATAAGAGCCATTAAATAACACTTAAATAAATATAGAGATACATCATGTTCATGTTTGGAGGACTCCATATTATTAAGATGTCAATTCTTCTCAAACTGACCTAGAAATGTATTGCAATCCTAACCATAATCCCAGAAGATGTGTTTTTTTTGTTTTTTCAAGATTTTTATTTATTTATTTGACAGAGAGAAATCACAAGTAGATGGAGAGGCAGGAGAGAGAGAGAGAGGGAAGCAGGCTCCCCACTGAGCAGAGAGCCCGATGTGGGACTCGATCCCAGGACCCTGAGATCATGACCCGAGCCGAAGGCAGTGGCCCAACCCACTGAGCCACCCAGGCGCCCCCAGAAGATGTTTTTGTAAAAGTGACAGTCTGATTCTAAAAGTTCTGTGAAAAGGCAAAGGATCTAAGATAGACAAAATATAATGAAATAAAATCATAGAACTGAAAGATTTAGACTACTTCACTTCAAAATTTAATACAGAGTTATAATTATCAAGATGTATAATACTGGCAAGAGAATAGATTAAAGGGACGGACTAAAGAGCAGAAATTGGCCAACACTTATATTGTTACTTCACTTTGGACAAAGATGTTCATTCACAGAAAGAGAAGAAACAATCCTACAATTTGTATGGAACCACAAAAGACCCTGAATAGCCAAAGCAATCCGGAGAAAACAGAACAAAGCTGGAGCTATCATCCTCCTGGATTTCAAACTATATGATAAAGTCACACTGATAATGGCCCTAAAGCAATTCAATGAGGACAGGAAGTCTTCAATAAATTATCTGGAAAACTAAATAGCCACATGGAAACAAAAGAACTGTAACCTCTACCTTACTAATTCAAGTCACAAACCTAAATATAAAGGGTAAATTATAGAGATTCTAAAGGGAAAACACAAGTATACTGTCAAAACCCAGGGAAAGGCAAAGATTTCTTAGTTAGGAAAGAGAAAGAAACAACCATAGAAGAAAACTGATGAATTGCACTTCCTCAAAATTAAAAATTAAAAATTTCTGTCAAGAGACACTTAAAAAAATGAATAGGATACAACAGCCTGGGAAATGTGTGTTAACATATATCTGACAAAGGGCTTATATTCAGAATTTTTAAATATGGACTACAACTCAATCATTAAAAGACATCAATCCAAGTGGCTCCTGGATGGCTCAGTCGGTTAAGCATACAACACTTGGTTTCAGCTCAGGTTGTGCTCTCGGGTCCTGAGGTGGAGCCCCAGTTATGGCTCCGTGCTCAGCACACAGAGTCAGCTTGTCCCTCTCCCTCTTCCTCTGCTTCTCCCCCTGCCCTTGCCGGCTTCCACGTGTACACACATGCTCTCTCTCCTCTCTCTCAAACAAATAGATATATAAAATCTTTAAAAAAGCATAAATCCAAGAAAAAAGTGGATAAAAACTTTAAGAGACACATGACAAAGGAAGTGTTATGAATGTCAGATAAACACAATAAATTGTTCAATCTTATTGATCATCAGAAAAATGTAAATTAAAACTGCAATGAGTAAGCAAAGGAGGGTGAGGCAAGGTGGGGAGAGAAACCAAGAGAACAGACCCTTCTCAATAAAGAAGAAACTGACCAGAGGAGAGTTGGGTGGGGGGGATGGGTGAAACAGGAGATGGGGATTAAGCAGTGCACTGGTGATGAGCCCAGGGTGCTATCTGAAAGTGTTGAATCATTATATTGTACACCTGAAACTAACACCACACTGTATATTAACTGTACTAGAATTAAAATAAAATTTAGAAAACTGCAATGAGATACTATTCCATACCCAATAGAATGGATAAAATTAAAAACACTGAAAATACCAAATATTGGCCAAGATGTGGTGGAACTTTCATGAACTGCAAAGTAACACAACAGAAAAGATTTGGCAATTTCTTTTAAAGTTAAACATACCCCTACCCTATGACTCAGAAACTATACTCCTAAATATTACCAAAGAAGAATGAAAAAGGCATGAACAAGAACATTCATAGCCATCAAAAACTGAAAACAATGCAAATGCTTACTAATAGGTGAATGGATAAACGAATTTTGGTATATTTAAACACTGGAAAATTATCCAAAGGAAAGAATACCTAAAACCATAGATGAACCTTGGACATTATGCTCAGTGAAAAATAGAACCTAGATACAAAGAGTATCACTGTATTATTCCACTTACACGATTTTTTTAAATTGAAGTACAGTTGACATAGAATATTATATTAGTTTCAGGCATATAGCATAGTGATTCAGCATTTATATACATTACAAAAGTCTCACCATGATAAGGGTGGTTATATGTCTCTATACACAGTTATTACAATCTTATTGACTCTCTTTCCTATGCTGTGCATTATAATCCCATAACTTATTTCTTGTATTTTTTAAAGATTTATTATTTATTTTTTTGAGAGAGAATGAGAGTGAGAGAGAGAGAGCATGAGAGAGGAGAGGGTCAGAGGGAGAAGCAAACTCTCCACTGAGCTGGGAGCCCGATTCAGGACTTGATCCCAGGCCTCCAGAGCTGAAGGCAGTTGCTTAACCAACTGAGCCACCCAGGTGCCCCCTTATTTTATAACTGAGAGTTTGTACCTCTTACCCCCTTTACCTATTTCACTTATCCCTCATTATTCTCCCCAGTAGCAACCACCAGTTTGTTTCCTGTATTTATGAGTCTATTTCTGTTTAGCTTTTTTTTTTTTTAGATTCCCCATATAAGTAAAATCATACAATATTTGTCTTTTCTTGTCTGACATATTTCACATCACATAGTAGTCTCTAGATCCATCCATGTTGTCACAAATGGCAAGATTTTATTCTTTCTTATGGCCGAGTGATATTTCATTATGTGTGTTTGCATGTGTATATATATGTATATATTGTGTATATATACATCTGTATATGTGTGTGTATGTGTGTGCATAGATAGACAGATGTGCATATACCACATTTCCTTTATCCATTCATCTACGAATGGATACTCAGTTACTTCTGTATCTTGGCTATAAGAAATAATGCTGCAGGGCACATAGGGGCACATACAGCTTTTCAAATTGGTGTTTTCATTTTCTTTGGGTAAATACCTAGAAGCTAAATTACTGAACTGTATGATACTTATATAATTTTCTTGAATAGGTTAAAAAAAATCTATGCTGAAATAATAAATCTAGGATAAAAAAACTAGAAGAGCATTTTGTCTCTGGCGAGGTGATAATTAGGAAGAAGTATAAGGGAAATAGTTGGAGTCAGGAAATGTTCTAAATTTTGAAAGGGACGTGGGTTATATGGGAGTATGCATTTGCCCAAACTCATCAAATCACGTATGTTATGGAATAAATGTTTGTGTCCCCCCAAAACTCATACGTTGAAATTCTAACCCTTATGGTGATGCTTTAGGAGGTGGGACATTTGGCAGGTAATTAGGTCTTGAGAGTGGCACCTTCAAGAATGGGATTTGTGCCCTTATCAAAGAGACTCCAGAGAACTCTTACCCTCTTTTCACGGTGTGAGGATACAGTGTGAAGTCTGTCTGGAAGCAAAAAAAGGGCTCTTGCCAGGACCTGACCATGCTGGCCCTCTAATCTTGGATTTTGAGCCTCCAGAACTGTGGAAAACAAGTTTCTGTTGTTATAAACCCCTCAATTTATGACATTCTATATAGCAGCTTTAACAGATAAAGACTGTATACTTAAGATTTGTGCATTTCATGGCACTGACATTTTACCTCAAGGACAAAGGACCCGAAACAAACATTAACTGTAATAGGTTTGCTTTTCTCAGTGGATTAGCAATTCCAAAACTATTCTCTGTGTCTTCTAGACTTGAGCATGTGTAAAAATATATTGAGGATAATGAAAATCAACTTTCTCCTTTTTGCTGAAGGGAGTTAGAAATATTGAAAGGGAAAGAATGAAGTGTGTCTTGTGCTACTGGATTGGGATTGGAGATACAAATATTAACTCATGTTTTTAATATATTTATACGTTATAATGGATTGAATGTGTCCGTCCCCAAATTCATTGTTGAAACTCTAATCCCAATGTGATGATATTTGGAGGTGAGCTTTGAGGTTGGGGGCGATGATTAGGTCATAATGGAGCTGTCCTCATGAATGAGAATAGTGTTCTTATAAGAATCCAGAAAGCCAGCTACCTCTCTTTTTGCCATGTGAGGACACAGTTAGAAGACAGCAGTCTGTAAACCAGGAGGAGAGTTCCTCACCAGAAACTTGACCATACTGGCACCCTAATCTGGGATTTCTAGCCTCAGAACTATGAGAAATAAATGTTTTTTTGTTTTGTTTTTAAAGATTTTTTTAAATTTATTTATTTGACAGAGAGAGATCACAAGTAGGCAGAGACGCAGGCAGAGAGAGAGAGAGAGAGAGAAGGAAGCAGGCTCCCCGCTGAGCAGAGAGCCTGATGTGGGACTCGATGCCAGGACCCTGAGATCATGACCTGAGCAGAAGGCAGTGGCTTAACCCACTGAGCCACCCAGGCGCCCTAAATGTTTGTTTTTTGAACTACACATCTAAGATGGTAATTTATTATAGTAGCCCAAACTGACTGAGCTATACAGATAGGAGCAGTTACAGATGCAGAAATAAATCTAATATATGTGTTTGTATGTGTACATAATTTCCTAGATACAGCTACTCACAAGGCCCAGAAGAGATTTTAGCAAAGAGCACACCTGTCACCCAGATCATTGTTTCTAATTACCTTTTATCCATTAAGTAGAATCTGAATTCCTCGGGGGAAATGCTGGTTCCAAAAGTGGGGCAAGAGAAGTGCAAGATGAGTCAGGAACATCTTCCTGTATCTGTAAAGATACGCTCAGAATAAGATGAGCATAAATCGGAAGGATTTAGAATTTGTCCTGAAGTAGCTCCCACTGACCAACATTGGGGCAGATTGAACATTGAGGTAATAAGGGTTAATGCACAATAACCCACTAAATAAAGTTAAAGGTTTTGAGTCAATACTGATATAATGAAGGAAGGACGGGACGGACGGAGGGAGGAAGGAAGGGAGAAGAAAGAAAGGAAGGAAGGAAGGAAGGAAGGAAGGAAGGAAGAGGAACTGCCTGCACTACGCTAACTAACAAACACAGAGGGGATGGCGGAGTTAGGAAATCATTCCAGGGGCTCCTGGGTGGCTCAGTGGGTTCAAGCCTCTGCCTTCAGCTCAGGTCATGGTCTCAGGGTCCTGGGATCGAGCCCCACATCTGGCTCTTTGCTCAGCGGGGAGCCTGCTTCCCTCTCTCTCTATCTGCCTCTCTGCCTACTTGTGATCTCTCTCTCTCTCTCTCTCTCTCTCTCTCTCTCTCTCTGTGTTAAATAAATAAATAAATAAAATCTTAAAAAAAAAAAATCATTCCATGAGTGGAAGTATGAAGTGGAAAGGACATTTACAGTCTCTGAGTTTCTCCCCACAAGTTTCTTTAATTCATTTGAAATGAAAAACGGTAGTGACTTGATCATGGAGAAACCTTCTATATACCACCCTAACCAGGAGACCAAAGTGATCATCACCAACACTGAGACCACCTGACGTCAAGGGGCTCCTGGTTTGATGCCCCGAGATACACTTTTTGAAGCACTTTGTATCATGCATCCTGAACTAGGACGCACACAAACCTGGAGTAGGAAGAATCCCCAGACAAACCAAAACGGAGGGAGATGGCACTTATCAAATGTGCCCTGGTGAGGGAAGAAGCTGAAGAAGTGTCGCACAGGACAGAAGTCTCAGAGCTGTGGCCTCTGAATGCAGGGGGAGTTCCTGGATTGGATGCTTGAATGGAAGAACACGTAGCTTCGAAAGGATACTCAGGGGGCAAATGGCAAGATTCGAATATGGGTTTTGGGTTAGATAATAGCATTTATCAACGTTTAATTTCTTTATTTTGAAATTTTGCGTATGCTTATGAAAGGGAGTGTCTGTGTTCTTAGAAAATATACATGACTATTTGGGGATAAAGGCGAAAAATGTCTCCAAGTCTCTCAAATGGTTCAAATAACAGTGTGTGTTTGTGTGTGTGTAGAAAGGTGTGCACGCAAATGGGGCAGAATAGAGATAGTGAATACGGTAAAGGGCTATAGAAATTTCTTGTATTATTCTTTTTTAAAAAAATATTTATTTATTTGACAGAGAGAGTGAGATCCCAAACAGGCAGAGAGAGAGAGAGAGGAAGGGAAGCAGGCTCCCTGCTGAGCAGAGAGCCCGATGTGGGGCTCAATCCCAGGACCCTGAGATCATGACCTGAGCGAAAGGCAGAGGCTTAACCCACTGAGCCACCCAGGCGCCCTCTTGTATTATTCTTATAACTGTTCTGTAAGTTTGAAGTTATTTAAAACTAAAATATTATGCAAGATGTGGTCACCTACATCTATGTAACTCTTGGCCCATGTATCTTAATCTTAGAGCTAGAACATAGGCAAGACGTCACTAAAACTATAACTAAGATTTTAAAGGCAGGAACTTGCACCTTGAAAAAGATGAAGATTAATGACTGTACTACCCGTTTCAAAAGAAAGCTTTTTACAACCACATATACTCATTTTAATAGGCATAATCTTCATTCTGTCTTTTAATTTACCATATCGATCTCCTATTTATGTCAGCAGAAGAACATATAGGTTTGAATTATTTGAAATGCAAACTATTTTTCTTCTATTTCATTCGTTTATCAATGGTATTGGTTTTCTGTTATTGTTATTATTGTTAGGAACGTCAGGGCTTACAGCAACACAACTCTGTTCTCCAGTACTCCAGAGATCAAAATTGCAAAATAAGTCTTAAGGTGTCGGAATCAAGGCGTCAGTGGGGTTGGTTCCATCTGGAGCCGTGGGGAGATTCTCTTCTACTTCTAGGGGCTGCAGCCTTCGCCTTTCCTCCTGGCTGCATTCAACCAACCTCAGCAGCCTTGGCTTTTCCTCTCCCGTGGTCCGATATCCCTCGGCTTCGATCTTGTAAGCACACCTGAGATTGCATTAGGGCCCCCTGGGATCTTCCAAGTAGTCTCCTCTTCCCCAAATCCTTACCTTAGTTACATCTGCAAAGTCTCTTTTGCCATATAAGAGAAATTCACAGGTTTGGAGTATTAAGACCAGGAGTGCCATTACGAAGCCTAAAACACTGACTATTTTAACTACTCAGTCTCTGTCTACAAAACCAAATGAAATATTTGAAATTATAACAATTTAGGTATTATGTCATAGAAATTAGAATCTCGAAGAAAAATATCAAAGTTAAACTAATAGTTTTATAGTATTACTTAATTTTAAGGGTTTTTTTTCCCTATTAATTCACGTCTAACTATACTGAAGAAAGATTCTAGATAAAAAGTAGCTTATTGTGAAAAATAATAAACATGAATCAACTTTGGAAGATCATATATCTTTCTCTAATTACCTTTTTATTCATTGAGCATTGAGCAAATACTCTTTCGGTGCCAAGTCCTGTTGTAGATGTTGGACAGTAGAGAAGAGGCTATTTCCAAGTCCATTTATTTCTCGTGGCAGACTGTATTTTCCACCATGGCTACAAAAACATCTCCCACCGTACCTGCTTATCTTACAGTGAAACTGTCACTCCTCCCAGTGAGAGGTGGACTGTATCCCTTTCTTTGAATCCAGGCAGGACTGTGAGTACAGCAGTTGGGTTGTGGTTTGTTTGTTTGTTTGTTTGTCTGTTTTTTAAGATTTTACTTATTTGAGAGAGAGAGAGATAGCATGAGCAGGGGGAGGGAAAGAGAGAGAGGAGAAGCAGACTCCCCTCTGAGCAGGGAGCCTGACTCGGGCCTCTATCCCAGGACCCTGGGATCATGACCTGAGCCAAAGGCAGATTCTTAACAGACTGAGTCACCCAGTTACCTCTTGCTACATGACTTCTGAGATTGGGTCATAAAGATCAACACAGCTTCTGCATAGTGGTCTAGGAACTCAACTCCCACACTGTGTGGAAGCTTAGCCACATGGAGAGGCTAACATATTGCCTTATGTGGGTATTCCAGCCAAAAACCCGATAATTACCAGCCAGACATCTAACTAAGGAAAGTTTAAAAAATTAGCTACATTCATCCAGTCAACCCCCAGGATCATGAAAAACAATAATAAAATAATATAGTTGTTTTAAGCCTCTAAGTCTTAGAGTGATTTTTTATACAATGATGGACAGCCCAACATCTCTTGTCTGCTCCTTTTGTGAACATAGATAATATTTATACTTATATTTCCCAGTTCATATGAAATTTAGAACAAATTGCTTCTTACCAATTTCACTAAATGATACTATGTATATATCATTCTTTGAAAGCAATAAAAAAAATAATGAAGGAAACTCCAAGTGCTTTTATGTGTTTCTTAAGTGGTTATTGATGAAATAAAATGATAAAAACAAATAGAGCAAGAATAAGTAAAAAATTCTGAAGCTTTATGACTTCTAGAGCAAAATCACTGCTTTTTTTTTTCTGTCTCATCAAGGAATTTTAAGCTTTAAAATTTCTCCACTAAATCTGGCCTTCTAGAATTTCTATTTAAACATCTATTATTATCTATCTAGTAGCCCAAGCGCCAGAACCTTGGATGTTAACCTTGATATCTCTCTCCAACAGCAGCAATTTCCAATCAAGCAATAAGCCTTGGTCATTTCTTCTCAAAAATCTTCTGATTTTTTACTCCCTATTTTTAGCGAGGGAAAGAGAGAAATAGAAGGAGAGACAGAGAGAGAAAGAGAATCCTAAGCAGTCTCCATGCTCAACATGGAGCCCAATATGAGACTTGATATCACAACCCTGATGACCTGAACTGAAATCAAGAGTTGGATGCTTAACCGACTGAGCCACCCAGGTGCCCTGAGATTCTGAAATTTTACTCTTCTTTTCAACAATTCGGGCATGACTTAAATTCACTGGAAGTGTGTTTAGAATTTCCTGCACATCTCCCAAATCTCTCGTTTCCATCACTTCTTTGCATCGGAATGAAAATCTGATCCCATGACTTCCCTTCTTCCCTTTGATAACTTCTCACTGCTCTCAGAGAAAGGGACCACATCTTAAACATGGTCTACATTGCCTCCCTCTCTGGCTTCTTCCCCTCACCCTCTTACCTAGTATTCTAGCCACAATGGCCTTTTGTTATTTCAATGCTTTTTCCACCAAGAAATTTCACTGACAGTGATCCCTAAGCCTGGAAGTGTTCTCACCCCCTTTCTTGGCCAATACTTCTTTAACAGTCTGAGCCCAGCTTCATGGGTCCCTTTCTCAGAGAAGTCTGCCCTAAGTCCCCAGCCTAGGTCAAGTACTTTGCGCTTTTACATTTACCATGCTGTGCGGATGAAAAAAGTGACAGGTATGAAAAATCAGTTCGTGAGATTTCGCATTGTTTTTCCACTACCACAATCAATTGAAATCTCTTATAAGGAGGTAGCTTCATTTTCGAGGATAGAATAGATGGAAAGAAGATGTCCATCAACCAACGAATGGATAACAAAGATGTGATCTTCTTTCTAGAGGGAGACAAACCATAAGAGACTCTTAACTATGGGAAACACACTGAGGGTTGCTGCAGGGGAGGTGGGTAGGGGGATGGCGTCACTGGGTGATGGGCATGAAGTGGAGCACTTGAAGAATGAACACCGGATGTTATATGCAACTGATGAATCACTAAATTCCACCTCTGAAAATAATAATACACTATATGTTAATTAAATTGAATTTAAATAAATTTTAAAATAATAGATGGGAAGAGAAATGATGTGGCAGACCAAAGTGCTAGGAGCTCTTCAGGCTGAAGGTCAGGAAGAACATTTTGAGAAAGCTGATTTTTTTCTCAGTGACCAGCTGCTGAAAGCTATATTGAGAGTGTAAGATACAGGAAAAGATGCTAACAATGTTTCGTTGTGCAATAAGAATGGACTCTCCCTTGGGTATTTTCTGGAAAGTCTGTAATAAAGATTTGAGCTGTTTTTACTTAATATGTTCTGCTGCACGAACCAAGAGAGTGGCTGGTTCTGTGGGTTACCTACATTGAATATTCATTTAATGACTCTCTCTTCCCTTCTCCCACACTTAGATACAAACTGTATAACGTGGGTGTCCTTGTCTGTTTTGCTTATTATTTTAGCCCTGGTGTTTGTACACTGAGCTGCAGATGCTGAATCAATATTGGTTGAGTTAATATGTGAGTTGGGGCAATTTGCTTACCCTCTCCAGGCCTCAGTTAGCATTGCACTTCATGCTTCTCAATGTTTTCAACAGAAACAGCACCAACTGCAGAGGAGAAAAAAAAAAAAAAATTACCCCCTAGAAGTCTGGTTAGCCTGATGCAGCCAATTATAGTTCTGATATTTCTCTGGAGTTTCTTTGAAGTGTCATGTTTCATCTTAAAAACTTATTTCATGATTCATCTTAAAACTTATTTAAATTTCACATTTTATGTCATTCTATGTCAGCATGTATTTAAAACTAAAGTAATTTTAATTTAAAAATTTTCAGTAAAAATGAGGGGCATTGTATTTCTTACCTCCAGGGCAATGCAAACCTTAAACCTGTTAAGGCATACAAGTATTCATTAAGTGATCTGCAAGGTTCCCTTTTTGCTCAAAGTTTTATGACTCTTTGATCCTAATAGGTCGAACAACTCATATTTACTATGTTTCTTTCCTGTTCAAGTCACAGGTGGGGGAGAACCCAAGGACAGTCCGGTAAACTGTGTGTTTTTAAGGAAATGGAGCTGTGATGACAAGTCATACACACGTAGAAAGATAACATTATGAGGTACTGTAGAGTGAGTGCCAAGTATGTGGAGCAGCTTGTCAATGCAGAAGAGTCCAGAAGAAGGATTAAGACCCGTAGACCTCCATTTCCTTATTTGAACACGGGATAAGGATGCTCACATTTTATCTCAGAAGGCAGTTATAAAGCTCAGTGAGATTAAGTATGCCCACTTACAAACAAGCAGTAGTATTGTTAGGGGTTCAGGGCATTTCAGTTACATGGTAGAACCTGGAAATATGGGTAGCAAACAAGTTGACAGGCTAGCATGGGGAATGGCCTTCATGAGGTCATGGAAAGAGAAATATACCACCAGAACTCAAGAAACTAAAAATAACATAATTAAATGGAGCTGAGAGAGTTAGGGGAGATATCTCTGGAAAAGCAGAACATTACAGGACTTGAAGTCAAAGTTAGGGAATTTAGAACCATTCCTGTGGGCTTTCTTTTCAAGAGATAAGTCCCTTGGTATAATTTGGTTCCTATTTTGAGACAGCTGGGAACGTTTTGGCGCAGACCAGAGGGCTATTTTAAATATTTCAACTCCTTTAAAGAATATTAAAAGGAGAACTGAGAAAAAAAAAACCAAAAAACAAAAACAACAACAGATAATTGCTTGCAGAGATCAAATGTCAGGATTGCAATATTGCTAAAAGAATAAAGAAGGAGAATATGGTTACATTTTTTTAGTAAGAAATGAATTGGCATTATTCCAGGTATGGGAGAACAGGATAAAAGTAGTTTCAATATAATTCTTAATAGGAAGCTAAAAGCCAGTGGCCTCCAGCATAATTTGGAATAAATTCCAGCATTATTGAATGAGTAACACATGGTTCAGATCTAAATCTGAAAACTAAATCAGTTATATATGATGAAGCCTTGACATTTGTAGGAGGTTGAGCTTTTTGGACACGATGTAGGAAAAATAATACCTCATGACGATGATAATTCTAAATATTTGATCATTTAAGTGGGATATTTGAAAATCAAATAAAATGATATTGTTAGTGTACATAATTAGAATTTGTTTAATGGAAACACATTAATGCAAAACAAATCCTTATTTTAAGAAGTTTCTATAAAGCATACCCTCTTTTACAAAAAATGGTAAAAACCACAAAACTTAATGTTGAAATTATATATGTTGAGCACCATTAAAAATGGCTACATTTGGAGAGCATATAAAAAGTACACTACAGCTTATGTAGAAAAGAAATAAAAGAAGGAACACACCTATTTTCCAGAATATGTATAACATCACCTTGGAAAGATACAAAACAAACTTCAATGCAGTTCACCTCCAGGACACAAGAGTAAAGAGGAGAGATTTCTTTTTATGCTCTTAATGTATTTTTAAAAATGTGATTCATGTTATCGATGTAGTCCAAAAAGGGATAAACAAATGATGGCAAATAAAATAATTATTCCTGGCATGGTTTCTGGAGATTTGATCTTCAAGTTATTAAGAAGTAAGTCAATTTACATCACTTAGTTAAATGGGTAAGTTATTAATACTTCTTCAGCACATTCTTCCCAAACTTTAGCATGCATCAGAATCACCCGGGGCGGGGGGTTGTTAAAAAACAATATGTGGCCTTACACCAAATGGTTTCTAATTCACAGGTTCTGGGATGGGCCCTAAGAATCTGCATTTCAAACCAGTTTCTAGGTGATGCTGCAGCTGGTCTGGGGAACACACTTTGAGAATCACTGTCCTATCAGTTTCATCAGTGATGAGTCACCAGTGCTGTAGAAAAACTCTTCATACACCAAAGCAGAAATAAAAACGTGTCGAGTTAGAAATCAGACTACAGAAAACATCAGCAAAACTTTAGAAGTCTTAAATGTAACAGGATATGGAAATAACGTGTCTCAGCAACTAGCTTCTTTGAGGTCTTCTCCGTGATCCATAAATCAACACCATGCCCAGCACTGAGCTGTTTATTATGGATAACATCATGACATATAAGAGGCAGCTCTGCTATCAAGAAGCTTTGCCTCAAGTTGAAACAAAGGAGAGTCCCTTTAGGATGATTCATTTAAATGAATCATCATTTATGATTCATTTAAGTATATCATTCATTTAAACAAATTATTCATTTAAATGAATTCTCCTAACAGGGTATGACGTATAACTCAAAGAATTTTGTGACAAGTTCTGGTACCCCTTGTGTTTATTTCTAATTTTTACCCAAATTCAGATCTGTTCAGTTTCTAGTAAAAATTTAAAATTTTCACAGGGTGAATTGAAAGCCCATGAAATACAGATGTGAGCTTAAAGACAAGATTTACTGCTAAGGTCGTATAAGCTTAACTTCTCTCATAGTGTATCATCATCTAAAACTGGATACAGGGGTGTCTGGGTGGCTGATTTGGTTAAGTGTCTGACTCTTGGTTGCAGCTCGGGTCACGATCTCGAAGTCATGAGATCAAGCCCCCTTTTGGACTCTGCTCTCAGTATGGAGTCTGCTTGAGATTCTCTCTCCCTCTCCTTCTCCCTCACCCCAAATAAATAAATAAATTCTAAAAAGACAAAAAACAAAAATTGGGCATCATTATAATTAGCCCAAGTTTGGTGTTCCATGATGGTAATAACTACGTCTAATATTTGTTGGACTCTTACTAAGTACTTTACATGCATTCATTTATTTACTCTCCACAACAGTCTTACGAGATATGTGCTATTATCATCATCCTCATTTCTAGACAGTGACCCGAAGCCCAGAGAAGTTAAGTAACTTCTCCAAGTCCAACATATAAATGGCCTTCTGTTCTTTTTATTTTTTAATATTTTGCCGTGATATAAGTTCTTGCAAATGTAAGGAAAACACATGTACATAGGTGATTGTACAATATGTGATTGTGTATGTGTGTGTGTGTGCACAATGTAGTACTGTACCATAAGACCATTGACTAGAAGACCGTTAAATCCAGGCAATACCTCTATGTTGGGCCTCACACTCTTTCCTGGTTTCTGGTAAAATTTTTTTCTGAATATTTTTTAATAGAGGCATAATTGAAATATAACATTTTATTAGCTTCAGGTATACAACAACCTTAATGATTCAATATTTGTATAAACTACAAAATGATTTCCATAATAAGTCTAATTAACGTGTCACTGGAAATAGTTACAGATTTTTTTTCTTGTGATAAGAAGTTTTAAGATTTACTCTCTTAGGGGAGCCTAGGTGGCTCAGTGGGTTAAAGCCTCTGTCTTCAGCTCAGGTCATGATCCCAGCATCTTGGGATCAAGCCCCATATCAGGCTCTCTGCTCAGCGGGGAGCCTGCTCCCCCTGCCCCCCGCTCTCTACCTGCCTCTCTGCCTACTTGTGATCTCTGTCTGTCAAATAATTAAATAAAATCTTAAAAAAAAAAAGATTTACTCTCTTAGCAACTGTCAAACATGCAATACAGTATTAATAAGTTCAATGACCATGCTGTACATCATATGATTTATCTATTTTATAACTGGCAGTTTGTACCTCCTGACCTCCTTAAGCCATTTCTTCCTCCCACCCTCTACTCACCACCCTCTGCTTCTAGCAACTACCAATCTGTTCTCTGTGCCTATGAGCGCAGGTTTTTATTCTGCTTTGTTTTATAGATCCTACACATAAGTGAAATCATGTAGTATTTGTCTTTCTCCATCTGACTTATTTCACTTAGTATGATCCCCTCAAGTTCCATCCATGCTGTCACAAATGGCAAAATTTCTTTTGTTTTTATGGCTGAATAATATTCGATTGTATACACACACCACATTTTCTTTATCCGTTCATCCATCATTGGACACAGGCTATTTTCATATCTTGACTATAAGTAATGCTGCAATTGACACAGGGATGTACGTATCTTTTCAAATTAGCGTTTTTATTTTCTTTAGATACACACCCAGAAGTAGAGTTGCTAAATTGTATGGCAGTTCTATTTTTTAATTTTTGAGGAATGTCCATACTGCTTTCCACAGAGGCTGTAACAATTTGTACTCCCACCAACAGTGCACAAGGGTTTTCTCTTCTCCAAATCCTTGCCAACACTTGCTATCTCTTGTCTTTTTGACAGGGACATGAAAGTGACTATCAAGAATGTCAGATAATTCCTAAACTTATCAGCTAAAATCAAAGGGAATACTTCATTAGCTCATTTGATTTTCCATAGAGATTATTATCTTTTTGAATATAACTACTAAACAATCGAGCACTACAACTTCAGAATGATAGGATAATCCTGTTTGTATCTTTCACTTAATCAGAAATTCATCATCCTCTGGCTATAGGCCAGATATACAGGCCAAGATTTCTTAAATAGTCACTAGAAACACTAACCACAAGAACAAGATTGATAAATTGCACTTGTTAACTTTAAGAATTAATCATCAAAAATACCACTAAGAGAGTGAAAAGGCAAGTTATAAACAGGGAGAAAATATTTGCTGACTTTACATCCAACAAAGATCTTACAGCGAGAATATATGAAGTCTTTAGGAAAATGAAAAAACATCGGGATTTGAAGATGGGAAAAAGACTTAAATAGGCACATTCTGAAAGAGGATATCCAACTAATCATAGTGGTGTATATATATGGAAAAATGTTCAGCCTCTTAGTCACACAGAAATATGCCTTATTAAAACCAGATTGAGATACCTCTACATACCCATCAGAATGGGTACTGTTAAAAAGAAACAAAACATCTGATGATACCAACTGTTGGTGACAATATGGAGCAAGTAGAGCTCTCATATATTGCTAATGAAGATTTAAATGGAAACACCACTTTGAAAAACTGTCAGGATTTACTAAAGCTAAACATACACCTACCTTATGAACCAGGTACATACACGAGAGAAATTCACTTTTTGCCCACTGGAAGGCATCCCCAGCGATGTCACAATAATATTTATGGCAGATATATTCATAACAAACCCAACTGAAAACAAACCAAATACTCACCAATAAAACAGATAAGTAAGTGGTGATATCTTCATACAACAGAATATCCTATAAGCAATAAAATAGAATGAGCTGCCTTTGCAGGCAACAAATTGGGTGAATCTCACTGATAAAATGTTGAGTAAAAGAAGCCAGACATAAAAGTACCTATTTTAGGGCACCTGGGTGGCTCAGTGGGTTAAGCCTCTGCCTTCAGCTTAGGTCATGATCTCAGGGTCCTGGGATCGAGTCCCGCATTGGGCTCTCTGCTCATCAGAGAGCCTGCTTCCCCTTCTCTCTCTGCCTGCCTCTCTGACTACTTGTGATTTCTCTGTGTGTCAAATAAATAAATAAAATCTTAAAAAAAAAAAAGTACCTATTCTACTGGTTTCTCTCTGTATATGTGTGTCTATGCATTTGTATATATACACATACATACATGTTTATATATACATATACAGGTATATATATGTATACACACACATATATATACACACACATATATAACTTTATATGTTCATAAACAAGCAAAACTATAGTGATAGAAATTAAGACAGTGATTGTGTTGAATGTTGGAAGATGGGGAGTAAAAATTGACTGGAAGGGGCATAACAGCTTTGGGGGTGCTGGAATATGCTATATCTTGGTTTAGGTGTTGTTACACTGGTGATAAAAATGAAAATTCATCAAGACACACAATTAAAGTTTATACACTTAATGGGATATATGTTAACACCTCAATAAAAAGGAGAAAAAACTAATCTCCCTGATTAATGTTATGAAATATATATTGCCACCCTAAGTAATTTCTAGCTCTGGAAAGACTGAAAGACTGAAAAAGTATTGAATATTAATCCAGTCAGAAGGATCCACAGCTGACTTTGCAAAATATAGAATTGACGTGGTAATGTTACACTTTACCCATAGCATTATGGGCAATGCATCACTGGAGCATTTGGGGGAGAATATTGAATAACTAATACAAAGCGAATATTCTTTCTGTTGAGTAATGCTTGTTTCTAATTGCTTTAAATTTGTGACTCAGAATCTGGAGGAGGAGGGTATGGAAACGTTCCCACTCTCATTCCCTCGTGGCGCTCCTATTGACCGCAAATTCTTAGCTTTGACTCCTATTAGGGGTTTTCTGTAAGATTTTATGGCTTTCAGATTCTAAAATACAAGTTGTATAAATAAATGACACATGTTTAAGGCCTGCAAATGCCTTTAGATGTTTCCTAGACTTCCCTGTGGGCCACTTCTCTCTCT
Organism: Mustela nivalis; assembly: GCF_964662115.1. NCBI lineage: Eukaryota > Metazoa > Chordata > Mammalia > Carnivora > Mustelidae > Mustela > Mustela nivalis. The sequence continues at coordinate 18,627,112 of NC_139039.1, read as the reverse complement.
TCCCTCATTTGGACTTGAATTAGAGGTAACAATTGGGTATTTACTTTGGATTTTCATTCGCTTATTTGCTTTGGACGTTCATTTGCAGTATCTCTAGGTGGTGTTTGATTAAGGTACATCCCACAAGATTTTAATTAACAAACTTTTAGAAATTGCTTGAAAGGTTACATCTACCAAAGTAAAAACTTTGTGATGTCTCTAAGAATGTTAACATGTTGGTGTATCATACCACATTCTGTAAAACTAATGTGGGACACATCGAATGTAACTGGTAAAGGTAGAATTCAGTCAACCCCTATCCCCAGGTTCAAGGATCCATCCTGCCATGTAGGTGGAAGGAAGAAGCTAGAATTTCTGCCTAGCATCATGGCTTAAACTCTAACAAGGCCAGCACATCAGAAATAGTAAAGAATTTTTGTGAGCCCTTCCCCCATCCAACACTACCTGTACCAAATTCATGGGAGAGAAATATCTAGGATCCACAGGGAGGACTGAACGTTATATTCTCCTGGCCCATAGCAGCAGGGGCAGATTAATGTTTATGGGGTGGAATAGCATTTGGACATTTCTTCTACTGCTCCCCGCCACCAGCCACATGAAAGACATACTCTTTTCTAACTACTCCGCATTTGAGTGTGCCTGAATTCTCATTCATCCTGAATGAGTTTGAGCTTGGGTATAGAGATGAGGATTAAAAGACGTGCTTTCTTTCCTTTGTCCCTGTATATAATCGCAAAGGAAATCCTTCCAGGCTCGTATCATTGGGACATTAGGTGAGATCCAGAAGTCACAACTGGCCAGTGCCTGAAAGACATTCAAAAGTGAATTTGTTAAAATGATTCTAACAGGGATGCCTGTGTGGCTCAGTGAGTTAACCATCTGCCTTTGGCTCAGGTCATGATTCCAGGGTCTGGGGATCAAGTACCACTTCGGACTCCTTGCTCAGCAGGGAGCCTGCTTCTCCTTCTCCTTGCCATTCCCTCTGCTTGTGTCCTCTCTCTCTCTCTCTCTGACAAATAAATAAATAAAGTCTTTAAAAGTTTTTTTTTTTTGAGATTTCATTTATTTATTTGACAGAGAGAGATCACAAGTAGGCAGAGAGGCAGGCAGAGAGAGAGAGAGAGAGAGGAGGAAGCAGACTCCCTGCTGAGCAGAGAGCCCGATGTGGGACTAGATCCCAGAACCCTGAGATCATGACCTGAGCCGAAGGCAGCGGCTCAACCCACTGAGCCACCCAGGCGCCCAAAATCTTTAAAAAAAAAAATAAACCCATGTTGGAGAGGATGTGGAGAAAGGAGAAACCTCTTAGACTGTTGGTGGGAATGCAAGCTGGAGCAACCACTTTGGAAAACAGTGTGGAGATTCCTCAAAAAATTAAAAATAGAACTACCCTATGACTTTGCAATTGCACTACTGGGTATTTAGTACATACAGATGTAGTGAAAAGAAGGGCCATCTGTACCCCAATGTTCATAGCAGCAATGGTCACAATTGCCAAACTGTGGAAAGAACAGAGATACCCTTCAATAGGCAAATGGATAAAGAAGATGTGGTCCATATATATATACAATGGAATATTACTCAGCCATCAGAAAGGATGAATACCCAGCTTTTGTATCAACATGGATGGGGCTGGAGGAGATTATGCCGAGTGAAATAAGTCAAATAAGTCAAGCAGAGAGAGTCGATTATCATATGGTTTCACTTACTTGTGGAGCATAAGGAATAACATGAAGGACATTAGGAGAAGGAAAGGAAAAGTGAATTGGGAGAAATCAGAGGGGGAGACAAACCATGAGAGACTGAGGGTTTGAGAAACAAACTGAGGGTTTTGGAGGGGAGGGGGTGGGGGGATGGGTGAGACTAGTGGTGGGTATTATGGAGGGCATGTATTGCATGGAGCACTGGGTGTGGTGCATAAACAATGAATCTTGTAAAACTGAAAAAATAAATAAAACAGGAGAATTAGGATGTAATTATAAAAATTTTCCCATATTCCCTGATTTTAAATAAGACTTTCATGTATAATGGTTATTTACCTCTTTTAGGTGGAATTTAAGGAACTGGAATTGCTAGTTCATTTCTGCTTAGTAGTTTTTTTTTTTTTTTTTTTAATGCTTACCCTTACTTCTTTCTTCCTCTATGACTTGTTCCTTCTCAGCTTAGAGATTCTTTATATAGTTGTTAAGTGTGTGGATTCTAGAGTGGGGATACTTGGGTTCAAATCCCAATTCATCAACTAGTAGCTATGTGATCGCATTATTACTTAACTTCTATGTGCCTATGTTTCTTCATTCATCAAAAGGGGATGATTATTATAAAACCTAGTTCATAGGGTTGTTTCGAGGATTGATGTGTAAGCAGAAATGAAGCACCAGGAACAGCGTCTGGCACTTAGTAAACCCCGTGTTATTCTGTGTGAAGTGTCAGCTGGCTGAAGGATTCTTACACCTTTTGCTCCATGATTTGTCCCTCTTGGTGCTGTCTTTCTCTTAGCCTTTGTTCAACATCAGCATGCTAACTTCCTTTGTTTGTTTCTTGTTGTACATTTTCCCCCAATAGTTTTGAATCACAAGATATTCTGGGTGGTAGAGAATGACCTTATTATTAACCACCAAGACCTTAGTATAGTGTGTTAAGGCGGTCACTTGCTAAGTGATTCATTTATCACCCACTACTGTCATGCATTGGTCATAAGACAATCAAAAGGCAGAGATTAAAAGAACACTCATCTACTTCGTTATGCCTTGGAAATAATGTGTCATATTAAAACCACAACTCCAAATTATAAAATCTAAGATTTGGAAGAGACAAAAAAGGTCACTTGGTTTAACAACCCAACTGATACTTGAGTGCACTTGCAATATTGCTGACAAAAGGTCTAGCCTCAATTAAGTAAACCCCTGGGACGAAAGTAATCTTATGAACTCAAGAGACAGATCGTTTTTTCTTTTATATAGCTCTGATTCTGGGATATTCTTTTAACTTTAGCCAAAATTAGCATATTTTCAGTTTCCATCCATTATGTATTTTAATCCATTTATTTATTTTACTCTTGAGGTTTTCTGTAATAATCATAATACTTTTTTTTTTCAAAAAAATCCTTTATATATTTACTGACTACTAGTATGTTTTTCTCTTAAAGTTCTCTTTGGATACACCAGTTGAACTAAATATTACTCATCTTATTCACTGCAGATGGTTTCTTCTGAATCAGCTTATGGTTTATTAATATCCTTTTAATTTTAGTCCCAAGTTAAACCCAATATTCCTATAAATATTCGGATAAGTACAAAGTAGTCACTACCTATATCTACTATTCTGATTCTAAATATTATACTTCTATTATGGACCCCAAGATCATATTTGCTCATAATTAGTAGCTACATCATCTTTGTGAATAACGTGAATTAATTCTATTCAACTCACTGTCCCAATTCAGGTCTAATTAGTAGCTCATTCTTTGGAAGTTCCGTAGCATTTCATGCAGACTACTTTTGTAAGATGAAGTACAAAGACATTTTTATTATTTTATTGTGTTTTGATTCTAACCTATTCTAATTATTTTGTTGTGCTACTGCATTTGACTATGAACTCTGCATCGGTTCATTTTTCTTTATTTTGCTGTAGTGACTAATAACATATCTGTTACTCAAAACACACTTGCCAAATAAAAATCAATTGACTCAATCCCTTTATATTGCTTTTTAAAGGGAACTGTAGATAAAAAAGATCACTCTCCCACAATGTCACATGAAAATTTTGATAGAAGAGAGCCACGGAGATGAATACACCCATCTTCTTTCTTAGAGTTCCATTTATACCAAACCATCCAGCTGAAAGTTTCTGATCAGCATCAAGATAAGGATTACTAAACCCAAACACTTGCCAAGGGTATGCCCCATGTATATTTCCAACTGTACAACCACTGGAAATGTTATGTAAGAATGTGGATGGCTGACAGTCAATGGTCAGCACCTACCATGGCAAAGTCATCAGCTTTAGAAGACTGAGCCTTGTACGGACCTGTTTCAAGGAAACCTGATGCTGGAAACTTTCAGGGAGTTCTGCTGCCTTGGCAGTTACATGTCATCCAACAGTCTGGACCAAGAAAACTTATTTAGAAAACAAGTATGTCTTTCAGGAGATTGCAATGAATCTGACCTTAAACTAAACACTGGGGACTGAGATTATTTCTACTCATGTTGTATTTGTTTGTGTTTTATAGGTACTTCATACTTTTTCTTAGTTATTTTATTTAGTCAGTATGTATTCTTTTTTTTTTTTAATATCTTATTTATTTGTCAGAAAGAGAGAAAGTACAAGCAGGGGAATAGCAGGCAGAGGGAGAAGCAGGCTCTCAGCTGAGCAAGGAGCCCAATGCGGGACTCCATCCCAGGATCCTGGAATCATGACCTGAGCCAAAGGCAGATACTTAACTGACTGAGCCAGCCAGGTATCCCGGTCAGTATACATTCTTTGGTAACAACTACTAATACCGTACATAGAGGAACAGGTATATCAAAACCTTAAATTCTACTCAATTTTTCAAAGTTGATATTCAATTTCCAGCTTAGCTTTGAGTAATGCTTTCAAGCGATAATTAATAGAAAGTGTTGAAACAGGTTCTGACAATGAGCTCTCATGTGCACTGGGGAGATATGGGACACGGAAAGAGGAGGCGTCCATGTCTTTGATGTGATTTACAGGGTACACCCAGTCAAAGCTCCCTTCCTTTTTGTCCAGAAATTCCCAACAGTAAAGTTAGAACCAAAATAAATAAAGCTGTTGCTTGAGGGGTATTTCCATTACCTGAGAAGGAAGGGAAGACATTCCAGCCCTTCCTTATTATTACCTTATGAGGCACTGGTGAATCAACATCTGAGGAGGTAGAAGAGAAAACATACCTGAAGGACTAAGGCCCCAACACCAGCTCCTAGTGACTGAACTTGTCCCCAGGCCCATACATGGAGCCTTTCTGAAGACTGAGCAGCTGTGGCAGAGAATGTTAATCAGTGGTGGCACATGAAGGCCTCAGCCAATGTCTGGGGAGTTCACCAGGCTGGTCCCTTACCGAGGAAGGGACAAAGACAGGAGAGGAAAATGCCTGGATTCTCTTAGGATTGGATCTGTGAAGAAAGTTGACTCTGGATGGTGTCCTTTGCCACTGTAACTTTGCAGGGTAAACAAAGCCAGTCTAATACCACCCAGGAGATAGCAGGAGCAGACCCACCAAGCTGTTCTTGGGCCATTAGAGTCAATCACCGTGCCAGAACCCACATTGCACAGGCAGGGAGAAGAGACCCAAACTGTACTCAATTCTGGAAACAGTGGCCACAGTGTCTTACCAAGATGACAGAACCTTGCTTACAGCCACCCTAGGAAGGACCTCAGGTCTGGTACCCCCTTTGCCAATAAACACTAGTGGTTTAAAAAAAAAAAAAAAGGGACGCCTGGGCGGCTCAGTTGGTTAAGTGACTGCCTTCGGCTCAGGTCATGATCCTAGCCTTCTGGGATCAAGTCCCACATCGGGCTCCTTGCTCAGCAGGAAGCCTGCTTCTCCCTCTGCCTCTGCCTGCCATTCTGTCTGCCTGTGCTCCCTCTCTCTCCCTCTCTCTCTCTCTCTGACAAATAAATAAAATCTTAAAAAAAAAAAAAAAGCAAACAAGAATGTCCTCATATCCTGCCACGTTTGGAAACTTTCCCCATCAACACTATGCAAAATACCCTCTTAATACATAAGAAGTTTCCTTATGTTTTCTTTCTGTTACTTTAGGAAATTTGAACAAAATATTTTTTAGGGAAAAAGAACAAATATTTATTTTTAAATATTTAAACCTCTATGTTTTAAACCCCTGTCTGGCCCAGAAAGAATTATTTATTGAGGACTTCTCACATCTTGGCAAGCAATACTGTGTAAGACAGGTTTTATTTACGGATATAAGGGAGGGGAAAAAAGGCGTAACTGAAAATGGCCAAATAGACTGACCCACACTTAACGGGAGAAAAAAAAAAAAAAAGCCCTCTGGGCCTGCATCCAGCATGGAAAAGTTTCAGTCTCTAAATAGGCTCTTTTAGGAAGTTTTGGATATTGTCGGAGATGGTATAAAGAATAGTGGTGTGTCACCCCTGTTTTAGCTTTGATACATGTTTTCCTACAAAGAAATAAAGTCATCAGTGAGCTCCAGGGATTGTATTTTGTTAAATTATGAAACAATGAGAGGGACAGCTGGCATCACGCCCCTTGGCAGGTCGTCCGACCTAGGCGCGCTGACTGAAGGAGTGAGTGTGCAGAGCTTACCAGCTGTCTCAGCGTCCTGCCTCAGGCCACCTGATCCGCAGGAGTTGTTCAAGAATGGGGGTAACACACCTGAGAGCCGTCTGCATACCGTGATCACCACAGCATAGTCGTTTCTCTGCTCTGTTCCAGAAAGCTGTGTGAGCATAAAGCTCTGAACTTTTCACTTAAACTTTCTCACATTTAGGTTTATCCTGGAAGATTGTCCTTCAACTAATTTATCAAACTGCTCAGCTTTTCTGGAGGAGAAGGGTGCTGAGGAATAATACCAAGGATCCTTGAAGGTTGAAGTGAATCAGACTTATTAAAGACTTGTTAAAAATTAAATAGCCCAGGCCTACAACTTGATATTGAAAACAGCCTTGAGAGTAAAACACATTATCCTTCCAAACTCCAAGTTCCTCTGAGTTACACATTCTATTACATGCTGACTCACATACAAACAATATGCAGATGTTCTTTGAACTTGGATTTCAAAAGATCCCTATTTAGATAGAAGTTCTTAGTTGTATTCACCAAATTCCTTACATAGTCTAAAAGTTTTCAGAATCATTTCTTTGCTGGTCCTACCGGTCTGAGTCAACATGGAACTCTTGTTAAGATATAATTTTCACTTGACATTGCTCACTTTGAATAATCATTGCCTATATAAAAGTTTATCAGCTTCTGACTTTTTTTGTTTTTAAGATTTTATTTATTTATTTGACAGACAGAGATCACAAGCAGGCAGAGAGGCAGGCACAGAGAGAGAGAGAGGGAAGCAGGCTCCCTGCTGAGCAGAGAGCCTGATGTGGGGCTCCATCCCAGGACCCTGGGATCATGACCTGAGCTGAAGGCAGAGGCTTAACCTACTGAGCCATTCAGGTGCCCCTCAGCTTTTGACTTTTTGGAAAGGTACACACATATATTTTTTTTTTCCAAGCATATTATTTCTTGGCTCTTCACCATGAGTATAAATACCAGAAGATACAACACGCTTTCAAATCACAACTATTCGACCAGCAGAAAAGCTGCAAGGTGATGGTGGTGATTTTCCACCCATGAATTACTTAGTGTTGTTTCAAATTTAACTTTCTCATAACTAGGGAAACATGGACTATTTTTAATCTTTCTAAAACTAGTGATGAAAAAGCTGGTATTATCTCTAAAGGACCTTCTTTGAGGAATATGCGATTTCCGAAGAATCTGAATTAGTTGGTTGGCTCCCAGAAGAGGACAGAGAAGCCTTTATAACTGACTTTTCAGAGGTTTCATTTTACATTTCAAGAGCTCTGTGTTCTAATATCACTCAACTGAAAAGAGATACTACAGGTATAATAGAGGAAGAGAGTTGAAACAGCTGGCCCATGTTAGCTGCCTTTCATTGCTCCAAAACTACCTGGTATTCCAAAGAACTTTGCCGTTCGTGGTAATTCCTAAGGGTATGATCATTCCATTTGGGAGACAAGCTAAGAAGAAACCAAAGAGTGAGCTAGTGGCAAACAAAGCAGTATCTGTTTAGCACCCTGAAGAAAAAAAAATCAAATTACTCCAAAATCTAAACTCTGTAATGTTGTCGCCTTCTCATGCACGTAAAAAGCTAGTACTTCCAAAATACACTCCTGGCCCCACTCCCATTGCTACGTGACCTTGGAGAAGGTCTCTTGCAATTTTCTGTGTCTGTAAAAGCTGGGTAATAATACTCTCTGTCCCAGATGGTTGGAATTGTATGAATTAATTAGTTCAAGCTGGAAAAGTCTTTGATAGTGGTGAGTGCTCAACACTGTTAGGTTATACATACAGGTGGAGGCAATGTTACACAGTACATCTATAATTAGAAAGGCCTAAAAACTGCAAACGGTGCCAACACCCCAGGAGTTAAGGAGACAATACCCTATGTCATTTTCTCCATGATACGAGGTTGGCTTGTTATGACTGAATGCTTAATTCCCTCTTTTATCTTCTTTGAAAGGTTGCAGCTTGTCCTGGGCTTGTCCACCATAGAGCAGAGTTTTTACCGGGTGTATATGCTTTTTAAGGCAGTATTCTAAATGAAGTGCCAACATTCATGAGAACACAGAGTACAGCCCTGGGTATACAAAGCTTGTTAATTCATCTGAGTCAGGGGAGTAACAAAGTCCTTCCCAGAAATACCTGTCATCTGAAAAATGCAGGAAATTTCTTGATCTATAAAATGAAGGGAGAAGGGAGAAGTCTGAACCTTTCTTTTCTTTCCCCCCCAAACAAGGACAAAAATCACAAAGTGTTACGTGTAACCCAAATATATATCATAGATAAAAATTAAGCCACATCAACCTATAGGAGAAGACCTTCCTGTTCCCTGCAAGGAACTTGACGCATGTTGTCAGAATCTAACGCTCCCCTGGGCTCGTTCTAGATGCATGGGACCAGACAATCTCTGCACCAGGTGTCAACCCCTCATTTCTGAGGATTTTTTTTTTAAGAGTTTAATTATTTATTTGACAGACAGAGATCACAAGTAGGCAGAGAGGCAGGCGGAGGGGGGAGGAGGAAGCAGGCTCCCTGCTGAGCAGAGAGCCTGATTCAGGGCTCCATCTCAGGATCCTGAGATCATGACCTGAGCCGAAGGCAGAGGCTTAACCCACTGAGCCACTCAGGCGCCCCTAATTTTTGAGGATTTTAAAGAATTACTTACTTACTTGAGACAGAGAGAAAGCAGGGGGGAGGGGCAGAAGCCAAGGGAGAGAGAGAATCTCAAGCAGACTCCCCACTGAGCACAGAGCTTGGCGCAGAGCTCAATCCCACGCACCTGAGATCACGACCTGAGCTAAAATCAAGAGTCAAATGTTTAACCAGCTGAGCCACTGGCTGCCTAAAAGACCTCACAACACCTAATCTCATCAGGTAGGCATTGGCTTTTTGTTTGTTTGTTGTTGTTTGAGGATTTAAAATCCAAGTAATATTAAGAACCTGAACTGCTGAGCTAGTAAAGAAGATATAGTTTACCCAGAGTCATAAATTCATTTGATATGCTCTTATCTGGAAAACTTCTGACCATTTCCTTTCTTCTCACACCTACAACCCTTGAGAACATTCCAAATCACCATTATCATATTCCATTTTACTTTCATCTTCTTCATTAGCATTACCATCATCATCACAGTAAATATTTACAGAGCTCCTAGTACAGCTGTTTCCCCCTTATGTGTGGGGTATACATGAATTCCGAGACCCCAGTAGATGCCTGAAGCTGTGGACAGTACCCAGCCCTATGCATACTATGTTTTTTCCGATATGTACATACCTATGATAAAGTTTAACTTGTAAGTTAGGCACAGTAGGAGTTTAACAACAATTACTAATAACACGGAACAATTATAACAATATAGTTTCGCACAAGTTACATGAATGCAATCTCTCAGCATAGCTTGTTGCGCCGGGCTCAGCCTTCTTCCTGAGATGCTGTGAGATGGTAAAATCCCCCTACCTGATGAGATTAGGTGTTGTGCGGTCTTTTAGGCAGCCAGTGAGCTGACGATACTTCAGGAGGAAGATTACCTGCTTCCCAATGTGGCTGGCTGCAGGTAGCTGAAGCCATGGAAACTGAGGAGAACGGGGGTTCACTGCATGTGCCCAGCACAGTTAATTAGCTCATTTAATCCTCGCAACCTGATGGCTATATTATTACTCACATTTTAGAGATGTGAATACTCAGCACAGAGATGTAATTTACCACCAAAAAAATGCAAAGGTGAAATTTAAGTTCCTGACAGTCTGACAGGAATCTTCTTGGGCAACAACCAAATGCTAAACCATCTTGTTTATCAATTGATGTAATTCCTATGGGTTGACTTGTCTTTCTCCCCAGCTAATTTTGGGGTCGCCAAAGGTTAGATTATGGGCTTTATGGATGGATCTTGATTTTCTGATTCACAGCATTTCTGAAACTCTAGGACTTGGACAAATTTGTGAAGTTGGTACTTCCAGATTTCAGGAACATAGGCCCTTTTCACTTAAAAAAAATACTTTTTGTTTCTTGGTAAAAATCCCTTCTACGTGTCAGGCAATCAGCCTTCTTATATTTTCTCTATCCTTTGCTCTATTAAAAGCAAAAACACAAAAAACACTCATGAGTTTATTGATCCTAATGTGTCATCAGCTGCTATAAATTAGAAGCCTCTTTGCACTTTAAAAAGGCATAAAGCCTGAAAAAGAACTCCTTCGTGATGGCATTTCAGAGGATATTATTTAAGACTGGGGTCTTTTCATGTCTTGGCTTCAGGTAAACCAGTCAGATCAATTTCCCTCTTTTATATCTCGACTCCTCAAATGGTCTATTTTATCCTAACTGCTTTTATTTTCTGGTTTCTGGTTATTCTTCCCCTAGTCCACTGAAATTGAAAACACAAAAAACATGATCACTAAATCCAGTGGTCTTTCATTTGAATGCTTTCTCTTTCATCTTTTTATGGCACTAAAGTTTTTAAAATCATTCCTTCTGCATTGAAAAACTGTTCTACTGAGATTTATGCAACACTATGCTTGCTTAGTTACCCTCCTACTTCACCATGGAATCATTTTTTCCCCCTCCTTTAAAAACCTTTCTTCTTTTGATCTCCTAATTGTGTGAATTCGTCAAGCTACTACTTGAGCAAATAATACCCATATTTAAAATGGTCACTGGTGCCCCATTATTTCTACCTTCCCAAAGTCTGATTTATGAAAGTGTTCCCACAAGACTGCGTTAAAGAAACAAACATCCAGGAGGCACGGCAGACACTCCTCTTGCCTGTGTGTTCTAAAGGCTATAAAATTAAATATTCTCTTTCATGATCTTAGTTCCAGATGGAGTGACCATGTAACACAAGTCTTGCTAAAAAGGAGTAAATGAGGGGTGCCTGGGTGGCTCAGTGGGTTAAGCCTCTGCCTTCAGCTCAGGTCATGATCTCAGGGTGCTGGGATGGAGCCCCGCATCAGGCTCTCTGCTCAGCAGGGAGCCTGCTTCCCTTCCTCTCTTTTTGCCTGCCTCTCTGCCTACTTGTGATCTCTGTCTGTCCAATAAATAAATAAAATCTTAAAAAAAAAAAAAAGGAGTAAATGAAAGTCTGTTCACCCTTCACCCTTCTTCCTGTTTTTGACATGGACCTGAAGCTGGAACTGCAGTGGACAATCTGGGATTTTGAGGAAAAAGCAAAGTGATTTGCAGAAATACCTCCTTCCACATTGCAGAGCGCTGAATGTTCTACTTCTGAGTTCTTGTTAGGTAAGAAGAACAAATCCCCATTTGTTAGGACTGCCATAATCACGTGATGTATACCTAACAGCTGACCATAGTCCTGACTAAATATAAAAATGCAGACCACTGCATGCTCTTCTTAGAACTTCAGAATGCAGAGTTGAATATTAAAAAGAGGCAATCTGAGGCGCCTGGGTGGCTCAGTGGGTTAAAGCCTCTGCCTTCGACTCAGGTCGTGGTCCTGGGATAGAGCCCTTCGTTGGGCTCTCTGCTCAGCAGGGAGCCTGCTTCCTCCTCTCTCTCTCTCTCTCTCTCTCTGCCTACTTGTGATCTCTGTCTGTCAAATAAATAAATAAAATCTTTAAAAAAAAAAAGAAGCAATCTATTTAATTTTGTTCAATAGATCATCTCCTAAATTCAGTTGATCAAGGAGCCCTTTTCTTCTGTATTATTACAACTCCATAGAACTCAGTTCCCTGCATCATTGCTTTCAAAGTGTGATCCCTAGACCAGCAACATCTGCTCCATCTGGAAACTTGTTTAAAAAACCTGAAACTCAGGCCGCAGCCCCAAATTAAAAATCTACATTTTTAACATGTGTGCCATTAAAGGTTCAGAAGCACTGCTTCGGGGAAACGCTGGTTAGAGGATAAAGTACAACTAGCCTTAAGATTTTTATGTGAACTATTATTCAAGATACCTATTATTGTCCCTGAATACCTATTCACTAAATAATCACATAGTTCTTATTCACTGCTTACCTTGCACAGACATTATTTGAAATACTTGTATAATCCTCAACCTAACCCTGAGGGCAGGTACTATCATAATCTTCATTTTACAGATGAGATAGCTGAGGCCCAGAGAAGCTAAAAACTTACTCAAGGTCACACAGCTATCAGGTGGCAGAATCCTTAGTTTAAGGATTTAAGGGTCACTAAACCCTATTGCCTCTCTAACCTGTTCTTTTGTTCCCAAACTTTCCTACTTTGTGTATTTTATACAATGTTTCCCTTAGCCTGCAATGATTTCCCATATACACCCAGTTTAAAAATCTCAGTTCAAAAAGTTAGTTCTTCCAGGAAGATTTTTTTTATCCTTTCCCACCAATCCACGTCAGGTCCTCTGCTCTACCTTCCCCAGGAACATATTTTTTCCTTCATACCATCAGCTTTTAACATTATTTATATTTTTCTGACTATATGGTTAGTGCATATCTTTATTTAAAAAATGAGCTTCACTTGGGCTTGAACAGTTGGCACTCAAATATTTTTCAGACTATCTTGCCTTTATTCATACTTTTACTCTAACTTGAAAGGTTCTCTCCCTCCACCTCACTTATCCAAGTTCTATCCACAAGAAACGGTAGCATGGTAGCAAAGCATTGGATTTTGGATCAGAATTTGAGTCTGAATTTGGATTTGAGTCCTTGTTCCCTGGCTTACTAGCTTTGTAACTTTGAGTAGTCACCAAGTCTCAGATCCACCAATGTTCAGCTTGTCAGTTGCAGGGGATGAGGGGCAGTGGTGGTGGTGGTAACAATACTTTACAGGGCTGGTGTAAGAATTAAAATGAAGTGTTAACCTACACAAACGTCCTAAAAATACAGGATAATATTTTAAAGTGATTAGGACCCTAGTCAGATGTAGTCAGAGACCTGCATTCAAATCCTAACTCAAAGATGCCTGGGTGGCTCAGTTGTTAAGCACCTGCCTTTAGATCAGGTCATGATCTCAGCGTCTTGGGATCAAATCCTGTGTTGGGCTCCTTGCTTGGCAGGGAGCCTGCTTCTTTTGCTACCTCTGCCTGCTTGTGTGTTCTCTCTCTCTCTCGGGCAAGTGGGTAAAATCTTTTAAGAAAAACAAACAAAAACCAAATTCTAACCCATATTTATTGTCTCTGCAGTTGATTTGGCAATCTGTTACTTACTGGATTATTTTCGTGTGAGTTTTCAATTGCATGTATACTTGATTTAATATGTATTTACCCAAGACATATTATATATTCTGTGCTTTTTATTTTTTGTTCAACATAAGCGCTTATTATAACCTTCTGCACATAAGAATTCAATAATCTATATTTATTTGAAAAATACAAGTATTTTCTGTATTGAAAGTGCATTAAGGAATCAAGGTAAGTGGGAATGAAAAGAAGTACCCATAACAGTTACCATCGTCTTATAGGCATGTATATGTTCAGAAGTGCTATTTTTCAAATCACGTTAAACCTAGATTAATTATAGAAAGAAAGCCCACCAGGGAAAATTAAACAGTATTTGGAATAAAATCATTTGGCCTAATTTTCATCACCACAGCTTTCAAAGAATACCACCAGCCATGCCAGGTATGCCAGACAATCCCATTGTCCGTTTTGGCCGTGTAGGACCCGGTGTAGTATAAACCATTCAGGTTTGCGGAGTGACACCTAGTGGGAAGAAAAATACACACAAAACAGTCAGACCAGAAAAATCGCCCTCCTAAAGCCCTTTCATTGGCTAGCAATGATCAAAATTCATTTTGACTAAGAATCCTCCCATTTTGCCAGACAAGGGAATATTGATTAATTTCCCAAAGCCAGGAGATTGCTACAACAGATGGGTTTTTTCCATGGATGGATCTTAACTGCTGTAACAAATCTTAAGATACAACGCAGGTCACCTGCAGTGTTCTGTAGGGAAAAAAAAGCATTTCTGTTCTTAAAAGGGAAAACAAGCACACAAAAACACGACTTTGTAACCTTCAGCCTTTGAAAGCGTGGTGTCGGTTAACAAAACCGGGTTGGGCCAGGCGCTCTCTTGCCAGCTTCCCTGGATAATTCGACTTAGACATTCATCCTTCTGCTGCTGATACTCAGCTTTTGCACAGCAAACTCCCTTCCTCCCCCTTTAAAAATCGCCAACATGTCCATTATTTTAACCTCAAGGGTAGGAACAAACCTAAACCACCACTTAAACTTTTTCCAGCAATTAACCAACAATCATTTGTCTGAGTTGCCGAGTTAATTTTTTAACATATATCATTCCGATCTAGATAAGTTGGTTGACTGATCATAAATTTTAAAATGTCCCACTTCCTCCTTTAAAACCTGTACATTTTGCCCCTGATATGGATAACTAAGAGCACGTGATAATTTTCTGTGTACTCTTAGGAATGAGTTGCTACCCATTTCTTTATTGATTAACCAATGAGAAGATGGCAGATAATAGGATATAAGGAGAACGTTCACAAGGGATAGTTCTAAAAAATCTATGGAAAGTACCTAAATTATTGAATCAAAAAAGTATATAATGTAACCTAGATGCTGAGTTTTGGCGTGGATCACTTAACCAGCTTAGTGATTTGCTATGGCTGACTCTCCAGTCTCCTAATTTAACGGGATATAACTGAAACCATGTACCCTAACTCTGCAAGTATCGAAAACCTACTGTGTTCTTAAAACTGCATAGGAAGTAATGTTAGAAAAAAAAAAATACTTTAAACTGAGCCTCCTGATTTTATATTTTGGCCTATCTCTGTTTTCCTACAGACATTTACTATGTATACAATTTTTATTGGGTCTGCGATTTGAATCCCATTAGGAAAATGGACTGACTGCATGGTAAACATAAAAAATCTTGCAATTCTAAGACGAATTTTCCAGCTGTTTTTGAAGCAGAAACTGAACTTGCAACTAGCTGGGGAGATGGCTGGGGCTCCCTTGGTGAAGTGGCTGTGGGTATTGCATGAGCAAAGCAGAGAAGACATCCACACTCAGTGACTGGTTTGCTATGTGGCAGAAGGATGCCTTCTGAGGGATGGTTATGAAGTGCCACATTTCATGTACATTACAAGAACTTGAGGATGAAAAAAAAAATGAGGGTAAGGAAGAAGAGGATGATAGGATTAAACAAGAGGACTTGGAGGCATGATAGAAATAGCACCAAACTTCTGGGAACAATAGACTTTTTCTCCACCTTTACTGATTTTGCACCTGTACAGACTTATCCTTTGGCTTCAAGGATAATGAAGGATTCTTTGGCAGCCCCGGCTACTGAACTGCCTTTCTTTGTCATCTCTGAACCCCTATATCTAGAGTCAAGTAAATCATTTATTTGCCCATGTTAATATGTGCTGGTTGTCCTTTAGATACAATAGCAGCCAGTCAATGAGGGAAGTTCATGGTAATGTTAACTGATAGGATTGTTATTTCTGTGTCTGGCCTTCTGTTACAAATAAAACATTAAGAGATCTTGCAACTTAGTGATTTATGGATAATAAGTTTTATATAATACTGATGATTTTTACATATGCTAATTTAGAAGGACAGGGGAGGAAAAAGGAGGAGGAAGAGAAGCCTTTTTAAAAGCACAAGAAAGGGCGCCTGGGTGGCTCAGTGGGTTAAGCTGCTGCCTTCGGCTCAGGTCATGATCTCAGGGTCCGGGGATCGAGTCCTGCATCGGGCTCTCTGCTCAGCAGGGGGCCTGCTTCCCTTCCTTTCTCTCTGCCTGCTTGTGATCTCTCTCTGTCAAATGAATAAATGAAATCTTTAAAAATAAATAAATAAATAAAAGCACAAGAAAACCACCGGGGAAAAGACTCTCATCACCTTTGATTTGCCAAGATGGAAAGACACCATTGTTTCTCTGTCCTCTCTCACTGCTGTATGTGCTCTAGTTCCTTTACAAGTGACCAAAAATTACATGGACTCAAACTTTTAAAAAAGCAAGGTCCAGAGAAAACATTGTTTTTTTACAAGCACTTAGTTTCAACTTGACATGCCATTCTACCTACCACTAGCTGTCTTGCCACAGAATCTACAACTCCAAAAGCAGCACATCCCATAATGTTCCTGATGTTCCTGGGGAGGAATCTCATGCTTTTAGGGAAAATTAACATATGCTTTGTCTACCTCCTTAATAAGATAGAGAATTGCAAAATGCTTTAAAAGTACTTACATCACAAAAATAAGGTTAAAATTTGGATTATGGAACTTAATGCTTAATCTTCAATAATATGGAAAATCTGACACTCCAGAAACACTCACTTACTGGAGATTCCATAATGGAAAATCTTAATGTCTAAACATTTGAGGTGGTCCTTGTTTTCTAAAGAGAAAAGCCATTCAACACTTGTGCACTGCCTAGCAGTGGGAGCACATCTGCTTTGCAGACATAGCAGACCCATCAGGTTATTTTTAAGGAAGACTGTATGAAGTTTCCATTCTTGCCTAAACTTTGTAATTACAACAAAGGGAGCTATCTGGAAAGCATCTTGGGTGGAGAACAGTTAAACGAGTCAAGAATACCTGGCCTAGAGAAGAGAAAATATTGAGGAATACAATAAATATCTTCTCAACCATTGCCTGCAGGGTTCTGTTGAAAGGGATTTACAGTTGCTCTATTAACTACTGAGAAAAAAATCTGGCAAGATATAGGAAGGCAGATTTCAAGTTAATAAAAGGAAAAACTGAGTGCAATTAAAAAATGGAATGAACTAGCTGGAAAAGTAACACTGAAATATTCAGCCAGAGGGTGGAGTTAGGTGTGAAGAAGATTGTAGAAGGGAAAACAGCATGGAGGTTCCTCAAAAAGTTGAAAATAGAGGTACTGTATGGCCCAGCAATTACACTACTGGGTATTTACCCTACAGATACAAGCGTAGTGATCCGAAGGGGCACATGCACCCGAATGTTTATAGCAGCAATGTCCACAATAGCCAAACTATGGAGAGAACCTAGATGTCCATCAACAGATGAATGGGTAAAAAAGATATGGAACATATATATATATAGTGGAATACTATGCAGTCATCAAAAGAAATGAAATCTTGCCATTTGCAAGGACGTGGATGGAACTAGAGGGTATTATGCTGAGCAAAATAAGTCAATCAGAGAAAGATAATTGTCATATGATTTCTCTCATATGACAAATCTGAGAAGCAGGGTGGGGGGGTCGTGGTAGGTAGGGAAGGAAAAAAATGAAACAAGATGGGACTGGGGAGGGAGACAAACCATAAGAGACTCTTAATCTCACAAAACAAACTGAGGATTGCTGGGGGGAGGGAGGTGGCTGGGTTATGGACATTGGGGAGGGTATAAGCTATGGTGAGTGCTGTGAAGTGTGTAAGCCTGACGATTCACAGACCTGTACCTCTGGGGCTAATAATACATTACATGTTAATAAAAAATTAAAAATTTTTAAAAAGAGTATTGTAGAGTAAATTTCTGTATTGGGAGGAGCTTGGATTCAGTGATGTAATGGAAGTCACAGTGATTGAAAAGTAGTTTTACACAGAAAAAATTACAAAAATAACACAGCCATTTCATATGATAGGAGAAGGTGAAGACCAAACTGGTTATTAGAACGCTGAAAATATTTCTCCTATATAAATGTTCTCTATATCTTCATGTTAATTTGTGGTCAACTGTTTATATCTCACCCATTTTTGTTTTGCAAGCAATTTTGGCATAAGTCGTAATTTGATCTATTTCTATAACACCTCTCAAGCTTTATTAATGCACACAATGAACAAATCTTCAAAAATACTTCATCACTGAAGAATTCTAATAAGGATGATTACTTAATAATGTCAGTACTACAAAGGAGACAACATTACCTCATGTTATAATTAATGCTCACCAGTGAAATATCATCAACACCATCACAACTATGTTTATAAAATGCAAACCTGTTAAACCACCAGCCAGACCGATCTTCTTCCGCACAATTCCCTTCATAGTTGTCATTATCTCTGTCCCGTGTGCTGAACTTCATTCTTTGATGACTACCCCACCACTGCACCTCAGGATGAAGATTCCCTCCAAGCGAGTCTCCGGCTGTTCCCGAATATTCCCCAATATTCAACTCATAGGAATTCTAAAGGAAAAGAGGCAATTCCCACTATCAATTGTCATGATAATGTGTTAAATTAATGTTAAGAATTAATATTATATTATATTATATTAATATTATATTAAATTAATAATATATTTATTTAATAACCAAAAGAACAGGTCCTATTACATATCTTTGTTTCCCCTGACTTCAGGGTTTATATTTTACACATTAATTCATGATGTTACTTATCTGAAAATTTCAGTACCTTTTCATCTCCAACTTTGAAAAGTTTATATTGTGCATAACGGCTATTTTTTTCAAAATCTGCAAGGTCAATTTTTAAAGTGTAGTCTCCTGCAAAAACAAAAACAAAAACAAAAAACAAGCAAGAAATGAGAGGATATTTCTGATGTGTGAGATGACATTGATTTATTCAGGTTTTAAAACAACTCCTGGCTTTATTTTACTTAAACCATTTCCTTCTGCCATGAGTCAGTCTTCAAAGAATGAACAGTGATTCCAGTGTGTTTACAACATGAACGTTTTATTGTGTATTTTACTTGAAAATAACTAGAGACACAATATTAAAAGTGGGAGTTTTCTAGAGATCTATCACAGGTAAAAGCTGTGCAATTCACTTGACAAAGAACAACAGAAAATAAGTCATTATTTAGTTAATAGATTAAGAAATATAACAATGAGCAGTGCCGTGGTGGCCCAGTGGGTTAAGCATCCGACTCTTGATTTTGGCTCCGTTCATGATCTCGGGGTTGTGAGATCAAGTCCTGCATCAGGATCCACCCTGGGTATGGAACCTGCTTAGGACTGTCTCTCTCCCTCACCCTCTGGCCCTCCTCCTGCTCACACACATGCCCTCTCTCTCTCTTTCTCTCTCTAGGAAAAAAACAAACAAACAAACAAACCTAACAATGAAAGAATAGAAGTTTTAAGACGTTTAAACATTTATCTTCTTTTTCTTATTTTCAATAAGAATGTTGATCTTAAAAGTAAATAATAATTGAACTAGTTGGTATCCTCCTAGTGATCTTCTTTTCTACATTTTACCATCGTTTGTAAATCACAAAGACTATTCTTTTTTTGAAAAACAGAACTATTGTCAGGAACTAGAAATTTATAAATCAAACTAATTGTTAGATCATATATATTCTATCCTTCTACTTTGACAACTAAAATTTCACAATGACCTCTAAGACTGGGTTTGAATTTAGTATCTTAGTCTTTTTGGGTTTCCAAGCCAGAATGTGGAGGCCCAGGGATAAGGACCCTCTGGACCCCATCACACAGGTCTCCTGTATGGTCTGCCTCCTCTTTTCTTATCTCTATCCCCATCACTCACAGAAAGGGACCTTGTCCACATTTGTGGCTGTTCCAGGCTGCACGGGAAAGCTCTGTTTATACCCACGCTAAAAGCTTTTGTTTTGCCTCCCCTCAGGCTTAAGTACTCACTCGCAGGACAATCTTTTCAAGGGGGACAGATAAAGGAGGCTTGCACAGGTCCTGGAAACAAGCTCAGGGCTTTTTGGGCAGGGATTGCTGGGATTGACCCTTACTGAGTGGGGAGAAGTGTGGGCTCTTGTTGCCCTTGGCACTCTAGCCACACAGACCCTTCCTCCCATGGGGCTCTCTAATGTGGGATTCTGAGAGAGACACTCTAATCTCATCAAAGACAATAAAGTTTATCTGAGCCAAGACTGTGAAGTGGATGAGAACAGTAAGGCAGGCTAAGTTAACTCTCCGAAAAAAATACTTCTGCATTGTCTAAGAGATATGAAGTCAGACTCCATGTTTCAGGTAACCATCTTAATATCTTTATGGTCGATAAGTAAATATAAATGCAATTACAGGCCATTCCTAAATTAATGTTATTGCAAACATTTCCAGTCAAAACTTATGTAATGGGCATAAAGCTATTTTCAGAGGAAGTTCACTAGCCTTAAGTGCTCTCACAATTAAAGAATTGCAAAAGCTTGGGTTTTCCTTGGGATGATGTGATATGTGGTTGTAAAGTCTAAAATTGCTAAATTCATTTTTATTGTCGTGGGAGTAGGAACCTGAATATCAGTTAAAACATGAAGGGGAAGGAGATGTGTTGGTAATGTGTCTCTGGGTAAATAAGCATTTAGTAATAATCTGACAAATGATTTTGAACTTTAGAAGGAGCCAAGGGTTACTTCTTAAGTTTTTCAAACTTTCAATAAGAAACCAGATAAATATTAACACGCAAAAAAAAGCAGGTATGGTAAGTGTTATATACCTATCATAAAACAGTCCAAAGTAGGAAAATAAATACAACGAAGCAAGGGAAATCTTATGTAAATTTAGAGAGCATTGATCACAAGAAGGGCAAGCAAAGAAAGGTATCGGGCTTCTAGGGTTATCTATCCTTTCTATTATTCTGGTGTCTCAAAGATCCCTATAATTATAATCCAACTTATGAATTATGAATATAGAAAAAACAATCACTTTCCTTAACTTGGATGAAGGAAGCAAACACTTGCTTTTTTTTTTTTTTTAAGATTTTATTTATTTATTTGACAGAGAGAGATCACAAGTAGGCAGAGAGGCAGGCAGAGAGAGAGAGGAGGAAGCAGGCTCCCTGCTGAGCAGAGAGCCCGATGTGGGACTCGATCCCAGGACCCTGAGATCATGACCCGAGCCGAAGGCAGCGGCTTAACCCACTGAGCCACCCAGGCGCCCCAAACACTTGCTTTTATGTTTAACGCATCACCAGTGGGATAGAGCACGCCTTCTTGAACAATACAATTGCCTTTTATAAAACATTCTGAATCAGACTTGAGTGGGACTCAGAACAATCTCGGATTTACACTCGAGGCAAGGAAGGGAATGAGGTGGAGTAAATGATCATGGAAATGAGAGGCTCAGAAAATTCATCACACAAATGATATTCTAGACAAATATTGAACCCTAGTAGAAGATACCCAGGCAGTACATAAGACATGAGGGGAATTGTACAAGTATCTTCAATTTGAAATGTGTCAATAAAATAAAATAAAATGGCTCAATGGAGGGATAGATATGTGATTAAACTAATAAAAACAGTAAAATGTTAGTGTAGAAACTATGTGGTAATTTGACTCTTCTTTCAGTTTTGCTGGATCTTCGAAATTCTCAAAAATGAGAGCTGAGGACGGTGGAGACAGGGACATTTAGTACGGTATTTATTTGCAAAAACAGCGCCAATGCCCCAGTTGTTTGTCTCAACCTTTGCGATGTGACTTTGTAACTCCTTCCATTAAGTCCATTTCTTTCCCCTTAAAATGTGCCGGTCCCCTGACTTGCTTTTACCAGAAGAAGGCAGTGAAAATGACCATGTGCCAGTTCTGAGGCTAGATCTCAAGCAACTTTCATACTTGCCCTCTCTTTTTTGGAACTTTGCCTGAGCTACAGGAACAAGTCCAGGCCGGCTACCTGGAAGAGAGACTGTATAGCGCAGAGCCCAATCATTCCATCTGAGGGCAACCTATAGCAGCCAGCCTCCCACAGACCAGGGAATTGGCCCTAGACCCACCAGCAAGTCCAGCCAACATCGGCGGCCCTGATGAGCAAAACTGCCCAGCCAACTTGTACATTTGTGAGCAATGATAAATGGCTGTGACTTCAAACCAGTAAATCTTGAAGTGGTTTGTTATATACTATTACTGTGGCAATAGATAGCTGACCCAGTATAGATATTTTGAGGAACTCAAGGCAAGGAAGGATGATGACATTCCATTTCTTTTCTGGAAATAGAAAATAAATATATGAGAAATCTCCCACCCCCAGTGCAGATCTAGTTTCTTTGCCTCTGGACCTAGTTTTCAGTGGCCATGTTGCATAAAAGGGATGATTGCCCAAAAGGGATGATTGCCTGCAAAACACAAGAGTTACTGAATTGGTTCCGTTGCCTGTCATTTAGTGAAAAACATTTTATTGTTTTTTTTTTAAACTGTACTTCAGGTGAATTTGATAACAGGCAAACCTTACCTTGGGTGGTCAATAAGTGAAGATTTTTATTTCCCAGCCAATATTCACCATTTTCCCGAACAAAATTTCCAAAGCCATTTTCATAGTCATCCCAGCCTCTAAAAATTTTAAAGTGAAAGCTAATTTTAGCAAAACCCAAAAGGACCTTTGTAGTAACCGAGGCGCTCACCCCTCCCAAACTACCACCACCACCCCCAGCATTTTTTCAATTAGTAAATGCACTTTCAATATTCTTTTTTTTTTTTCTTTAAAGATTTTATTTATTTATTTGACAGAGATCACAAGTAGGCAGAGAGGCAGGCAGAGAAAGAGGAAGAGAAGCAGGCTCCCTGTGGAGCAGAGAACCTGATATGGGGCTCCATCCCAGAACCCTGGGATCATGACCTGAGCGGAAGGCAGAGGCTTTAACCCACCGAGCCACCCAGGTGCCCCCTCAATATTCTTATTTAGAGAGTGAAATACTAATTATAGACCTCAGGATGTAATTTTTAAAAGGCTTAACTTTTTATTAATCTCACATATGCTAATCCAAATAAATCCTATGTCATAATTAGCACACCTGTTGAAGTTCTCACTGCCGTCAGATCGTCTCTGAATTACAGTCCATCCTCCTCCATCAGACATGTCACAGTAAACGGAGAATATTGTTGGGCTCTGGAGAGGTTTGATTTTGTAAAATCCACTGCGCTTATAACCATCATTAAAAATCTCTGAACAGTCTGTTTGCAAAACAAGGTAATATAATAATTTGTTATGTGTCTTCCTCCATGCCCCCCACGAGAGCCTCTGGATAAGATTACTCAGGACTAATGGAGACAGATAAACACATGGTGTAGATAATCAGCTTTTTAAAATTGCATCTTGGACATATTCCAGTAAATATTAGGAAAGTCTTATTTCCTTTCCTACTATTTAATTATCATCTGACTCCTTGACATGATCATGAAAATAAAAGAGGGATTTGGTTCCTCATTTCTGATTTTTATGAAAAACAATTAAAAAATTATGTATGTTCAGTTAATTACAGTGTATTTAATTGGAACTTAGAGCTTTATCTGACAGCATAGTAGAAGTTATCTCTCCTAGGAAGCTGAAATGAAAGTAGAAATATAACCTCAAACAAATAATTTAATATGGGTTATCTTGACTCAGAGGATTAGAAATCATTCTGAACAACTTGAGGTTAATTCAAAATAGTAATCTTCTTGTTAGATTCTTATAACTTCCCAGTCTCAACAGATTTTTCTTTTTTTACTAACCCACTGAAATTCCTAACAGTCCATACATTCTTGGATGTTTTTGTGAAAACCTGTAAGCTTCTGTTATTCCTTTTATTCCTATGTTCTTCTTTGCCATATTTCTTTGATATTAAAGCAAACATATGTATCCATTTGTCAGCAAAATGTAGTAGCTATTTCTTAAATTACTTGAGGATAAGATCAATTAATAGCCCACTGGGTCTCATCTAGGCTGATAGGTACAAACTTAGAGAATATGGCAAGGATGGACTTCACTATTGTTTCAATGCCTAGGAAGCTATGTTTATAAGTTGGTTGAGGGACGCCTGGGTGGCTCAGTTGGTTAAGCAGCTGCCTTCGGCTCGGGTCATGATCCCAGCGTCCTGGGATCGAGTCCCATATCGGGCTCCTTGTTCTGTAGGGAGCCTGCTTCTCTTTCTGACTCTGCCTTCCACTCTGTCTGCCTGTGCTCGCTCTTGCTCGCTCTCTCTGACAAATAAATAAAATCTTTAAAAAAAAAAAAAGTTGGTTGAAGTAGTGGCCACTAGAAAGAGATGGTCTCAAAAATACCTAGTTATCGATTTTTGAGTGAAAATACTGTAACTTGGGTGCCTGGGTGGCTCAGTGGTTAAGCCGCTGCCTTCGGCTCAGGTCATGATCTCAGGGTCCTGGGATCGAGTCCCGCATCAGGCTCTCTGCTCGGCAGGGAGCCTGCTTCCTCCTCTCTCTCTCTCTCTGCCTGCCTCTCTGCCTACTTGTGATTTCTCTCTGTCAAATAAATAAATAAAATCTTTAAAAAAAAAAAAAAAAGAAAATACTGTAACTTAACATTATAGTTAACTTTCACATTTTACCCTTATAATTTTGTTAGTTTCCTTCCTTTTTTAAAAAATTCTGTTCCTGATGGGAGGATTCTATCCTATTATCATACTTTAAAGTTCTTTATTTTCATTGCTTTGATGACAAATTTTCTACAACTCTGTTTTGTTACAAATAAAACATACTACACATTAAATTCGTGGAATAGGCAATATAAATTTGGAGAGAAAAGAGAATAAAGAACCTTTATCACTTTCAAGAACCCTCTCCAGGTTAAGATCAATCATATACTACTGCTTTGGTGAGATGCTCATCTTTGTAATGATATAGGCTTTATTTATATGTTTATTTATGAGATTCTGAAGCCCATTCTTTATGCATGCTGGATTCTTAAAAAAAAAAAATCCTTTTTTGGCAATTAAACAAGATGAAAAGCACTACCTAAAATTAGTTCAGTGTTGTTCAAAAGCTTACATTTTGTGGTCAAGTAAGTTGTATACTTTTCATTAAAGTAAGCAGATTTAACCTTGTTAAGGAAGGAGTGCTTTGCTTATGTACAATCTCCTACCAAAGATCTTAATAGTAAAGACTCCAAAGATTCAGACTATTTTCCAGGCAAAGATGGAAATGATTAGCTATAACTTTTTCCTCTGGAAAACTTTGTGAATATAGCATTTGCAGCCAACATTTTCTATTTGTTTCTATTTTATGCCAACTGCAAGTTTGTTTGTGTTTCTAAAATTTTTTTCCTTCTTCCCAGAGGAAAAAACCAAACACAACTCGAATTGAGGAAAGCTTTCAACTTTCAAAAACCAAAAAAACAAAAACAAAAAACACTCAACAAGTAAAAAACAAAACATCAAAAAAGCACCTGTAGCAAAACTCTTCATAAGAAGTAAGTTAGACATAAGAAGTCTGTCTTGGGGAAATGTAACTTACACTATGATAGCAGGAAGTTCAAGCAACGTAGGGTGTAAAACATTAACTAGGTATTTAAAACTATGATTTTCAAAATGTTTTGACCCACGCAGCTCTCTGGAGAATAGGCAGGCAAGGGCAGGGTTAGAAAGTTCTGTGCTCATGGGAGGCTAAAAAACAAAAAGGGATTTTTGGATACTTACATAATACTAGACTGAAGCCAAGATTTCCTGCCCTCTGACAAACACTGCTCTGAACCGGACGAGGTGAATACTTTCTCTGATCAAGCAGAAAGCAAGCCATGTTGGAAGGTTGAATGTTTAAGCTTCACAAAGTGATATGACAGCCTGCCAAATGGACTTCCCTCTTGGCCCAGAATGGTGGCTGAGCTCAAAGCTGAGAACCAAAGTCATTCTAAGCTCAAAGAAAGGCCAGCAGGAGCTCCACTGCCACCCAAGGGCATGCTAGGAAATGCTAGAGTTGGTCCTGCTCTAGTCATTCTCCACCCCCCAGGCAACATTAAGAAGGAAACTTAAAAGAAGAAAGGATGTTGGTCCCTTGGAGAGGACAGGATTCTTGAGGGGGGTGGGGTGTGTAGGCTTGCTCCTGTGAAAAGGGAGAGAGTTTATAATAATGTCGATAGAAGGCTGACATTCACTGAGTGCTTCTTTTGCACTGAATGCTATTGTAATCATGTTACATGTGTTAACTCTTAATCTTTACAACAAAGAAACATTCTTACCATTCCCCTTTTACAGATGAGGAATATGAGGGCTGTAAAGGTTAAGTAACTTGCCGGAAGGCTACATACAGGTAGCAAGATGGGGGGCTGGAATTGAAACCAGGCTTCAATGCTTCTATGACATAGATCTATTAACTTCTGAGGTTTTTTTTTTTTTTTTTTAATGTTATATCCAAAACCAGAAAAGGTCTATTATATGTGCTGTAATGTTATAAGACAAACACATACACACACTACAGTGGTTTGTCTAGACCCTGTCCAAGACACTCTCCCCTCGCACTCCTGCTTATACAGTCAGTCCTCCTCTGACCTTGGTATTTCCATTCCCTAGTAACTGATTTCTGCCTTATTCCTTGGTGACTTCTTATTTCCCAAGGTCTCTGCCCAAGGTCTCTGACGATGTAGGGACTGGAGTTTTAGCTCCTAAACCTCATTCTTCCCATGACTGGTTGCACAGTTCTGGGAACAAACATTCAATCCCCCTGCCTCCTGACATGATTGGATCCTTGAATCTGCGTTTACAATCTGCTCAGATTGTATCTGAATGGATACCCTGGGTTTTGAGCTTAGTTTAGAATTTGGAATAATGGTATTTCTCTTGCACCTACAAGTTCCTTGACCTTGAGATTGGCTGTGTACCACTTTTGGACTCATATAAGGTGCCAGCAGGGTTGGTTTCTTCTGAACCTTCTATCCTTGGCTTACAGATGGCTGCCTTCTTGCTGTCTCTTCATATGGTCTTTCCTCTGTGTGCCAGGGTCCCTGGTGTCTCTTTTTTTAAAAAAGGGATACTAGTCAGATTGGCGGAGCCCATCCTAATTGCCTTATTTTAACTTAATCTCTTCTGTTAAGGCTCTATCTCCAAATAGTCATATTCATAGGTATTAGGGGTTAGAACTTCAACATATGAATGGGGAGGGTACAACTCAGCCCCTAAGTCATCGATCTAATGGCCATTTGGCCTTCCTGGTTACCCCCCCTTCTCTGAATCAACCTGTTATTAACAATGATTGGCCTAATTTGCTCACTGAGATCCTACCCTCACGTCTGTATCTTACATTTTCTGGTCTCAGATGGGTAGCTAAAGCCTGCTAAGTGGATAACTGACTGCATTACCATTAGGCCCCGAACATCATTGAATGAAAATGGTATTAAACTGCCACAATACCTCTTACCTGAAAAGAAGCAAAGCCTTCTACTAGGTGACCTCAGCCTGTGAGAAGAAATTCTGGGAGAAGCCTGACCTGATTCCGGTCTTGAACAATCTCATCTGCATCCACCAGCAAAAGCACAAACCCTTTTCAGTCCTGTAGGGGTTCTCATTTAATTGCAACTTAAATTCTCATTTAATTGGAGTGGAGCCTAAGGCACCGCATATACACAGTTTCCCCACGGGTCATTGCCTTTCTGCACATTTTGTAAGCAGAGTTCATGTTCTGGACTCATTTTTTCAGGGATGTTTGTATAGTAAACAGCCTTAGAAGACAGAGACAGTGTCTCCCTCTAGAGCATATGACAGGTTAATTTCTGTCCACTTTCAAAACAATAACATCTCCTGACATTTCCTAAGCTCAGGGTTCCTCAGCTGCAACACTGCCCGCTGCCTGCACATTCTGCACCTGGATTTACCCCATTTTGCTCCCTTAGTATTTGCAACAAGAGATATTGGTACGAACATGAAGTCCTGACCCAGGAGTCTTTTTTCTTCCACCGGCATCCATGAAACAGTGGCAGCTAACTTGCCAGGCTGCAAAGATAGTAAAACCCCAGAGCCTTCATGGTTCTGTTGTTGGCATCAGCATTTTACAAGGTCTCCACATGATTCTACTGGGTAGCCCTGGCTCAGAATCACGCTCTTCAAGGAGTTTCTACTGATTCTGCTTTTTGTGTGATTGCTTTCCTGAGCCTTCTTTCACTGTCTTGCCTAATCATCCCCATGGGTCTCTTCTTAGCTTCTACTTCCTGGTTCTTTGCCTCCGAGACTGCCTCAGACAGTACCTTTGTTTCCCAAGCCTATTTTTACCCCAGCCAGCCTTGGTTCCTCCTTGTTCAATGGCACAGAGCCACGGGCCATCCTAATGCTACCTCCAATCCCTGTTCCGCAGACCTCCTTCTGATCCCTAAAAGGTGGAGGGGCCATTGGACTCCAAGAATCAAGGGTAGGAGATCAAGGGGCTGGACAGCAGAGGGTCAGTAGCCACTGGATGAAAGTCAGACCAGAAGCAGATTAGGTTCTTGGTAAAGAAAGAAAAAGGGAGCATTTTGTTGCAGCATAGTTTCTAAAATTCTCACAATTCTTATATCCTACACTGATGAGTATATTTAGAAACACAAAATAAAGATGTCTTTATTCTATCAGCCTGGAAATCTCTTCAGCCTCTACAGTTTTTCAATTATGGTCAGATCTATTTTCCAACTTGTATTTGCTTATCTGGGCTTCCTATCTTGATGTACTTATACCTTGCTTTCATTCATAAACGTGAAGCTCTATTATATTCCAGGGACTCGAATAGGCAAGAGGGAAGAAAGAATGATGAAACATCATCCCAGATCTTACAAAGTGTCAGGTTAATTGATCAGGACATATGCATAGACAAAGAAATTATAGTACATCATGACAGAAGCTAGAGCAGATGTAGGAACAAAGTGCTCTAGTTGGCATTATCACTTCTGACAACTATGGTTTGTTTACTATAAAAGATGCCTGGAGGAAGTCAAGTGAATAATTTTCTATAAGGAATAATGCTACAGGTAGTGATATGTGCAATGCCTTGACAGTCTAAGATCATTTAGTTTCTGGGTGGAAACACCGACCCAATCAAAAGGAAAAATTACCAAACCATAAAATATACACGTAAACAAAACTCTTGCATTTCCCTAAATAATTGTAATCCTTTTTCTTTCCCCGCCCTTTTATTCTATTAACTTCTTTACTATGCTAAAGCACATAATGGTTTCAGAAGAGAAACTGTATAAATATAACAAGAAATGATGCACAAATAAAAACAAAACTCAACTACAAAATTTCACAAATAGCATGTTATTTGCACACTGATATGTAAACAATCTATTGTCTTTAATTTCTCATTAAACTATAGAAATTCTGAGATATTTAGCATTGGTATTAAATATCCCCTGCAGAGATTATAGAGAGAAAGGATAAAATATGGTAGAAGATATTTAAATTTAGAATCATGCTTCATGTTGCTTGTTATTGGAATAGGAAAAGCTCTTTAGCAAAACCCAAAGTACCAAATAATGAGGACCACATTGCACATGGATGTATACTATAAGTTCCTGAAGCACGTAAGAAAAATAGGCTCTGACCTGCGTATTGCCTCCTGCCTCCAAGGTCAATGACAGTATTCTCCTCTCCTTTATCAAGGAACTGGATTTCCTTCTCGTGCAAAAGCCGCGTGATCTTGACTTGTTGCTGCTTGACCCGGGTCTCAAGCAAGCGCACCTGGGCTCTGAGCCGTGCCTGCTCCTGGAGACAGTTCTCAAGGGCCTGCAAAGTGATGTGCATCTCATTCTCATTGGGAAATAAATGCTCCTAACAAGTTGGACAAATTAATGAACCAATTTTGTCCCCAACTTCCATTTCAGAATATTATTCCAACCAGAAAGTGGTTTGAAAGCTCTGAAACTATTTGTACGGTAAATTGCTTGAACCAAAAAATTATTTATTAATATGAAACGATCTGAGTGACTATACTAAGAGCTTTAGACTCATCTCTTTTGAACTTCGTAATGATTCCAGGAGGGAGGACTTGGCTCAACCCTACCTAGTGAGGCAACTTGCTCAGAAATTTTCCCTCAGGTAGGAGGAGTCAGTATGCAAATCCAGTTCCAGAGCCCTGCTTGCAGTCTGTCTTTGTGATGCCACCTAAATGCTTTCCTGACAGTACAGTTCTTATGGCATCATTGCACATTGTTAGTGTGTCAATCCCTAAAATAAACAAGGCATTTGAATGACCTTCGAGTATTAATATTTTAATTAATGGAATACTTATAATCTGGTGATGTGTTGTCCCCTTTATAAGGGGTGCTAGTTTAGACTCATATCCATGAGTATCTCACCCACTCACCTGTGCAAATTCTAGTGAAGTCACTTTAACCTGTTGCTTATTTTTTTGTTTTTCCCTCAATTACTTCAGAAAGGGGAGGGAGGAGACTGAGTTTTTCAGTTAAGCATTTATCTTCTCTAAAAGGGCAAAAAACCAAGAATATTGGATGCAAAAGAGTTTATCGGCACCCTTCTAAACTGGCGTTTGACTGAGAACTTTCCAAAAAGAAAGTGACCACAGTGGGGAATTACTTGGGAAGATGAGCTGCAGGGATGCGGCTTCTGGAAGAGGCAGAGAGACTAGAATCTTCAATAAAGGCTCTTGAATACTCGATGTTATTAGAGTTACTGGACATAGAGTAGGGAAAAAAGGACAAAACACCAGTTTTTGCCATTTTGCCATTTTTACCTTGACATCTCATTATGAGACTGTATGGATGGTTTTAGTGAGCTTATTTAAAATTTAGGAATTTTCTCTTTCCCAGAACTTTGGGTATTTATTTTATTTTTTATTTTAAATTTTTAAAAAAATTTTATTTATTTATTTTAATTTCTTTTCAGTGTTCCAGAATTCATTGTTTATGTACCACACCCAGTTCTCCATGCAATGTGTGCCTCCATAATACCCACCACCAGGCTTACCCAACCCCCCACCTCTTTCTTTTCCAAAACCCTCATTTAGTTCCTCAGAGTCCACAGTCTCTCATGGTTTGTCTCCCCTTCCAATTTCCCCCAACTCCCTTCTCCTCTCCATCTCCCCATGTCCTCCATATTATTCCTTATGCTCCACAAATAAGCAGAACCATATGATAATTGGCTCTCTCTGCCATCCATGCTGATACAAAAGTTGGGCATTCATCCTTTCTGATGGAGGTATAACACTCCATAGTATATATGGACCACATCTTCTTTATCCATTCTTTGGGTATTTAAATGTTTATTTTCTTCTTTTATTTATTTGTGAATGGAGGAAGGCATGAGTTCATTGTAATTTCTTTCAAATAATTTGCTTAGTTTACAATAATATTGTTCAATATGGGAAAGCTCAATATTGGGAAAGCCCCAGGTCAGTTTTAATTATTATGGATAGTTTTAAGTTTCTAACATTATTTTTTATAACTTTTTTAAAAAGATTTTATTTAATTTTGACAGAGAGATCACAAGTAGGCAGAGAGGCGGCAGAGAGAGATGGGGAAGCAGGCTCCCTGCTGAGCAGAAAGCCCAATGTGGGGCTTGATCCCAGGACTCTGAGATCAGGACCTGAGCCGAAGGCAGAGGCTTAACCCTCTGCCCAAGCTCCCCAAGTTTCTAACATTATTTAACTACCCAAATAGCCCCAGTAAATTCAGAAAGATTTTATTTATTTATTGTGAATACTAGTTTTTACTTTGAGAAAAAAAAAATTACATCACTTGGTAAGTGCCTATGATGTGGCAGGTGCTTTCACAAAAAATTTCTTCATATTTTCCCATTAGTTAATTTTTTCAGTGACTAAGGTTACTAAGGTTCTCTGCAAAGTAAAAGAAAATTCAAGTCAAAGCAGGTTTTATAAATATATAAATAAATGCACTTACCCAGCTTTCCATGCCCATGACCAGAAGAGTGGTGACAAGAATGAAACTGACCATCTTCACCATCTTCCCCACTGAAACAGCTACAAGAACAAAAGAAATTTCATAAACATCTTTACTGTGAATTTTTCACAAGCCCAGTGTTGGGTTCAGGTTCAACATGATCCATGAGGTCGAATGTGGCTCCAGCTCTAGTCTGAGAGTCTTCAAGGAAATTCTCCTGGACTTCCCCATCGTTCCCTCATACAGAATGATGTTCTCTGTCACCTTAAGTAGGATAGATCCTTTTCAATTGCAGACACAGAGAAGGGACCCTGCCTCTCTTTGAATGTCCAGTGGTTAATGGGCTGCTTGTGCAGACAAAGCAAAGGCTCTTTAAACACAGAGACCTGGCTCCATGTTTTGGCTGAGCCACTTCCTAGCTGTGTGCCCTCAAGCAACCAACTAAAATGCTCCTGACTTATAAATGGAAATCTTAATTTCTACCTGACAGGACTGTGGCAATCTTGATGAAATACTTTTAGATATTCTGTCATAGGATAAGTGCCTAAGGAACAGTAATTCATTTTGTATATAGAAAACTGCTTTTATTTTTATTTATTTATTTTTATTTATTTTTTTTTAAAGATTTTATTTATTTATTTGACAGACAGAGATCACAAGTAGGCAGAGAAGCAGGCAGAGAGAGAGAGGAGGAAGCAGGCTCCCTGCTAAGCAGAGAGCCCAATGTGGGGATCAATCCCAGGACCCTGGGATCATGACCTGAGCTGAAGGCAGAGGCTTTAACCCACTGAGCCACCCAGGTGCCCCTATTTTTATTTTTTTAATAAAGATTTTTATTTATTTATTTGACAGAGATCACAAGTAGTCAGAGAGGCAGGCACAGAGAGAGAGAGAGAGGGAAGCAGGCTTCCCGCTGAGCAGAGAGCCCGATGTGGGGCTCGATCCAAGGACCCTGGGATCATGACCTGAGCCGAAGGCAGAGGCTTAACCCACTGAGCCACCCAGGTGCCCCTGCTTTTATTTTTAAAAGAAGAGGGAAAAATGACAACTAGAGGGGGTGATATGCATTGTTTTTCTTGATGTTTTAATGGATAGTCAAGCTACCAAGGGGATATAAATCTTTAAGCTCTGTTTAAAGTTGTAGAGGAAACCTCACTTTACCACTTCCTGATATATATTTTTTTTAAATCCCTCTTGAGGGGCACCTGTGTGGCTCAGTTGTTAAAGAGTCCATCTCTTGATTCAGGCTCAGGCCACAATCTCAGGGTCATGAGATCAAGCCCCACGTTGGGTTCTGTGCTGAGCATGGAACATTCTTGAGATCCTCTCTCCCCACTGAACACTCCCCCACCCTCCTCATGTGTATGCTCTCTCTCTCAAAAATACAATACAATACAATACAATACAATCACTTTTGAAGTCATGAGTATTGATGAAAAATTTTGTTCATCCTCAAAATAAGTTATGTGTGCTGACAGTGATTTTTCATAAAATTTAGAAGCTAAGGAGCCTAGAAGGGCAGAAATGTTTGCATAATCTTCAAACAGATTTTATACCTATGGTTTCCAGAAAAGAACTGGAATCAACTGAATTATTTGTTAGCCTATTTTTATCCTATAGAACCTATGACCACTAGGTCTTTTCATGTATTTCTTTCTCAATTTTTATGTAATTATAAAGGTGATGCCTAACGTTACTGCCCACTAGGATCACTTGGGGAGCTTGAAAAAAATCTCCATGCCCAGGAATTCAATCAAATGTCTAAAGGTGACAGGTGCATGGAATTTTTAAAACACTGTTGATTCCAATGTTTAGCAAAGTTGGAGAAACAATGATTTATGAACTTAATATATAAAAAACTTTAAGTCTATTATAACAAAGTAGTTCTCAGTCCTTCTGAGGCCAACAAAAACAGTTAAAGAATGGGAAAGACAATTAACATGGCCACCTTGGGAAGCACTTGGGAAGTAAATTAGAATGTGAATTTTTAGAGTATGTGAAATTCATGCATTACAGAGAGTAATAGTCTGCTAGATTTAACTGTATACTTTTACTTCTGGCTTTTTTTTTTTACTCTAAGTCTACAACTGTGCTGTGTATATATACATCTACTTTAATTCTTAAATAACTCTCTAAGGCAAGTACTATTAACCTCATCATACAAATGAAAAGATCAGAGAGGTTAAGTCACTTTTCTAAGATCACACAACCAGTTTATGGAAGACCCAGCAATCGGGCTGAACGCGTTCTACCCTGACGGCCCCATGCCCTCAGCCTGAACTCCACAGGACCTGCCTTGTGATCCACATATGCCTGCAACACACAGGAAAACAGGCTGCATGGGCGAATGGGGGCCTTCCTGTGTGCTCTTCTGCGGTGAACATCTTGCTCCTGAGCGAGGCTGTGACTCATTTGTTCCTCAGACATGCACTTCTCCAAAGGAACATCAGGTGAATCTGACAGGAGAGGAGACAGCTGTCCGTAGCAGGGGCAATCTGAAGGAATGGCAGTATTCACAAGCTTTTACTGATTATCAGCTCTGGGCTCCGCCCTGCGCTACACCCTGTGGAAGACTAAACATGGCAGCCTTGGAGGGCCATGTTTCAAGCAAGGAATGAAAATAACTATTAAAATGGAAATTAAGGATAATACAAATGAAGTCTACGTGAAACCATATGTAATTAAATAGAGAAACCGAACATTACCAGACCACCCCTCAAGACAAAATTAATTACTTCCGCCACTGTGACCCATGCTATATTTACAGACCAAAATAGCAGCTATCCACTCGATAAACATTGTTTGCATGCCTGCTCTGCTCCAGGCACTGGGCCAGGTGATGGAATTCTCATGTGGTCAGTTTTTTGCATGTTTTTAAATGCTTAGAATTAGATTTTTGGAGGCGCCTGGGTGGCTCAGTTGTTAAGGGTCTGCCCTTGGCTCAGGTCATGATTCCAGAGTCCTGGGATTGCAGCGGGCCTAGGGCTCCCAGCTCAGCAGAATGCCTGCTTCTCCCTCTCCCACTTCTCCTGCCTGTGTTCACCTCTCACACTGTGTCTCTCTCTGTGTCAAATAAATAAATAAATAAATAAAATCTTAAAAAAAAAAAAAAAAAAGAGTTAGGACGCCTGGGTGGCTCAGCTGGTTAAGCGGCTGCCTTCGGCTCAGGTCATGATCCCAGCATCCTGGGATCGAGTCCCGCATCGGGCTCTTTGCTCAGCCGGGAGCCTGCTTCTCCCTCTGCCTCTGCCTACCACTCTGTCTGCTTGTGCTCACTCTCACTCCTCTCTCTCTCTCTGACAAATAAATAAATAAAATCTTTAAAAAAAAAAGAGAGTATAAGAATTTTGAAGGCAAAGTCCCCACCTTGCTCATTGTTATATCCCTAGCATGTAACTTAATACAATGAACCAGATAAAAGTTTAGTTGCCTTTGCAGAAAATTTTCTCCAGGAAGGAAAAATCCTTCTCAGAGGGGGAAATGTCCTTTCCTTTCCATAAAACTGGTCTGTTTGCAGTGACAATACTTCCTCCTTCCTT
Organism: Mustela nivalis; assembly: GCF_964662115.1. Lineage (NCBI taxonomy): Eukaryota > Metazoa > Chordata > Mammalia > Carnivora > Mustelidae > Mustela > Mustela nivalis. Next base: position 18,591,902 of record NC_139039.1, on the reverse strand, counting down.
CTCTATGTTTATCCTGGTCAGGGGGAAAACAATGGGTTGTGCATTTGTGAAAGTAAGCCTTAGGAAGAGCGTAGAGACTTTTGGTTGGATTGAACACATGAATTTATTTACTCTTTCTCACAATGGAGAAGATATGAACAGACAAGATCATAGAGAAAGGGAGCAGAGGAAACTCCAGGCATGTGATGTCAGCACATCTGTGGATGTCAAAAGCACGTGACAAAGCTGCTAACACTGGGGGACAAGCAGCAGCAGAAGGGACCATCACAAGAAGCAGGATAACTTGCCCTGCGATTCCCCAGCCAGGTTCAGGGCTAAAGACATCAGTTTGCTTCAAAGGCAGGGTTGGAGGAGACAGGTTGACCCTCAGATTCTCACCAAAACCTTGAGTAGCCCATGAATACTGTTTCTCTCACCCCATCAGACAACAAGTTTTACTTTGCACTAAGGTTGAACCAGAGAGGCTCTGGGTAGCATAACCACAGGCACGAGGGAGATCAGGGGAGAGTACTTTGTTCTACAGGTTGAAATAGCCCCCGACCTACACACACACACACACCCCACCAGGATACTTCTCTCCTGGCAGCCAGGCAGCCCACTCTCTATTCCTCCCGCCACTTTCCAGGCCAGAGAGCATGGGGGTTCCTCTCTGGAGGAATGAATAGGCTCACGGGAAAGATCATCAGAGGCTAACATTGGGTGATTTTCCAACAGAAGCGCCTTGCCCTTGCCTGATCATTCTCCAGAGAAGCCCACGGGTTGGCAAGCCTCATTCATGCACACCAGAGAGGCAGAGGCTTAAATTTTGCCTATTTCTTTCAAAGGAGTTCTCCCTGAAGGGAGGTATATATTAAGTTTCTTTCTGTATCTGCATTTACATCACAGTCTAAAAAGAAACACTTAAAGGGGTCCCTGGGGGGGTGGGGTTCAGTCGGTGAAGCGTCCAGCTCCTTATTTTGGCTCCAGTCATGATCTCAAGGTCATGATATCCATGTCCTACATCGAGCTCTGCACAGAGTGAGGAGCCTGCTTAAAATTCTGTCTCTCTCTATCCTCTCTACTACCCCGCCCCCACTCATTTTTCCCTCTCTCCTTTTTTTAATTTGAGAGAGAGAAACAATAGCAATCAATTTTCCATGAAGATGTATAATTTAGCTGTTATAACTTAATCCTTCTATCTAACATAACCAAAATAACCAAAATATACAGAAAGAAGTGGAGTGCTGTATAAATCACACTGCTAAGTGTGCAAAGAAGTCAGACAAAATACAAGAACACATGCAATCATTCATTGCAGAAAAGCTCTCCTAAGCATTTGGAGATCCAGTTTTTTCAGTGAGTCATTCCTTTTATTCATTCGTATGATATATTTTATAGTAACTTAATTTAGGAGAACTGATATTTTACTCTGTGATCTTAGCAACCATTTAAAATCCAAACATTTGTGGGGTACCTGTTTAATGTCAGGTGCTATGTACACTAAAAGCTTTTATATATAACTTATATTAAATATATTGAATTACATTTAAAATATTAGTTTGTATTGGGGCACCTGGGTGGCTCAGTCAGTTAAGGGTTCCACTCTTGATTTGGGGTCAGGTCAGGACCTGACCCAAATCGGGGTTTCGGGGTGGTGATATTGAGCCCATGTCAGCTCTGTAGTGGGTGTCAAGATTCTCTCTCTCTGTCCCTCCCCCCCACCCCCACTCATGCGTGCACACATGCTCTTTCTCTCTCTCTCAATAAAATATTAGCTTAGATTAAAATATACAGGAAATTAGATTTAATTATGGCATTAAAATGGCTTCCAATGTAAAAAAAAAAAAAGTCACCCCCCCGCTCCGGCCCCCCCAGAGCTTTTAGAGGGGAGAGAAGTGAGAAAAGAATTGCCAAGGAACAGAATTATGAGCAATTGGGGAGATGAATAAGTTTGTTATCAATTAATATTTTCCAACTGATAAGATAATCTTGGAATTATATTTTTAAAACTTTTCTAGATGGCTTTTCCATTTGTCATGAAAGACAAAATCATCTCCTTCCGGATGCCAACACCAACTACACTAAAGAGCCTTATTTACAATACAGCACTGTCCTCAACTTTGCATTGCAGATATTGAGATATTTGCAAATTTAGCAAAATTCAGATAAAATAAATACCCTAACCAAGGGCATCTGATGTTATAAACAAACACATTTTTTTTCCCATCATGAGGGTAGTCTCATGTTTCTTTTGTCTGGGAGTTCTTGGAGGGATCTGTCATTACCATTGGTCTATCTGTCAACAGTCTGTTTGTGGGGGAAAAAAAAAGCCAACAGAAGCATAAAATCTTACTACAATTTTAACAATTTACTTCAGATATATTGTATATATTTAGGTATGGAGACCTTTCTACCTTTCAAATTAGGCAGAGCAGTCCAACACTGTTATAGTAAGATTTACTTTCTTATAGCTTTAGCTATGCCAGTGGTATACTCTTGTTCATTTAAATGTTAATTATATGCAATTAAGGCCCTATAAAATACCACTGTCCCTAAAACATGTTTCTTCCTTTCACCCATCAAAATAAAAGATGGAAAAAAATAGGATGAAAAAAATAATCAAATTATTTTCAATGACTATACTCCATAAATCACTTGGGAAAACAATATAGGTTGTCAATGTATCTACTGTTGTCTGTATTAAATTTCAATAATTATCAATCAATTAATTATTAATAAGTATTAATAAATAATTATACCATTAAACAAAACACTATACACTAATTTATTATGTGTTCTATAAGGCAAATTTATTAATAAAAGTATTAATAAATATTATATATATTAGAATATTAATAGTATAATATTTCATTGGAAACAAGACTGATCTTTCTTAAGAAAAGCTGAGATGGTGAGTGGTCTCTCTAAAGATCATCAAAAAGGAAAGGCTCTCCATGCAAGACTTGAGCTTGTCTTAGTTGTTTATAAAATACATGTAATATTTCCATACTTGAATCATAAATACTTCAAGGGCAGTGTTTTCTGCTACAATGCTTATCTTCTGAGTTACCTTTTTGCAAAATAGAGAGGTAACTGTCCTTAGACTTTAATATTATTCCTAATTCTCTCAGTTAACATATTTTTCAGTACTAAATAAGATTGTGATAAAATTAAGATTTAATTATGTTCATTTAGCCAACAGATAGTATGTCAAAATTTAAAATATTTTTAAAAATATAAGGGGAGAAAATGGCTGTGTGCAACCTGGGAGAAGGTTCTTACCAGAACCCAATCATACTGGTACCCTGATCTTGACTTTCCACCCCTACAACTGTGAGAAATAAATTTCTACTACTTATTAAAAAAATAATAATGTAAAAATTCTAATCTTAGGGTTGCCTGGCTGGCTCATTTGGAAGAGTATAGGACGCCTGACTTCAGGGTCATGAGTTTGAGTTCCACGTTAGGTGCAGAGATTACTTACATAAATAAATATATTTTTTAAAATTCTCATTGTAAAAAGAAAAATAAATAACACTCCATACATAGAAAACAGATACAATTGAAAATTGGGATATGAACCATTATTTGTACATCAATGTTTATAGCAGCATTATTCACGACAGACAAAAAGTGTGTGGACAACAATCCAAATGTCCATCCACAGATGAATGGATGATCAGAATGAGATATATACACACAATGAAATATTAACCTTGAAGACTTTATGCCAGGTGAAACAAGCCAGACACAAAAGGACAAATGTTGTATGTTTCCTCTCATACAAAGTACCTGGAGTAATCAAATGCCTAGAGATGTATTATGTGTATTAATTTGAAGTATATGAAATTGCCATTTTGGAAGGTCAAAAACATCCAAATGTATACTATTTTTTCCAGTTCAACCTAATATGTAAAGAAAGGAACACCTCATCATTAAGGAAATTGAAAAATATATTCAAATATAAAGAAATATTATATATATGTTTATGTTACATAAGTGCCATGAAATGAAGGACTTGATTCTTTTTGTTTCTGCCGTATCCCGCTGCTTGGTAGGTAGGTAGGTACCATTTCAGTTTTGAAGGGCTGCTGTAGCAAATTACCACACAGCGGGTGCCTTAAAGCAACAGAAGTTGATTCTGTCACATGTCTGGGGGATAGGAGTGTGAAATTCAGGAGTCACTGTGGCCATGCTCCCTCTGCAAGCCTCTATGAAAGAATGCTTCCTTGCCTCTTCTAGCATCTGGTGGCTGCCAGACATTGTTGGCATCCCTTGGTGTGTGTGGCAGCAACACTCTACTCTCTGTTTGCCATGTGAACAATATGGCTATCTCGCCTCTGCGTGTCCCTCTAAATTTCCCTCTTCATACTAGGACACCAGACCACTGGGTTAGGGTTTGTCCTAATTCAATATGACCTTACCTTAACTTGATTCCATCTACAAGGACGCTATTTCCAAATAAAGTTACATTCACAGGTAATGGGAATAAGCATTGGATGTATCACTTTCTAGGGGTGCAATTCACCTTGGTTCAGGTACTCAACAAAATATTTGGTGAGTTGAAGAGAAGAAAATTTATGAATTGAAGTTAGAATTTTAGAAGTTCTCAGCATCTGCTATTATAATTTTACAGTTGTTTACTAGAAACAAATTTTTTTTTTAAAGATCTTCATTTATTTGAGAAAAAGAGAGCAACAGAGAGCACAAGCAGGGGGAGTGGCAGAGGAGCAGGGAGCCCGATGTAGGATCATGACCTGAGCCAAAGGGAGATGCTTAACCAACTGAGCCAACCAGGTGCCTGAGACCAAATTCTTTTTGTCTGCTGAATTTATTAGATGTCTCTATCAGATTCTCTCCATCATCTCCCCTCCTTCAGCAGTGACTGAGAATATTTCACAAACTGTGCCTTTTGTAAAGTTTTTATTGATTTGCACATATGACATTGTGGTGTGTGCAGCTTATCTCAGTTTTGAAGAGATATTTGAATTTATAAAATCCCAAGAGAAAATAAATAACTAGAATACTTTAAACTTAAAACCTAATATTATTTATTTATTTTTTAAAAACCTAATATTATTAAAATTAGGCCATCTTAATGGGCTAAAGCTATTATCATACCTATCATAATAAATTATTAGTTTGACTCATACTTTTCATTTGGTAATAAATATATTTCCCAAGCAGAATTACAACAGCTCTGCTGTTATTTTTTTAAAAATACCATTTGTACTTTTATGGTTATTTATCATTTAATTTTTAAATCAGTCATAAAGTTCAAGTAATTAAAAAGTAAAAGGTACCACTCAAGTGAAGTTTTCCAATGTTACAGGAAATAAGAAATAAGAATAATTGTTTATTATAAGCAAGCAAAAGAAAATAAAGATGGAAAATAAAAATATTTTTAAAAAACACATAGAGAGATTTTGGAAGTAGAAAGCATTCTCTTATGAGGTTAATACATGGGGTCAAACTATAATAAAAGGAAGTGAGGTCATTCAAACATCATCATCACTCAAGAAAATAAGCCTCAGAAAGGGTAAATTATTTAGCTAAAGGAAGAAAATAAACTTTCACTAAATATATTTATATTAACCGGGGAGATGAGTAGAACCGTATGATGTGATACCATTTATTTGTGACTCTGATTCAGATTGTTCTCCTGACTGAAAAGAAACCAATATATTTTCCTGGATTATTGATGGCGACTTTTTCTTTTTCTTTCCAGTGGTGAAAATAACGTCTCATTTTTCTTATGTGATAGTAATCAGATCTTCATTGTTTTAATCCACTACCAGCTATCAGATAAAATACTGAGGAGTCCATAATTCAAAGTTATGAAATTTTTGTGCCTTCCAGACTTTGCGTTTATGCTATCTGCTGAATTTAATATATTTTCTTTGGTTCATCAAGTTCCCTTGTGTATTTGTGGGGTCAAGTACTTTATTTCAGAAATGAATAAATGTGAAATAAGTCAAGCAGAGTCAATTATCATATGGTTTCACTTACTTGTGGAGCATAAGGAATAACACAGAGAACATTGGGTGAAGGAGAGGAGAAGTGAGTTGGGGGAAATCGGAGTGGGAGACAAACCATGACAGACTGTGGACTCTGAGAAACAAACTGAGGGTTTTGGAGGGGAAGGGGTAGGGGTTGGGAGGGCCTGGTAGTGGGTATTAAGGAAGACACATATTGCATGGAGCACTGGGTATGGTGCATAAACAATGCATCTTGGAACACTGAAAAAAATAAAATAGGGGCACCTGGGTGGTTCAGTGGGCTGGGTCTCTGCCTTCCACTCAGGTCGTGGTCTCGGGGTCCTGGAATTGAGCCCCGCATCTGCTTCCCTCTTTCTCTCTGCCTGCCTCTCTGCCTACTTGTGATCTCTTTCTTTATCAAATAAATAAATAAAATCTTTAAACAAACAAACAAAAATAAATAAAATAAAATTTTTTAAAAAAGAAAAAAAATGAATAAATTAGCTTAAAAACTTAAAGAGCTTCAAAACAAATTATGGTCTTATATCTGTGTCTGCTTTTGGCTCTTGTATAAGAGACAGTATATGTTGAAAGAGCTCTGGGAGATGCTAGAAGATTGTATAACACGTATACATAGTGCTACACATGAGACTTGGTAGAAAATAAAGGTCCAGTAAAACATTTTGGCAGGCTCTGTCTCTTGGTGTCCTGAAATTTCCATTTCATCTCCATTAAAATCATCAAATCTGATCTTTCCCAGAGAAAGGACAAAACCTCTAGTCTGGCAACTCCTTCAATAATAAGGCCTTTCAATCTGTCATTATAAATATATATAACTATATATATTTATAATATATAAATATATTATATATAATATATAATACATATAAATAAATTAATATTATATATAATATATAATACATATAAATAAATATACAAATATATATTATATATAATATATATTTTAAAGTCATCATATTAATTTGATAATCTTTAGAATAATTCCTGAGAATATTTCAAGTTATTGAAAATTCTTCAGTGCCCCCCGCCTTTTTTTTTAAAGATTTATTTATGTATTTGAGAGAGAGAGAGAGGGAGAGAGTGTGCACACATGCGTGAGGCAGGGTAGGGCAGCTGGGGGGAGAAAGAGAGAGTCTTAAGCAGACCCCATGCTGAGCCCAGAGCCTGACATAGGCCTCCATCCCAGGACCCTGAGATCATGACCTGAGGTGAATTGATGGTCTAAAACCCCCAGGCAAGCCCCCACCCATTGTAATCATAATTGTAAACATCTTCTACAATGTTGAAGAAATGCTTAGATATTAGGTATTTCAAGTGCTTTGAAAGTCTGGTCTCTGTCATTCATCATAGTAAATCTTGTTATTTTGTAAATCTGGTTCATGATAAAGTGGTATCAGATTATTTAATTCCTCACTACACAGTTGTATTTCTTTTATAATGTTTTTGCTTTAGGCTGTTTCAAAACTTTGAATTTTTATAAAACTAAAATAGTTTTCAAATGGCTCTTTTTTGAGTACTGTATTATTTGATATAAATTATTCTAAGTCTCTAAAATCCAATTTCCTCCTCAGTAAAATTTTTTAAATTTTCTTGATAGAGGAGTAAACGTAAAGGCAAAAATATTGTTTTAAACTGGAAAGTTGTATATCTAATATATAGCTTTTAAAAACAATTACAAAACAAAAATATATACTAATGTAAAAAATTTTAAAAATGGTGTTTTAAGCAAGCTATCATGAAAGGATGCAAGATAAAAGAAATAAGGAGAAAGAGCTATTGAAAGAACCATGTTTAGTAAGTTAGCATTTACAAATGGACTACACCCTTAATGTAAGACAGTTACTTAAAAATTTACCCATAAGCACAGATTTAGAGACTCTTTTTAGGCATTTTCTTCCAAATTTTTTATCATTTTTCTGAAAATGGAATATAACAGTATCTTTGTTATTTATTTTAAGCATTTACACTCAGTGAAAGCCTAAAAAGCTAAATAAGTTTGATTCCCAAAAGATAGAAAAAAAAAATAAAAGCATTTCTGAAGATTTTACTTCTGGAATGGAAATTTTAACATTTTCCATTTTTTTTAATATCTTGCATATTAAAACTGCAAATCCTATTATTTACATCAAATTCTCATCTAATTCATTCAAAATGTGCTAGGAGCAGAAAGGAGATATAATTCTAAGTTTACTTTCTAAGTTACAGAGGTGGTTTTCTCCCAAGTTCAACCGACTTTTCCTAAAAGCCTATGATTGTTTCCTGAGTTATGCTTAATATCATGCATAATCAATTAGCATTATTACAATTATATCAAAAGTACAGAGATGTTAAATACCTTGCTGAAGTGAAAAATGAGTAAGAGACACAGCTCAGTCTAGGTGTTGTCACTCTGCCTCCCAGGATCCTCTAACTGCATTCAGAATTTGTAATTACTTCTCTCTTATTTGATTAGAAATAGAGACAATGTTGATTCTGGCTTTAATCCAGAAACAAATAAATGAGGAAATCAGTTTAACTGGAAAGAAAGCTAAAAACAGAGATTCAATGACACAGTACCGAATATTTTCCTTTTTTCCCTCCTATTTGTATGAATTTTCATGAAAGATCTAATAATGTATCTTCATGAAAATACATCTCTGATTTTTTAAAACTCTTATATTTGTGCTTATCTGGAGAATTTTTGTACTTGAACTTGGTAATGCTCACTTGAAGACTAAGTAAACCAAAGTTCAGTTGAAGATTTGCTTTATAGTACTAATGATAATAAAGTTGTACCTATAAAGATATGGGTTAAAATGTCATTTCTACTATAATATGGAGAAAAGCCAAATATTTTTAGTTATAAAAAATGTGGCAAGCTAATAATTGCCAAGATGAAATGGCCAGTTTAGTTAATCTTTAAGAAAAACAAAAATTCCCTGAGGTGCAAAATTACAAAATTTATGTGTATGCATCAATTACACCCCGAACGAGTTGTTCCTGTTGTTTTAAACTCTAGAGGATTTTCGAATGTGTAACACTCAACTTGTTAGTTCCACTGGTTGAGTAATAGTTTCAGACTGGAAATCCAGGTTTATCACTTCTTTTTTTGTTCTGATGTAACGGAAGCTTTTGTTTGCTATTCGTTCTGTGATCCTTATTTATTAACTCAGATTCCAGTAAAATATGGAAGTTGTGTTTTCTTTCTGTTGTTTGTTGTTTTCTGAACTCAAATATTGCCAGTGTTTGACCTTCCCATTAAACATTTTCCTTCCACTCACTCAGAAATTGTAAGTTTATGAAGAAAAAGCTAATCCTGATGATTAACTGGAAAGAAAAACAGGTTAAAGTTAAGGGGGAAGCCATTTAGAGATGTGGCTTATATTGAGCTGAAGACAATCAAGGCTCAAAAGACTCAAGAAGAACTATTCACCGTCCCTTTAACTGCTTAAAAGAATTTAAAAAGAGGGTCTGTACCAGGAGAGACTTAATACCAAAGAGAACTTTTTGTCAAAAAGACATAACTGGGGGCTCCTGGGCAGCTCAGTTGGCTAAGCATCTGCCTGTCTCACGTTATGCTCCCTGCTCAGTGGGAGTATCTGCTTCTCCCTCTCCCTCTTCCCCTCCCCCACCCACCTGGGTTGTGCATGTGCTCTCTCTCTCTCTCAAATAAATAAATAAAATCTTTAAAAAAAAAAAAGAAAAGAAAAGGAGAAGAAAGAAAAGAAAGACATATCTACATGGCATGGCAAACATTTCTTTTTTTTTTTTTTAAGATTTTATTTATTTATTTGACAGAGAGAAATCACAAGTAGATGGAGAGGCAGGCAAAGAGAGAGAGAGAGGGAAGCAGGCTCCCTGCTGAGCAGAGAGCCCGATGCGGGACTCGATCCCAGGACCCTGAGATCATGACCTGAGCCGAAGGCAGCGGCTTAACCCACTGAGCCACCCAGGCGCCCATGGCAAACATTTCTTTATCAAACTTTTGCCCTCTTCATCTTCCAGTGGCTTTTCTTCCTCTCCTTTTGAAGCAAGAAACCACCATCTGCTATCAACTGCCTGTCTGCCTTTCGGGTCTCTGTCTTTGGGGTTCTTATACATACAAAGTTTGTTTCTCTCCTGCTATTCTGTCGTATGTTAATTTAATTATTAGAATAGTCAAAGAACATAGAAGAGTTGAAAGGAAAAGTCTTCCTCCCTGACAAAGTGATTTACACACACAGGAGAGGAAATTATACATTCATAATTGTAGAGAATTCAAGCTGCTGGCATTAAATGTCAAAAACAAAAGTATGGGGCGCCTGGGTGGCTCAGTGGGTTAAGCCTCTGCCTTCGGCTCAGGTCATGATCTCAGGGTCCTGGGATCGAGCCCCACATCTGGCTCTCTGCTCAGCGGTGAGCCTGCTTCCCCCTCTCTCTGCCTGCCTCTCTGCCTACTTGTGATCTCTCTCTCTCTCTGTCAAATAAATAAATAAAATCTTTAAAAAAAAAACCAAGTATGGGATTATTTGGCTGATTTGATAATTACCCCAGTGGTAAAATGAAATATTTTGAAATACAAACCTATTCTTTCCTCCTTCTATCCCTTTTACTGTCTTTCCAGTCAGGCATTTAAAAAGCCCTGTGCTCACATCATCAGAGAAGGGACTGTAGTAGCCATAACAATGGGTCTCACATGTGGCACGCTTATGTATCAGACATGGGAAATACAGAAACCCATTCAGCCACAACAGCCTTATGAGCAGATACTGTTCTCATCTCCCTTTTACAAATGAGGAAACCAAGGCACAAAGGTTTAAGTAACTTGTCCAAGGTCACACAAGTAGCACATGGGGGAGCCAGGATTCGAAGACACTTGGGCTGAGAATCTGTGCTCTTCACCATTAAAGATGGATAATGCTGTCTGTTGAGGAGTAGGCTAGACCCATTGCCTCAAGAAACACCTCGAAAAAGCAAATCAGACAATAAGGACAGAATCTAGGGTCAATGTTCTCTAGAAGCATGACAGTCACTGAGCTTGCTAGGAGAAATATTATTTCTTTAGTGCAAAGATGCATTGATAGAACACAGGGGAAGAATTGTAAATAGGAGAAATCAAATTTGGGAACTGGCACAACTGTACCAAACCTATAAAATGAGAGTGGGACCTGAGATCACTGGCTGGAAGATGTGTGAGGAAACGCTATAAGAGGAGCAGGTTGGATTCAGTGTTGGAGATGGACCAAAACAGAAAAGGTTGGCATGTAGACGTTAGGCACAGTTTTAAATTTTGCTTCACACAGCTACTTAACAGAATAGTGGTGTTATTAAGGTTGACATCTTAAATTCTCTTGTCTAAAAGTTGGATTTTAGGCACTTACCCTAAATATGATTAGTTTCCTGGGAACTAACTTACATTCAACAGTTTCCCAAGGGATATATAGAACAGAAAAGCTAACACATTAATTTAGAAAAAGAGAATTGTTTAGTAAGGTGATCTGCTTAGTAATTTGCACAGAAGATTCCTCATAGATGGGCAAAATCTCTCTGGAGAGCAAGTCAAAAGTAGTTTGGGTGCACAAAGAACATGGATAAAGGCTATTGGATAATCTCAGAGGCTTTTTTGTTTTGTTTTGTTTTGTTTTTCAAAGTAAAGTAATTAGATATACTTTTCTTCTCAGGCCTGAGAATATTTCCACTGGACAACAGGTACAGTTGCAACAAGATCAGGTCACTCTGGCTCCTGGACAGGATTAGATGAGCATTGACAAGTTCTCTCCTTCGTCTTTTGGAAGACCTTATTCAGAGAACTCTCTGAATTCATACATCAGTTATAGCATAATTGTCATCCAAACTCTCTGAACCCTGGATTGTGTCTGCTGAATTGGACACTTGCCCACTACCTGATACCTGACCCAGTCCCAGAGGGAAGGTTTAATTCCAGCTCTCCCCATCTCCAGTCCACTCAAGGCTGGAGCAGCGAACATGTCTGTTCTAGCCCCATTATGAGCTAAACTCAGACAACTGATCTTACTCAGACAACTGATCTTACATGGGTGCTACCAGCACATATTTCTGTTGGTTATATTTTCCAACCTTACTCCCAACTCAGGGAGATGTAACCTTTATGGAACTTTCAAAACTGTGTGCTCTCAATACAATGATCACTTCTTAAACTCAAAACATGCCTTTTACTGAAATATTTAGAGTGGAGCATATCAAGGAAAAAGGTTGTCAAGAACTGTCTTCATTCAGGCAACTAACAGAGCATTCTCTGGGGAAGGTAGTAAAACTTCCTAAAATGTTAGTTTAGGTGTCATCTCAGACAGAGTCTTCAAAGAATACAAAACTTATTCACACAGAGCATTGGTCTGAGAAATTTCCATAGAAAAGCATTTTAAAATTAGTAAAACTAATTTTATCTATATAACTAGTGAAAACTTAAAATTAATGGATACTAAGTAAATAGCTCCTGAATTAATTATTCCACGCCATTCAGTATGTATGGTAGAGTCAAAAGAGCGGAAACAATTTACTGAAAATTGAGAGAACTGCATTGATATTCATTCTCTGTCATGGCTCTTTCGACTTCAATTTTCTTATTTGTAAAACAAAGCTATTAGATCAAATAGTCCCTAAAACCTACTTCCACTTTTAAATCTTCTTTCTTTTTATGATTTTACTTATTTATTTGAGAGAGAGAGAGCGAGAGAGTGCGTGCATGGGAGTGAGTGGTGGGAGGGTGGGGGTGGGGGTTGGGGAGTGGCGGTAGTGGTGGCCGGGGAGGGGAGGTAAGCATAGGGAAAGGGACTAGCTAACTTGCACTGAGCTCAGAGCCTGCCTCAAGACTCAATCCCACAACCCTGAGATCATGACCTGAGCAAAAGTCAAGAGTCAGAAGCTTAACTGCACCACCCAGGTACCCCTAAATTCTTCTCTTTTGCCCATTTGTTATTATCTACAAGGAAACTCCCTAGAACATAATGGGGATTGAAGTTTTATATCAAAGTTAGGGGAGTTCATGTATAACTAGGCAATATTGACAAATACATGTGATGGGTGAGTCAACTAGGTTGAAGTTGAGACTTGGAAACAAAGTCCTCTAAGTTAGGGACCTTTTCATAGCTCCTCGGTGGCTCTGAGCAGACAGTGACAAAGCTACTATAATTATCAAGTTGGAAAACCCCAAAATAGTATTTTTTTTAATCTAGTAAAACCTTTTTTAAAATTGAAATATAATTGATACATAACATTATACAACGGAAAATGCTTTTTATCATGTAAAAATATTGTTGCTCTGTTCCTGGCCAGCTCCTAATGTTCTGGGACCATTGTCCATTCTGGGACCATGGTGGAGCCTTGAAATACTGCTGTTGCCACCAGGTAGATTTCAAAATGGAGGTGGTGGTTGTGGGAAAAGACTACTTTGTCCTTCTCCTTCCCTAATCTATACTAGACTTGGTCATAAGCCCCTTTCTGAAGCCCCAACACAAGCCTCTAACAGCCTGCGATGTTTGCAAAACTGTTCTGAAAGTTGGGGATAATGGAAGGAGATTTCAATGCAGAGGAGGCACATGTAAACAGGGATAATAACTATGACTATTCTCTTCTCCACAGAAGTCCCCCATGAATCTTCTCTCATTTTACCCACAGACTCAAACTACTTCCATATTGAAGGGGCTATGTAATCTCCCATTACAGAAGTATCCTTGACCATAGCCTATCCTAACTCCTCTTCTTCTTTTTTTTAAAAAATATTTTATTTATTTATTTGACAGAGAGAGATCACAAGTAGGCAGAGAGTCAGGCAGAGAGAGAGGAAGGGAAGCAGGCTCGCTGCTGAGCAGAGAGTCCGACTCGGGGCTCGATCCCAGGACCCTGGAATCACGACCTGAGCTGAAGGCCGAGGCCTTAACCCACTGAGCCACCCAGGCGCCCCTCCTCTACTTTGTCATAAGAAGGGGGGGGGGAATTCTCTCTTCCCAGCCAATCAAGTCATAATCACTGGTGATACAGCTACGCCCACATTAAAGAAAACCATTTATAGGATTATGCAGAGAAATTTTGCTTTTTAAATCAACAAATTTCCCCTTCTAGAATATAACATAGGCTGTAGTTTGTATAATAATAGCTCATTAAGGTGTCACCCACCAAGACAAAGAAGTTTTCTCCCAAAGATCAATATGGATCTGCCCCTACCTAAACAGAAAATTTTTACCAAAACCTTGTTAAAAAAGGATGGGTTGACCATACACTTTATCTGTGCTCTCTCCACTTTTAAAATGACAGAGAAGAAATAAAAAGGCATAAACCTACAATGTCTATGCAAATAGAAATGATACATGAGAAGATAAGAGATTACAACTTATTAGAAGAGGTTTTAGAGGAACCACAAAATTCAAGGGTAATTGTAAAGGCTGAAACGGGGGAGAGGGTGACAGAAGTGATGAAATAAATAGAGAAATGCTTCCCATATATGAAAGAGTTGAAGTTGAAAGAGCCTATTTAGTGTCTAGCACAGTGAATTTCTTAAAAATGACAAAAAGCACCCATTCCTTTGGCATGGGTGTTCATGAGGGAATGGACATGAACATGCAATTGTGGGGTCTTAGTTCCTTGTTCATGATGGAATTTTGAACAGTGATAGTGAAAAGTTATGAAAAGCTTCCAGAAAGAACAAAGTCACATAAAAAGAACTAAGACTCATAGTAGCATCATGCTTTTCCATAGAAAGAATGCCTTTAGAATTCTGAGGGAGTTTATACTTTCCCAAACAGGACCCCACAAGGTCATGCTAGCAATCAAGTGTGAAGACAGAATAAAGACAATTTAGACAAGCAAGATATAAAACAAACAAAAACCCTACCTTTACACAGTCTGTCTGAGAAAGACTCGGACAATATCTAGAAAAATAAGGGGAAAGAGCAAGAGTAAGATAAGGAAAGGGAACCAAGAAAAATGTGGGGGAAGCTTTGTAATTTGTCAGCTTGGCTAGGCTAAACATTTCCCAGAACTCCTTTTCCTTTGTTTCCCTAGGGTTGGCCACACTTGAGATTCTCAAGGTAGCTTCGGAGGGTAGAAATGAAGGCACCTGTCTTCATGGCTCTCCTGTGCTGCTACCTATCCGTTGGGTCATCCTGTTGGCAAAAGATTTCAGTCAGGTCAACAAGGGCTTTGACTTCCCCTGAATCTTCCTTTAGCTCAGGACAAAGCATTCAGCTCCTATGGGACACACACATCACCAAGGTCAGAGACACTAAGAACTGATACAGGTTTCAGTCCATTTTCCTGAGCTCCACCTCCTGGGCCCAGTCATCTGTCCTTCTCACTTACCTGCCCTGTACACTTTAAGCTTCAGCACCATATGTGGAAAAAGGGGCTTTTAGAGACTTCTTCACCAAGCCCCCATAAATTGCATAAGATTGTCCCTTATATATTTTAGAGGCTCTGCTTTTCTGATTGAACTCCAGCTGTTACAGGATCCCAGTTAGGAAACTCAAATTCCTGAGAAGGAATTTTCCAAATACAGTTGTCTCCTGAATAACTCTGTCCCAGAATCCTGTGTTTTTTTGCTCAAACCTGCTCACTCCCTAGGCCTGTTACACAAAGCCTGTAAAAACTAATATTGGCAGACATTTAACAGGTCCCCGAAAATGTGTAGCTTCAGATTGTATCCTTCCTTGCACGCTAGTTAAGATAAAATGAAATGCTTATTCTTGACTCACCTTTTCAGAGGTTTCTTGTCTACCTGAAATTTTTTCCCTCTGGTATCTAACCAAGTTTAAATTGGTTCCTAACACAGAAAAGTGCAAAACATGTTTCTTATTCAATTTTTTCCCCTGCAAAGAAAAAAAAGAGCTCTAAGGAACGCTTGTTTTTCTTTCAACATGTATGCAAGAACTTCAGAATTGCATATATTATATACCTCTTAAAATAACATCTTCTTATTAAAGAAGAACCTTCTTATAAGATTACAGATCATTAAAGAACTGCAACCAAATAAATGTTAAATTCTAACAGAAAACAGATCTTTTTACACTTAACACATGTAGAAGAAATTCAGCTTTGTTGTGGAAAATATGTAGGAGAAAAAAAGAAAACAGAAGTTGATGTTAAGTAAAGTCATATTTTAAAATATGCTTTTCCATATGGGAGACATGGGCAGTAACACAAGATGTCTTTCATTCTGCTCCACAGTAGGCCTTCTCTGCTTTCTTTGATATATTTGCTGTAAATCTCTTTCACTCATCCACATAAATCTGATCTTGATGTGTGCTGTTTTTATCCCCTAGGTTTTAGATTCTTTAAATATTATCTCCTCTTAAAACATTCTCCCATTAATTGGAAAACACGTGATGATCCATACTTGTATGACCACATCTAAAAGTGGAATTCCCAGGGTTGTTAACTATTCTGACAAACTTTCTGGACACTAGCAGAGAATTTAAAAATATACATTTGACAAAAATGTATTTGCATATTTGAATTTAAAATTTGTCCTCATTTTTTACTCACCTTTTCTTATTTTTTCTTAGAAAAAATAAGACCACCTCAATATAATGCCCTGAGATATAGTTCCTTGCTTTCACTTCAAAATAACTGTACATCTGCTAAGGAGAAAGAAAAGTTCACTGTGCACAATTACAGACATTCCGATTCATTTTTTTGTTAGCCCACACATGGCTGATTACAGAGAACTTATGTTTTCTGTATGTATATTTGAGATCAGAAGCTGGCATATTAAAATTTTAAAATTCTACACTTAAAAAGTTTACATTTTATACTTGGATTACTTTACCACTCACCAGGACTACATCAAAAACAAAGGAAGAGGAGTCAAGATAGCGGAGAAGTAGCTGGCTGAGACGACATCAGGTAGCAGATCAGCTACATAGCTTATCAAACCATTGTGAACACCTAAAAGCCAACAGGAGATCGAAGAGGAGAAGAGCAACAATTCTAAAAACAGAAAATCGACTACTTTCCGAAAGGTAGGACCAGTGGAGAAGTGTATCCAAAGCGATGGGAAGATAGATGGGGGGGGGAGGGGCTAGCTTCTGGCAAGCGGTGGAGTAACGGAGCACAAAATCAGGACTTTTAAAAGTCTACTCCACTGAGGGGACATTGCTCCAGAGGCTAAACCAGGGTGAAGCCTACACGGGGTCAGCGTGGCCCCAGGTCCCACGGTGTCATAGAATGACCAGGGGTGTCTGAGTGTCTCAGAGCTTGCAGGTATTAGAGTGGGGAAGCCGACTACAGAGACAGAGCTGAGGAGTGAGCTCTCAATTCAGGGTTACCTTGAACTGGTCACAGGCTGGGTGAGCTCAGAGTGGCCGGAGGCCAGGGAGACAGGAGTGATTGAGTGATTTTCTCTGAGGGTGCACTGAGGAGTGGGGCCCTGAGCTCTCGCCTCCTCCAGGACCAAGATTGGGAGGCCGCCATTTTCATTCCTGTCCTCCAGAACTCTACGGGAAGCGTTCAGGGAACAAAAGCTCCCCGAAAGCGAACCCAAGTGCATTACTTAGCCTGGCTCCTGGTAAGGCTGGTGCAATTCTGCCTCAGGCAAAGACACTTGAGAATCAATATAACAGGCCCCTCCCCCAGATGACTAACAAGAAATCCAGCCAAGACCAAGTTCACTTACCAAGGAGAATAGCAGAATTCCAGAGGAGTAAAAGGCAAACCATGGAATTCATGGCTTTCTCCCCATGATTCTTTAGTCTTGCAATTAATTAATTTTTTTTTATTTTATTTTTCTTTTATTTATTTTATTTTTATTTTTTCTTCTGCTAATTTTTTTTTAACTTTTACCCTTTCCTCTTTTAACATTTTTTAACTAGTTTATCTTAACAATACCTGTCATTAAAAAAAAAATCTTCTTTGGATCTTCATTATTATAGTCACATTTTATCCTTCGTTGTATCTAACTTTATTTTTTTTATACACATAGGGTTTTTCCTTCTAAAAAACTTGGGGTACAACTTCTTTAATAGATCAAAATATACCCTAAATCTAGCTCTGGGCTTGTTCTAGTCTCCAGCCCGAGAAAATTCTCTCCAGTTTCTTTTTCTTTATTCTCCAAACCAACTTACTTTATCAACTCCATTTTTATAAATTAAAAAATTTTTTTCTCATCTTTATAGGCATATTCCATCCCTTCATTGTGTTTACCCTTATATATGATTTTCATTCTTTAAAATTTTGGGAGATAGTTTCTTCTAAGAGACCAAAATACTCACAAAATTAAGTGGGCGACCCTGTTCTAGTCACCAGTCTAATATACATATTTTTTTCTTTTTTGTATTTTTTCTGTATTTTTAAAAATTTTTTTTATATGGAACCAGAAAATACCTCGAATAGCCAGAGGAATATTGAAAAAGAAAGCCAAAGTTGGTGGCATCACAATTCCAGACTTCAAGCTCTATTACAAAGCTGTCATCATCAAGACAGCTTGATGCCAGTATGGTACGGGCACAAAAACAGACATATGGAACAGAATAGAGAGCCCAGAAATAGACCCTCAGCTCTATGGTCAACTAATCTTCAACAAAGCAGGAAAGAATGTCCAATGGAAAAAAGACAGTCTCTTCAACAAATGGTGTTGGGAAAATTGGACAGCCACATGTAGAAAAATGAAATTGGGCCATTTCCTTACACCACACATGAAAATATACTCAAAATGGATGAAAAAAACCTCAATGTGAGAAAGAAATCCATCAAAATCCTCAAGGAGAACACAGGCAGCAGCCTCTTAGACCTGCAGCAACTTCTTCCTAGAACATTGCCAAAGGCAAGGGAAGCAAGGGCAAAAATGAACTATTGGGATTTCATTAAGATCAAAAGCTTTTGCACAGCAAAGGAAACAGTTAACAAAACTAAAGACAACTGACAGAGTGGGAGAAAATATTTGTAAATGACATATCAGATAAAGGGCTAGTATCCAAAATCTATAAAGAGCTTAGCAAACTCAACACCCAAAGAACAAATAATCCAATCAAGAAATGGGCAGAGGACATGAACAGGCATTTCTGCAAAGAGGACATCCAGATGGCCAACAGACACATGAAAAAATGCTCCACATCACTCGGCATCAGGGAAATACAAATCAAAACCACAATGAGATACCACCTCATACCAGTCAGAATGGCTAAAATTAACAAGTCAGGAAATGACAGATGCTGGCGAGGATGCAGAGAAAGGGGAACCCTCCTACACTGTTGGTGGGAATGCTAGCTGGTGCAACCACTCTGGAAAACAGCATGGAGGTTCCTCAAAAAGTTGAAAATAGAGCTACTCTATGACCCAGCAATTGCACTACTGGGTATTTACCCTACAGATACAAACGTATTGATCCAAAGGGGCACGTGCACCTGAAGTTTATAGCAGCAATGTCTACAATAGCCAAATTACAGAAAGAACCTAGATGTCCATCGACAGATGAATGGATAAAGAAGAGGTGGTATATATATAGATATACAATGGAATACTATGCAGCCATCAGAAGAAATGAAATCTTGCTATTTGCGACGATGTGGATGGAACTAGAGGGTATTATGCTTAGTGAAATAAGTCAACTGGAGAAAGACAACTATCATATGATCTCCCTGATATGAGGAGGTGGAGATGCAATGTGGGAGTTTGGGGTGTAGGAAAAGAATAAATGAAACAAGATGGGATCAGGAGGGAGACTAATCATAAGAGACTCTTAATCTCTCAGAACAAACTGAGGGTTGCTGGGGGGAGGGGGGTCGGGAGAGGGTGGTGGGGTTATGGACATTGGGGTGGGTGTGTGCTGTTGTGAGTGCTGCAAAGTGTGTAAACCTGGCGATTCACAGACCTGTACCCCTGGGGCTAAAAATACATTATATGTTTATAAAAAAATTAAAAAATTAAAGAAAAAACTACCTAATGAATAAATCTTGGAAAATGTTTTCTTTATCATACAGAATTCCCCATATCAGCGAATAAATATTAGATCGGTGAAAAAAAAAAAGGATAGGGACCTGACTGACATGTGCATGACACAAGAGTGTACACTAACGTGATCCTCTAATATTAAAGTGCTTTTTCCCTGCTTCCCTCTTAGAGATATTGAGGGAAAATTCTAGAACTTTTAGAGTAGACCCCTTGTTCCTACCTCCAGCAATGAAAGGTTATGATATATTAAGGGTCAATTTCAGAGTGATTCACTTATACTGGTTTTTGTTTTGTTTTTGCTTTTAAGCTAAAGAAATAAACTTTATCCAGCCATCTCAAGAAAAAAAAATGGATTTATTAGAGGGATGCTGAATTAAGTTACAGAATCAATAACAGGCTGCTGCAAACAAGCTGAGGGATGACAGAATAAGGACAGCTCTAAAAACCTCAACAACAACAGGAGTTCTTCAGTTTACTCTGTAGCAGACAGCCCTTAAAATGTTTTAGTTTCAATGGAAATTTAGCCTCTGTGTCTTTCCATACAAATTCCACCTCCTTAGGAGAAAGAATCCAATTAGCCCAGTCACCTATATTTCAGATTACGTGTAGACATATAACACCCACGCATCCAGGCTATATATCTACTCTCTTGTTGGCAGATGATGGGTCAAGGGGTTGAGATTCTTGCCAAACATGACTGTTGTAACTTTCCTAAGTAAGGAAAGCTCCCAGTATGCACTATTCTGTTACCCAATTAGGGAATTTAAAGAATAAAGAAAGGAGGATCTACCCATTTTGGTAGAAGATTGTCTTGTTCAATGAAGATGCCTGACAAGCCTAATGTCTACTGCCCCTTGACTATTTTCACCAATGAATTAACCACATTATACGTACCCATTTGTTATAATTGAGAGTGTATATATGTATGTATGCATGTATGTATATATACAGGGGTGTATATGCATATTCCAGTCCTCTCTTTGCCTACTCCAATAATTTCTATGTACCCTGTCAGAAGGACATAGGACTCCCCTGGGGACCTGTCGTTCCCCAGCCCCATCCACCTAGACTGCATGTTCCCCTGTGTGTTTCGTTGTCTTACACCGTGCATAACTATATTGTGTACTGGAGTTTCTCTCTGTGCTAAGAGAGATCAGGGACTTGTTTTCCTGTTTCTATACCAACAGCATCCAGCATATACATACCATACAATAGCAGTTCAGGAACATTTATTATTCATGGAATAACAAAATTCCTGCAATAAAAATCTGTAGCGGCATACAGTATAAATATTCAAACTTGATAGTTTGATCAAACTTCATAAATTACATGTACTGCTTACTATAGGTCTTAATACACAGAAGACATGCAATAAATTTTTGTTTCCTTCTGTCTTGAAACAAGATCAGGACTGTGAGGCAGCAATAGAGACACACAGATAATTAATAGTTTTCTAAAGATTGCTTATAAAGATTACTAATTTAGGGGCGCCTGCGTGGCTCAGTGGGTCAAGCCTCTGCCTTCGGCTCAGTTCATGATCTCAGGGTCCTGGGATGGAGCCCCGCATCAGGCTCTCTGCTCAGCGGGGAGCCTGCTTCTCCCTCTCTCTGCCTGCCTCTCTGCCTACTTGTGATCTTTCTCTCTGTTAAATAAATGAATTAAAATCTTTAAAAAAAAGTTACTAATTTAGGTGGGAAGGAAGAAAGTGATTTTTAAATAATATGTAATTGTTTGGGAGATAGAGAAGCAATGAGTACAGTTGGAAACAATACTCTGCTCCTAAAATCATTTTCTAACATTCCCAAATTCACTCATGGTTTTAGCGGAACAAGAATTTCACATTCCAATAAAGAAAGGTAACAGAAACCTCTACTTTAATCTATAATGAAAGAAGAACTTGAAGCAGCACAACATTGTTACTGAGAAAAACTTGAAAGTTTAGATAAAATTTTAAAAAATAATTGAATTGTTTAGACAGATACTGAAGTACTTTCAGTACCTGAAGCATCAGGGAGTTACTAAGGCAGCCAGGACCCAAGGGATCAGACCGTGTAGAGAAGAAAGCTACCCTTACTCATCACACAACAAATGTGCATTACTCTTCCTGCCTCTCTCTCTTTTTTTAAAAGAAACTATGCATCAAGGCAAAAAACATGGAAAAGTGCACAAATCATTAGCGTACAGCTTCATGAATTTCTTCAAACTAACTTTTTCTGTAGTGTTTACATGCTGGTGATTGATTTTTTTTTTTTTTTTTTTTAGTTTTTTGTGTATCTCAAAATATTTGTGCCTGAGATTCTGAAAGGGGTTTTGCTGCATGTTTCATCCTGGTTACTCCACTGTCCTCTCACTTACATTGTTCCCAACCAGAAATCCATTGTCATCCACATTCCTTTGTACATTATTTTCTCTTTATTTTTCATTTTCTTTAATGGAACTTCATCTGTCCATTAATAGTTTTCCAGCAAGCTGACTCTGAGATAGAGTGTTGCGCACAGGATGTTTAGGAGAGAGTGGTCCATGATCGCTCGCTGTGGGAGGGAGAGGAAGGAAAAAGGACTGGAGGAAGGAAGAACCTATGTGGAGTTAAAATGGTCCATCAGAACTAAAATGATCCATTACAGGTTTCCTGCTTTGGGCCAAAATGGCTGGGCCTTCCCCCCAGTTGGATGGATCATTATGTGTGGGCTGCCCAAAAAAACCAAAGAGAGACCTTGGCAGGAGATGGCTGTCCACAGCTGAGAGGATCCCTAAAGGGCCTGACTGCCCACATCAAGTAACAGGGCAACAATTTCTCCCATGAAGGGTGGATCTGGAGGTGGTATTTCACCATTTCCTCTACATCTGTGGATACAATTGCAGGAGTTATTCATTGGCTTTGGGGAGGAAAGCAGAGTCCAGACACTCTAAAGAGTGCCTATTGCTGAACCTTTCTGGTGAAACAGTGAGAAAGACTATTGGTTGCCTTTTTAAAAAGCTGTGATAAAATATACACAGGATAAAATTTATTATTCTAAGCATTTTTTCCCATTGTAATCATTTTTAAGTGTACAGATCAGTGGCATTAGCACATTTAAATTGTTCAACCATCACTATTACCCATTTCTAGAATTTTTTCATCTTCCCAGACTGAAAATCTGTCTCTGTTAAATATTAACTCCCTTTCTCCTCACCTGCAGACGCTGGCCACCACATTTGATTCTTTTTCTCTGGGAATTGGACAACACTAGCTACCTCATACAAGGGGAATCATTCAGTATATGTCCTGCTGTGCTTAATTTTACTTTACACAATGTCTTCCAGGTTCACTGATGGTGTTGCATGTGTCAGAATTTCTCTTCTTTTAAGGAGGAATAATATGTCATTGTATGGAGAGACTGCATTTTGTCTGTTCATCCATCTACAGACATTTGAGTTGTTTCTACCTTTTAGCTATTGTTAATAATGTCTATGAACACTGGTGTATAGATATGTCAGTTGCCCTTTAATTCCTTTGAGTGACTACTAAAAAATAAAAGAGAACAAGAGGCCAAAATATGAGCTATGAACTTCAATTGCTGAGATCCAGAGACAGATTTTGGTATTAAAAAATTAAAAAAACTGTTTTGCAAAGCAGGTAATTGTCTTAAAAAGATTTGTTCAGCTTCTAAAAGAATTAAAGTCCACAAGAAAATATCTGAACAATCTCACGTTCCCTGCACCCCAGCCAGACTGGATATATGCCATTTCCCAAACACAAGCTGTACTTTCTGCTTCTGTGCCTTTGGCCATGGTGCTCATTCAGCCGCAGAAAGCTTTTCTCAGATCTGTGAGAGTCAACTTTGACCTGCAGGTCCAAGCACAGCAAAATGTCAATAAGTATGTTCCTGTTCTGAGATCGTTTTATTTAGCATCATTTTATTCCACTACTAAAGCTTATTTCAATATTTCTCCATATTTCTCAGTTTGTCCTTTAAATATTACATTATACATATTATAGCCAAGGATACTTGTGCATTCTAGATTATGAGGTTCTTATGGTTATTCGCTTATCAATGACCAGTCCTATGTCATCTGCAGTCAGTAGCAGCTCCAGCCAATGACCCTGTCTCATTACCTGATGAGATTTGCAGCTAAATTTGTTATTCTTTTGTTTCCTGGCTTAAATTCCTCCTTTCCAATAGCAGCTCTATTTCTAGCTGAGCCTTCTCTATAAATTTTGTGGAAAAATAATTCAGCACTTCCATAGCAGGAGCCAAAATGGCTAGATATTTTCTCACCCCATCAGGGACACTGGTGGGCAGTGGGATAAGGAAGGTCAGTGCCTTCTCCAGAGAATTTGCACCTTCAGGAGAAACCCAAGGAAGGCCATTCATTCCAGAAAGAGCCAAGGCATCAGCATATTGGGTGGACACTTCAGGTAGTGACATGCTAGCTTTCCTCCTTGCTTTCTGTTACTTGGCTTTCTATAGCTATCTTAATTCTTATTTGTTCTGAAGCCTGATGTCCCAGGATGTCTTTTGATTCTCTGAGTCCCACATTCTCCAGTAAATTCCAAGAAATTCACTTTTGCCTAAGTTAGAATCCAGAAACCAACAAAGAACTCTAAAACATTACTACCTCCTTGTTCCTATTCATAAGTCAACTTCCTGTCCTGTCTTGGCTGGTATCTATTTTCATTAAATGTGTATATATGGTATACACATGTGTATATGTGGTATCTATTTCATTAAATATACCATCTGTGTGTATGTGGTATCTATTTCATTAAATATATATATATATCCACATTTAACATATATATTAATATATATAGAGAGACATATTTATAGATGACATAGATATAGACACGGAAATATAGACATATATGTAGATGAAAATGTAGATGATACATTAGACATAGATGAAGGAGTAGACATAGATATAATGTATCTGTCTTTTTCCCAAAATGAAGGGTCAGACTAAAAAACAATGGAAGCGAAGGAGAGCGACACACATCGACAGTTAGCTTCTACAGTTTCCATAGATCTCTCCTGAGAAGGTCCTTATGCTAGACTACTCATTTGATGACATAGCATGACTGGAGTAGACAAAGAGAAGCAAAATGCACAACTTGAATTTGGGCAACGATAAAGTATGATTTGGCTGAAAAATCCCAAGACCTGGAATCAGAAAGCCTGAGATAATGTTCTAACTCACAATCTATTGAAATTGGGGTTCCCCAGAAACAGAGAATGACACAAAAATTTGGATGCAAGTAATTTGCGTGGTGATTCCAGAAAGCGTAAGTGAGAAAATAGTGAAGTGAGTTGGAACAGGGAGAACGGCCAAGAAAGGCTGTTTTGTGAGTGGGCTATAGTAGACAAGTGGCCTCTGAGAAATCCACGTCAGAATTTCCCCTTCCTATGATCAGAGCCCTGGGGTATATATCTACCAGGGCCAGCCCCCCATTGCTGGAGAGTTGCTTCTGTACATATTAACTCCTCATGTTTTAGTCTGTTCCTTCCACCTGGGCTCTTAATCCCCCCTTTCTTCTTCTTTTTTTTTTTTAAAGATTTTTATTTATTTATTTGACAGAGAGAAATCACAAGTAGATGGAGAGGCAGGCAGAGAGAGTGAGAGGGAAGCAGGCTCCTGAGCAGGGAGCCTGATGCGGGGCTCGATCCCAGGACCCTGAGATCATGACCTGAGCCGAAGGCAGCGGCTTAACCCACTGAGCCACCCAGGCGCCTCCAGCCCCCCTTTCTTCTTGAGAACAGCATTGCTTTAAGTACCTTCCCCTTTCTCACATTTAATGTCCCCCTGTCCTTCTAGTCTTGCCCCCCTTTCACCCGATAAGCTTAATTCTTTTAAATTCTAGAAAATGAAAACTTCCCTTATTCCTGCCTCTATCTACCCTCCAATTTCTCTTTCTCTTTCCACTAAGCTTTGTAAAGAGGACAATCTACACTCACGGACTCCAGGGTCTCATTTCCTATTAACTTCTCAGCCAAAGCCAGTGACTCCTGACCCTTCCTTTGACTGCGACTGCTCATAACAAGGCTGCGTGTTTCCTCATAGAAGTTTCTCATTGATTCTCAGGCCCTCCTTCTTGCTCAAAACTTATTCTTCCATATGCTTTCATTAAACCTCTCTCTTAGTTCTCTGGGTGTCTTCCCAAGCTTTTCATCTTTCCTTTGTGGACTATTCTTGCTCTGCTAGTCCATTGAATGCTACTGTCTACAATTCCCAAATATTTAACTCCAACTCTTACTTGTCTCTGTAACTTCAGAATGTGTTTGTCCAAGAGCCCACTAGCTTCCAACTGAAGTCATTACGATGGCTTCATCTTCCCTCCCCCTCTTCCCTTGGAAAGGACAGAAGGAGTTGGTAAAACTACTATTTATTCATTTAACCCGTTTCAAAGCTTTATCAGACACCATTCCTCTCTCTCATCCCTCATTTTCTTCTTCAATAAGTCCTATTGATTCTACCTTCTAAATGCCAAACTTTTCATCAGCCTCATTGCCACTGACACTTAATTTATGTCTTCATCACCTTAGTGTAATCCACTGGTAACTTCTACTTGATTAATCTGCTTCCAGTTTTTTTTTTTTTTTTTTCCATGCAGACTAACTCCTGCACAGTTCAAAAAAAAAAAAAAAAGCAAATGTGACTACAACATTCCAACATTCTCCTACTTAAAAAGGTTTGGTGGTGCTCCATAATCGATAAGATAAAATCCAGTTTCTTTCCTGTGGTGAGCCAACCTCAGTGTGGGTTTCCAGAGGCAGTCACGTAGTCCCTGTGTTTAAAGCCAGTGGAGTATGGTGTGAATGTTTTGAAATCTATGCTAAAATGGGAGGACAGAATGGGATTCCGAAAACATGGAGGCCCGAGTTAACATTAGCACAAAGGTTTCTTTGTAAACTTTATAAGTATAAACATTTACAAATCATTTACTGTGAGCCAGGTACTATCTGAGCCATGTATTAATTCATTTAATCCTCACAACAGCCCTTAGAGATATTTTTATTTCCATTTTGTCAACGAGGTAACTGAGACATAAAGAGGGTGACGACTTGCTCAAGGTCACGTACAACAGGATTTGACCTGAAGTAGTCTGACCCTAGAAACATGCTCTTATCCACTTGCTACAGTGTTGCATTAGCTGTACAAGAAGCAGTGAGGTTGTCCGGCTTTAGTACAGGATTGCAGCCTGTGCAGAGATTTTGCTAATTAGAGTCAGAGAGTCAGCAAACCCAAGCTAGCAGGGACTGAGGATAACCTAAACCTGGACCAAAACATTAGAAGGAGAATCCTTGTCTCCCTATCTTCCCAGTGCCCTACAACTCTTCCATCTAACACACACACACACACACACACACACACACACACACACACAGCCCATGAGTCCATGAGAAGCTTCTGAGAGACCAGAAACGGAATCACTGCTGCCGAGGACAATAAAGGCCCCAGATCACGTGGGAATGTTTTCAAAAATGACAAGACGAGGGCAGTGTGGCAAAGAACAACAACAAACAGGACCTATCGGAAGAACGGGATAGGGTCTCTGTACCTCTCACCACTATGGGATTAGACTAAAAACTGGCTCCTACGAACTAACTTAGCCATCCCCCCTCCATTATATTTATTTATTTACTTGAGAGAGAGACAGAAAGACAGCACGTGCACGCATGAGAAAGAGACAGGATGGGCAGAGGGAAAGGGAGAAGCAAACTCCTTGTTCAGCAGGGAGCCCCATGTGGGGCTGGATCCCAAGACCCTGAGATCATGACCTGAACCTAAGGCAGTTGCCTGAGCAACTGAGTCACTCAGGCAGCCCTCCCTCCACTCATTCTTGATAATTGGGGGTGGAGATGTCAGGGGAATAGAGGTATTTCTTCTTATCATTTGTGCTAAGCAGGAGAGTGAAGAGTCTTATGCAACTGATTTTAGCATTCAAAGAAGACATAACTCTCTTAGAGTTCCATGCTAAGGAAATGGGTCCTATTAATCAGTGTAGAAGAGGAAGGGCATTATTTTAATAGTGGGTAGCACCAGAATAAGCTAGAGGCAAGGGCATGAGAACAAAATTGTTCTGTTAATGAAGAATTAATGAAGAATTTAGAGTTTCCATGGGTAACCCCAAAGGAAAAGGACAAAAGGGGGGGAAGTGAATGAGATGAGAATGGGGAGTAGGATCCGGCGAAAAAATGCATCCAAATGACAGGGAGTTGGGGAAGAGGCAGCCAGAGAGAAGTGCCATATTGTGGCCAAAGATCTTTAAAGAACAGGGGTGTCCGAATAGCTGTGGTATAAATTCTTCTTCCTCCTCCCCCATCTTATACCATTAACTGTGAATTTTCAGTGGAAAGCAGTATACCACACAGAGGGGCCTTGTTTCCATGGTATTTTGAGAAAATAAAGGGAAAGAGGTTGTGTTCTGCCTTGGGAATGATGTGGGATGGAGAAAAAGAACAGCCGAAAGAAGCTAGACTTGAGAGAAATCAAGAATTCAGCAGAAGCCGGAAATAATAGAAAAACAATAACTTGACACATTCTAGAAGATGTCAGCATATGAAATTAAGTTTCCTGCTCTGTATGTGATAGAGGCATGGGCTACCCCAACAGCTCTGAGGACTTGGAAGCAATCAGGTAGCTGACATTTGAGCTACGGAAGTAAAGTGGGATATGTTTCTTAGGCCCCAAACTTACCTGTGGAAGATGAATGTAACTCTTGTTTTTCTGATTAGATTTCAAGACTCTATTTGATAGGCTTGGAGAGACCTCATCTCTCTCTTGATGCGCTAGGTCAGATGGTTACAGTCTCTCTCCTCCCAGGGCACCATGTGACTTCCCAGGCTTGTGGTGGGTGAGGCTTGCGGAGTGCCCCGTAAGCACCCATCCCTACTGCAGCCATGGAGCCTTCTAGGCTCCCCGTCATAGAGCCCCACAGCTTGCACCTTCCTCCTCTTCCCTTTCAGAGATGCACCCAAAAGCATAAAATTCTTTGAATTTTTTATCAGTTCTTCCTCTTACCACCAATTGTGAGGAGTGGGAACTGCTCTGACTGATTTTCTGAAGGTTGTATCCTTTGTTCCTGGTATTAGCGGCTGCGACAATCCTTGGTGGAGGGAACAAAGGGCTGCAACTAGCCAGGATAGGGGTGGGGTGGGGTGTGGTAGGGAACAGAATATGTACGAAAATAGTATAAACTAATATCTGCAAATGTTGTTCAGTTACATTTGCTTTATATCCTCCCTTTCTTATTAGTTGAAACTACTCTTTGTAAAATAATCCTCCTGCAAAGTAAGGAAATTACATTTTCCTTCATTGCTAATCTCTCCTTCGATCTTTCACTAATTATCTAAAAACTTCCCATGTTGAGTACTCTACATCAGGTGTTAGCAAACTATGGCCCATGGGTTAAATTGGGCCCACTGCCTGTTTATTATTATTTTATTAAAATATTTTATTTATTTGACAGACAGAGATCACAAGTAGAGAGGCAGACAGAAAGAGCCAGGGGGCGGGGGGCGGGGAGCAGGCTCACTGATGAGCAGAGAGCCTGATGCGGGGCTCCATCCCAGAACCCTGGGATCACGACCTGAGCCAAAGGCAGAGGCTTTAACCCACTGAACCACCCAGGTGCCCCCCCCCCCACTGCCTGTTTTAATATTTTTATTTATTTACTTACTTATTTTAAAAGACTTTTATTTATTTTGTCAGAAAGAGGGAGAACGAGCGAGCACACAAGCAGGGGAGAGACAGACAGAGGGAGAAGTAGGCGCCCCATAGAGCAAGGAGCCTGATGCGGGACTCCATCCCAGGACCCGGGGATCATGAACTGAGCGGAAGGCAGCCACTTAACTGAGCCACCCAGGCATCCCCTATTTTAATATTTTTAAATAGTTGGAAAAGCCCAGCAGATGATTAATATTTTGTGCCATGGGAAAATCACATACAATTTAAATTTCAGTATCCAAAAATAATGTCTTGTTGTAACACAGCCACGCCCCTCCATTATGTATTGCCTGGCTGCTTTCACTTGACACACACACAACTAAGTAGTTGAGACAGAGACTGTGTGGCCCACAGTACTTAAAATATTTAGTATCTGGCCTTTTACAGGAAATGTTTGTCAATCCCTGCTCTATACCATTCTGTTGGACCTGTTGTGAGAGATTTACACTTTTCCTTTTCTAGACTGGATTGTCTATCCTGCCTCCCAACATCCCCCAGTTTTTAACCCTGGAAATCATCAGGGTTTTAATGTTTTAAAATTATTTTTTGTTATGTTAGTCACCATACAGTATGTCATTAGTTTTTGATGTAGTGTTCTGAGATTCATTGTTTACATGTAACACCCAGTGCTCCATGCAATACGTGCCCTCTTTCATACTCACCACTGGGCTCACCCATCCCTCCACCTGCCTTTGTCTAAAACCCTCAGTTTGTTTCTCAGAGTCCACAGTCTTTCAAGGTTCATCTATCCCTCTGATTCCCTACCCCTTCTTCACTTTCCCCTTCCTTTTTCTAATGTCCTCCATGCTATGCGTTATGTTCCATAAGTGAAACCATATGTTAATTGACTTTCTCTGCTTGATTTATTTCACTCAGCATAATCTCCTCCAGTCCTGTCCATGTCGATGCAAAAGTTGGATATTCATCCTTTCTGATGGCTGAGTAATATTCCATTGTATATATGGACTACATCTTCTTTATCCATTTGTCTACTGAAGGACATCTCGGCTCCTTCCACAGTTTGACGATTGTGGCCATTACTGCTATGGACATTGGGGTGCATATGGCCCTTCTTTTCACTGCATCGGTATCTTTGTAACCCTGAAATTATTTAGTGCTCTGGTGGTAAAGAAAGGCATTCTAACCTCTTTCCTGGTTAATCTGAGTTTACACATGCTTCGCCATTTTTTTCCCTTACCTTAGAATCTTTCTTACAGAAGGAAAAATGCAGTGCGGGAGGCCCTTTTTTATGGTAAAAGAGCAAAAATTATAACACAAACAGCTGTTGCTTCCCTATATAATGCAGTGGATTTTAGATAGATCACTGTACCCCAGTCACATTGGGACCTCTTCACAGCCCATGCTTATTTGCAAACATATACCAGATCTAGTCGTCACCTACAGATCTCCTTATTTATGTGAGAAAAGACACTTTTCTGGCTCACAGTTCATCTTTTACAAAGTCATTCCAGACTTTACTCCTTTATAACCATGGCAATTGTTGCGTTTTCACTTCATACAATTTTATTTTCAATAACAGCATTATTAAAGTAAAAGCTGAGGAGTAATTTTCATACTTTCCATTTTTTTTAAAGATTTATTTATTTGAGAGAGAGACAGAGTGGGAGTGGGGTAGGACACAGGGAGAGGGAGAGAAGAATCTCAAGCAGACTCCCCACTTAGCTGGGAGCCCAGCTTGGGGCTTGATCCCCGGATCCTCAGTTCATGACCTGAGTTGAAACTATGAGTCAGACACTTAGCTGAATGAGCCCAACCAGGAGCCCCTAATTTTCATACTTTTCTAGTATTTTTCATATGAATTAGAAAACAAAATCTGTATCAGCCTATATTTTTCTATTTTGGGAACCCTCCCACCTAATTGCCTGATGTCTCTACTTAATTAACCTACATCTGTGTATATCTAGTACTTTCAATATCATATAATGTAGGGGTAATGGGAAGCTAGGAAATAAGGTATAGATGATTTTCTTTGTAGTTTTTTATTATATCCCTTTATTTAAGTCCCTCTGACTTGATATGTCCTGGGAAGCAAGCATTCCACACAGGACTACACTGTTGCACCTCTGATCTGGTTTATGATGACCAGAGAAAGTGCAGTAAAAATACATAGACCCCCAAGAATATATACAGAAGAATATATAAGAAACAGCATATCACAAGCATAGGAGCTGAGCCATGTTAAGACTGATGAAATGCAAATACAGTTAGAATTGTCAGAACTATAAGGGTACATTTATCGAATGAGTGATTTTTGGAAGAAAAGAACATAAACTGGTTATGGAGGAGAAGGCAGTTCAGAGTGGTATAAACATTAACATTGTATGTCTAGAGAGCAGTAATTAGCTATTTGGAATCTAATAAGAAATTCTGAACTAGGCAGTAATGAGAGATGCCAAGTAATTAGATATGGGGAAAAC
This sequence comes from Mustela nivalis, assembly GCF_964662115.1. Classification (NCBI taxonomy): domain Eukaryota; kingdom Metazoa; phylum Chordata; class Mammalia; order Carnivora; family Mustelidae; genus Mustela; species Mustela nivalis. The sequence goes on along the minus strand of NC_139039.1, from coordinate 18,559,906 downwards.
AGAGGAGGGTAAAAAAAGCCTTGAAATATTAAAAATAATTAGTTGTTATAACTTTATATAATACATGATTTAATTATTCAAAAGTTTAGGTTTCTGAGCAAAAGAGGTGCATTAGAAAAATTCACAGTAACATGATTTTCTCAATGCAAAGTTTAGATCAGTGTTTCTCAGGAGTGATTTTGCCCTCACCCCCTACCCTACCCTCCTTGGATGGACAGTATTTAACAATGCCAGGAGACACTTCTGGTGGTCACAGATGGGGAGACAGGGTGTTACAGGCATCTAATGGAAGAAGGTCAGGCATGCAGATAAATATGTTGTAACACACAGGACAGCCCCCTGAAACAAAGAATCAGCCAGCCCAAAATGTCAATCATGCCATGACTGAAATACTCTGGGCTAGATGAAGGGAGAGAAATAAAATGCTTAAATTTAACAAAAAATGTAAGAACTAGGTCAGAGTTCTTCAACTATCCCTTGTTTATATAATCAGTTCCTTCCTCCATCAAGTTAAGTCACAAAGCTAATATGAAGAATAAAGATAATATCATTTATATGCAACTCTAGAAATATTCCAAAATTAATTTTATTTATGCTTTTAAGACTTTGTGTTTCTACCCATCAACATAGATGAATCTCAGAAACAATGCTGAATGAAAAAACAAGTCAAGCAAAAATATACTCAGTATGATGTCATTTATATAAAGCTTGAAAAAAAGTGAAACCAAATAATACATTATTTTGGGATATATACATATAGTTATTTGAAAAGAATGAAAGAATGATAGCACCAAGATCATACAGGATCGTATTTATGTTTGCAAAAGGGAATGCGCTTGGAGAAAAGCAGAAGGTGTCCTTAAATTGATTATATTCTGTTTGAGCTTAGGTGGTGGGTTATTGAGGGTTTCTCTTATCATTGTGCTTTATGATTTACACAAATGTCTATTTTTCTCTAGGGTGTATAAAAAAATCATATATAAAAACAATCATAAAATTCAGTTGTAATGGGGGGTATACAGATTTTTCCTTTAAGTTCTATCACCACCTGCAGGTAAAACTAGGTACTGCAAAAAACTGTTTTTTCAAAGACCAAATTTGTGAATCTCAAAATATAGTAAATGAACTCTGTGAGGCATTTGTGATAATAAAGAACTACAAAAGTCAGGGTTTCTGCTCTCACTCTACTTAGATCCTGTGGAAAAAGAACACAGAACACATTAAAGAGATAAATAATATAGTACAAAATGTTCTACTGTCAGCACTCCCTGGTCAGCGTTATCTTAAATATGAAAATGCTCTTTTACACAGCATGACAACCAATCAGAATCCAACTCCTTGACTTGATTCATTCTGCTACTACCTTAAGCCTGGCTTTAATTACTTCATGCCAATTACCACCTGTTCCTCTCATCTCCCGCTCTCCCTAGCTTGTTCTAAACCTTGCTGTTAAAGTCTTAAAATAACTATTTCATTATATCATTGCTTCTTCTAAAGACTCAATGTGATTTTACACTATCCACAGAACAAAGCCCAATCTCTTCAGATCAACATTTAAGATTTTCTACAGTTTGTACCAAACATATGGAAACCTATTCTTCTCTTGCCTCCCCGTTCCCCATCCCATGTGAATCCTCTGCTTCGCCCAGTCTGGTTTCTGCATTATCCATCACTAATTCTGGATGTACTGTGTGTTTGAAGTGTGCTTGTTTCCATCTGGGCCTCCTCCCTCATGTTTAATACATGTTTTATGTTGTTCTTAAATGTAGGAAACTGAGAGGTAGTTTCAACACACGTCTCTGAGAGACCACTCGTTCCCCATCTACATTTCCACTAGGCTGTTGCCCCTAATTTCATTCCATGCAGCAACTGGAACTATAATTATTTTTGAGGCAATATATCAGTATTCTTTCTCTGAATTCCTAAAGCACTAACTGTCTGTATCATTTATTTGCCATATTCATACACTACTGATACTAAATGGATTCGTTTGCTTAAGGTTTATTTTCTGAATTAGACATTAAGGTTTTGGAGATCTGGAATAATTTTATACTTTTTCAGGTTTTTTTTCTTTGCCTTTTGCTTTAGATCAATAATGCTCATATTTGAGTTTGAGGATCTCTTTTTTAATGTAAAAATACCTCAGACTCCTCCCCTCATAAACAGACATAATAGTATTGACATTTTTTAGAGGTCATAAATTTAAAAAGCATAAAGACCATATTAAGTAATGCTTTTGAATCATTTGAATTATTTGAATGACAATAGCCTCTACATATTTGAAAATTATATATGTACATATATCCATAAACAAAATGATGATTATGGTGATGATAATAGAGATAGCTAATATTTTGGAGCCTTCCCATATACTAGTAATTTTTTCCACTCATTCTTTTATTTAATCCAAAAATCCCTCCAACAAGTTCAGTAGACCTATTTCACATAGGCTCTACCACTTGGAGCTGTCAGAATTTTGATGAGTTATTTAAACTTTCGTTTCTAAAATGGAACAAATGCAGGATCAATCTCTTCAGGGGAGTTGGGAGAATTAAGAAAATCACAACAGATAAAATGCTTAGCTTGTGCCTTCTTCAAAATAAATATTACTTTAAAAAAAAATTCCCGCAAGGGTGGCAAAATTAGGATTCTCTCCCCTTCATTTTGTAGATGGGACAACTGAGACAGAGAAGAAACTTGACCAAAATTTTAGAGCTATGGGGTGGTGGAATTAGAATGGGGCCTGGAGCACTCTGTGCTTTGGATTCCCACAGCACTTTGTTTTCTTACAAAACAATCTATTTACATCACATTCTATTTCTCCATCGTTCACTAAAATATCAGCCCTTCAAGGGAGAACGGAGGACCGGTAGGGAATCAGAGGGTGAGATGAACCCTTCAAGGGCAGGGACTGTTTTTGTTACCGAGCAAGTTACCAACGTGAGATACACAGAATGTACTCAAAAATATATCATTGCAATAAGACTGAATCTGACCATAGTTTCAGGAAGAGTTTTATTTCCCTGAATTATGTATTGAGATAGGATTCTTTTACTTGGTTTTTTGAACAATATCTGTTGGTGATGGAGAACAATTTGTTGTTGGAACCTAAATGTCCTTTATTCACTCTACTCGTCTTTTGTTGAAAACGAACTCATCTCACAAACTGCCTAAAAATAGAATGCCCCTGCATTCAAGTAAAATTGAAGGTGTTTTCACTTTTCAGGGAGGCACACTAAAGGCCTTCAAAGTCAAGATCACCTTTTCCCCCGTGTGTTAGGAGTGTTAACAAGGAACCAGCAGGCCCCAATGGAGTCACGTGTGCTAAACCTCACCGCAGCCAACTAAGGCTTCATACCTAACCCAACTGCAGTTTCAACACCCCAGGAATAGAACCTTTAACTAGTCACCCCGGACGTGGTTATCGGTAGGTCAGCAATCCATCCGGCAGCGCTTTCCTTTCTACTTAGGAAGGCAACCTTGCCAGAAACAACGCATTCTTTGCTAAGTATTTCCTTTCCCCAACCCCTTCCTGACTTGAAAAACATTGCTCTTTCTACAGCTCCAAGGATCTCCTTTCTGTGCGTTGGTTGGAATGCCGCTCAATTCATGAACTGTCAAACAAAGCCAATTAGATCTTAGCATTCACTCACTTAAATTTTTTTTTTTTTTTTAAACTAAGAGAGAACCTGTCAATTTATCATCCTTGATAGAGCGTCTGCTGAGATGGGAGCATACATCAAAACAGAATCCAGAGACTAGTTTTAAAAAGAAAATTTCCCTATACTAAATTTCGATTAAAATCGTCTGGTTCTTCCAAGGGAAAAGGAGGGCATGAATCCAAGGTGGTGGTGTTCATGATTACCATTTCGAACTCTCCCACTGACTCTATGGTGAATTGGTTTAGCCAATTAACTTCCCATGATTAATCTCCACCGTGTAAAATCAGGACTAGATGGTAAACACCCTTCTAGTTCCATCTCTTCCTAATTCCGGATGCGGGTGGGCAAGAACCAGAAGAGCGACTTAGGTCTTTCTCCCCCCACTTCCGGCCCCCCGCAGGGTCTGGCGCGGACAGCCGCCCAGCAAACCATTAGCACTCTCCTCAGTTTTTCCAGCTGAAGAGGAAGCTCATGGCACTTCCGCCCAGGCCCAGAGCCACGAGCTCGCAGAGGAGTGCCGCGAGGTTCACGGCATGCCGGGATTTGCGGTTAACCCTCTCCTGACCGACGGACGGACGCTTATAAACCAGGGTCGAATTGGCATTCTGGGATATGTAGTCTCCGGTTGTTCGTTTGTGTTAGCGGCTCCAGGCCAAAGGGCCCGAAGTGACACCACAGACTCCGGCGGTCACATGACTCCAGTCTAGAGCGCTGATCGCACTGCGGCTCCCGCCTCGGCGAGTTCTCGCCCCCGCGCGGCCGTTGCCGAGGAGACGGCGCAGTCTCACGCCGCGTTGCCCCCTCTGCAGTAGCCCCCCCCCCCACCGCCCTCTTCTCCCACCACAATGAGATCCTAAGATGGCGGTGGCTGCGGCGGTTGGCGCCGAGTAGCTAAGGTAGAGAAGGCGGCCATTGGGCCCTAGACAGCCAGGGACCTTGTGGGCGCTCCCAGCTGCAGTCTCTAAGGGAGGACCGCTGCCAGTGGCGGATCGTAGGGCCTGACCGCTACTCCACCCTTGGCAGGAGAGGCTGCTTCGTTTACAGGTAATGCTGCGCGTCCCCAGCCCTTGGCAACCGAGGGCAGCGCGGCGCAGGGGCGGGAGAGCAACGGCTTTGGGACACTTGACCCTATCGGGCCTGGCCTCGGGCTCACGCCTCTCCGTGGGCTTCTGGGTCTTCCTGTTGCCAGCTTCAGGTCCCCCCTAGCCAGACAGTCCGCCCCTTACCTCGGGACGAAGGACGCAGTCTCCGGGTGAGCATTTAGGGACGCGTTAGCGGCGGCAGAACCCCCTTGTTGCCCGCCCCCCCTCCTTCATTTTCTGGCCCCGAGGAGGAGGCCGCCCTGCGTTTCGGGCGCTCCAGGGGCATGCCCCTTGCAAGTGGAGGGAGTGGAGCGGGGGCTGTGGTTTGGTTGCCAGGGATGGGGCTCTGGTTCTCCACAGCACGGGGCCTTAATGGCCTTCGTGTTCGTGACTGCGCCCGCTCCCACCCCCTCTCAGATTCCACTCTGGGGCGCTCTCGGTGTCCAGAATTTTAGGTGAAGGCCGGGTGAGGAGCGACGCGACTTTTGCGTTGGGCTGTGAGCCGCGGATTTTTGCGGTCTCGGGTATTCTGAGAGCTGAAAGGCCGGGCGCGGGGTGGGGGCGGGGAGGGCGTTCCTGACTTTGGAGACGAGGTGGTTTAGACTCGGGAGAGGAATGATAATTTAACAGCTCTTCTCGCCCCCCTCCCGTTGCTCCGCTTCTTCGTGTCCTACTGTAGGTCCAGTAAGAAAGGGCCGAAGATGGGGAAACCTAAATGCCAACTGGGATTAGGGAAACATTGCTTGCTTTGCAGAAACTGGTGTTTGGGGATTGGATGGTAGGCCCTGTTAGGGGGGCGGGTCATCCAAACTTTTTTCATCCTGGGGCCGATTCCTGAGGATCTCGTCTTTGTTCGATTTTTCTTTTTTCTTTTTCTTTTTTGACCGGTTTGAGGTTTGCGTTCTGCGCCGTATGAGTGAGGGATCGTATTTTGGCGCTGGAAGAACCGGGCTTTCTGGGCACCCCCGCCCCATAACTGCTTTCCAAGACTCCGCCTCCTGGTATTCTCTGGTTACCGGAGTGGGTGTTGTAGAGCTTCGGGTGCACCTGCTCTTTTCTTTGCCTCTTACCTTCTTGGTGCGAGTCCTGGAAACCATTATAATGCTGGGTTTTTGAACTGAAGGTAAACCTTGTGCGCGGTAATTGGGGTTATTGATTTGTATTACCTACCGAAGTAGCTATATTAACGGATCCTGTTGTTTGGTAGAATCTTACAAGTTTGGAGGATTTAAACATTTAAGTATATCACATTGTTTTCCAAAAGGATTAAAGTAACCAGTCTAAAATATTGTAAGTTGGATATTTCCTTTTTTGTTCATTTTTCTAAACATTTTGGGTCGTGTGTGTGTGTGTATATATATATATATATATATATATATATAATATTTGTTATTCTGTACTTCATAAGTGTTTTTGTTGTTTTTAATCACAAGCAGGCAACAACTTTGAAGTGTGAAGCAGGAAAGGAGCCGTTTCTGAGCTGTAAAACTAGTTTTTAAACAGGTAATTTGTCATCATTATATATGTTATTGCTGTTTATGGGTTTTTTTTTTTTTTTAAGGATTTTATATATTTATCTGACAGGGAGAGACAGAGTACAAGCAGGGGGAGCGGCAGGCAGACGGAGAGGGAGAAGCAGGCTGACTACCAAGCAAGAGCCGGATGTGGGGCTTGATCCCAGGACCCCGAGATCATGACCTGAGCTGAAGGCAGATACTTAACCCACTGAGCCATCCAGGCACCCCTGTGTTATTGTTCTTCCTATTGTAGTTGGAAGACTTTTCAGTGGAGACTGCTATCAACATATCAGTGCATGGTTGAGGGCCCACTCTAGGAAACAGACCTTCTCGCTTTGCTGCCCTGTGTGCCTTGCTTTTTGGCATGCCACTTTGTTCTGCTTTCATAGTTTTGCTAGAAAAGAGCCATGTCGTTCCTAATTATTTAATACCAAATAATTTTAACAATGCCTTTTGAAATGTCTTTCTTCACAGGACCATTTGAATTTGAATTTGTCCTGTAACAGCTACTGGATTTGCCTCTCCAAATCCATTTAATCTTGTCATTTTCTGCAACTTTTCTGTTAATTGATTTTTCAACATTTTTATGCACAAATTTCTCTACCTTTTGAGCTTATTGCATATATTGTTGACTGAGTTGTGCTTTTTCTCTCTTAGGTGCCTAAAGGTAAACTTTAGTTTATATCCAAAGTGCATTGTCAAATCTGACCAGCAAAAAAAAAGTCAATGAAAGTTTATTGAGGGAAAGTTAAGTAATTATTTGCTAAGGACAATTTAGAAATTAAATGACTAAAGGATGAGGATCAGAAGAAATTTTTGTTAAAAAGCATTTTAGAAGTCACTGCTTTTTTAAGACAAGTGTCAGAGTCTGAATTTAATTCTGCTGTTAAAATTTTAAGACAACGCATTTTCAGTGGGTTGCTTGCTTTCTAGGAAAGCAGGTAAGTCCTTAGTTCCCGTATGATCTAGGCCAACTATCATGAGAAAATTGGGAGTTGATTTATGTCTTTATTATACTTTTCAGTATTTTTTTTTAATTGGAAGAATAATAGGATGAGAAAAATCAAACTCAGGGAAGGTCAAATGTGAGTGTGTATTAGAGTTCTTAACACTAGAGTGATATAGCAGGCATTTAGTAAAATAAAAAGAATTATAAAACCAGTTATAAAATAGTTTAAACGTGAGGGAGGATAGATGAGAGGGGATAAAGATATAGGGAAAATTCTTTTAACTCACTTTAGAAGATCCTGATTTTCTCATTAAAGAATTTGGCCATCTGTAAAGGAGACAAGTGTATTTGACACTTGGGAAAAATAGAAAGCATTTGGAATAACTGCACTAGGGAATTTATTTAGAAGCCAGCAAAGTACATAGTAATACATTCATTTTACAAATTTAATTCAGTACCTACAGTGGGTGACTTAATGACTATACAGTACTAGAGATATGGCAATGAACAAAACAGACAAGGTGTCTTATCTCATGGAGTAAACCTGTGTTTTGAAAGTGTGTGTTTGTGGGTGTATAGTATAATATACCTTAATAGTGAACATAGCCAATCACATTTTATAATTATTTCTCTATCCTTTGGCAGTTTGTGAATAGATATAAAGAGAGCACGTAGTGGGGTTTATCCAGAATTGAATTGGTAGAATGGGCAAATAGGGGAGGAAGTCCGGGATGCTTGCAAGGGATTTTTGGAATGACTTACTTGGGTTGTGTTTGAGGTTGAGTAAGGAAGCAGGGGATTAATGGATTCCTGGAAAGAAGAATGACCAAACTGAACTTTGCAGCAGGGTCAAGAGCAGGTTTAGCAGGAATGACCAAGTGAGAGAAGGAGAAGGCAAGGACTTAGGATCAGAAGAAGGGATTTCAGAACTTCAGGATCTTGAACAAATTACCAGTCCAGAGTGAAATGTATTGGAATAGGGTAGATGAGACGGATGTTGGACCTCAATTCACAGTCTTAGAAAAATTGGGAAAGTAGGGAATGATGTGGAGGGTGAGACCATGAGCCAGTTATTACCAAGAAAAGTACAAGACTTGTTTTGGAGGGGGGACGGTAGGAAGTGGTGCCCATGGTATGGAGAGTGATATTTTTGATGACAAATTTGTTCAGAAGAGGAAGGTTAAGCATTAGTTAAATAAGAATGGTCTATAAATGTGATTCTTTCCTCATGAATCTGGGGGCATTAGGAAGAGTAGTGCCCCTTTTGGAAAGGATTGCTAAGGAAATAGTGCTTTCAGAGGGATTTCGGATGTTACTGAACTTGAAGAAGTAGGAGGCATATTGGGGAACAGAGGGAGGATGTATAGGAGGTTAGTAATGATCCAGTGGAAGGGAGTGTTATGAAGAGATGATAACAGTGAGTATGGGACTGGCAGCAAAGACTGAGATTCCAAGTTGCTGGTGGCAGTAGGGCCTACAGATTTATTTGGGTGTTATATGTAACCCATGACAAGAAAGCAATAGGTTTTGAATATAAATTTTAGGGAGGGCGTCTTAGCGAGCAGAATTTAATTGACCTCAGTGTTCTCACTTCTGAGCAAGGGCATATTTTGTTGATATGAAATGCTCTGCACAGAATAACTATATCGTAAGATAGACCTAATGCAATAGTTGGTACGTAGGTCTAATAAAATTTTTGTTGATTTAGATAGAGGGTTATGTTTTGTTGCAGTCTTTTTATCCCCCTCCCACCAATGTCTTAACAGGTTTTTTTTTTTTTTTTAATTTAAGAGGGTAATTACAGAGATATCTTAAGTTCTAAAAAAATTTTGAAATTTTTAGAAAGTCTCAAATTGAAAGCACTATGGGAAAAATCCTTTGTGAAATTTTTTTTTTTTTTTTTTTTTTTTAAGGTACTTGACTATCTTAAGTACAGAGAAGAAATTGAGAAGTTCCTCAAATGAAACTGACTAAACAAAACATAAAACCAGATACTTGTGCATTTTCTTCTCAGTTTCCATTAGAAGTGCTTAGTACATTTGAACACTGTATGAAGACTTTCAAAACAGTGTACCAGGTATTTTTATAATTAGAGAAATACTGTAAACAATACAGCCTTTAGAAAACTTGTACAGATAAATAAAGTACCACCTTTGGGTATTTTGTGACCATAAGTAAATACTTAGAACAAAACTACTTCCTACATTATTTTATTAGGTTGAGTATTTCTAAAACCTTCATTTACATTGTCAAGATGGCATTTCCAGGGATGGTTAGGAGTAATTTAATGCCATTTCAGAGATAATATCTGAATTTAAAAATTTTAGAAAAATAGTGTTTTTTCTTAACTTGTTTAATTTTTCTTTATATTTTTATTTCAAAGATTAACCTTGGGTCAATCATCGGTATTTCTGTGACAATACTGTAATTTTATATGCATATAAATACTTCTCTGTAATAAGAATCTTATGACAGGATTTTCTTCAAAAAGATCAGTCACAGAAAGTTTATAAATTGCTATAGTACTTTTGTATTTTGTATCTTTGCAAGGCGAGGGAGCCAGATAGGGCTGTCGAAAATAGCTATATGAAGCTTTTAATTAGTTTCAACTTAGTTTAGTAGGTCATAGAAGTGCTTGTTTAAAGTAGAAAAATTTTACTTTTATCCCTGTTATTCCCATATAGTCATCCATGACTTGCGCTGTTTGTTTTCCAGTGGCTTCAGATTTTCCATTTTATTGTCTTTCTAATAACCTGCCTGCCATAATCTCCCACCTTGGATGGATTCAGTGGAATATTCTACCAGGGCTAATGAGCACTGCTGGGAAAAAAAATTCACATTGCAGATTACTGATATCTGTGGATGTTCTCTAGCTCTCACCTGAATCCTCAATGCTTCCCACAGTCATTCTCCTTTTCTCATCTCTCAGATACTGCTGTCTCACCCTCATGTTTTAGGATCAGTCCTTTCCGCTTCGCATCACTTACAGACTCCCTCAGCCTCCTACGAATAGATGCCATTAGCCTCAGTCTACTTCCATCCTTCCCCTTTGTTCGAAGAAAGAGGTGTTCCTCTACCTATAGCTAGTCATTTTTCTTAACACCCTGGGTCCCAGTTGCTACCTCTTTTTCAGAGACCATACACTATCTCCTTTCTTTTCTGCATCTTCAGTATCTTCCTCTACTAGCTCTTGGCCAACAAATTTTAAACATGCTTTTAACAAAACTTCCTCCATGCCTATCTCTGTTTGCTTCCCTTCATAGACTAATTCCTTGAAAAAATTACCTAATGACTTATTTTTGCCTCTTCCTATCAGTAAAAGCATTCCAGTTATGGGATTGATCCTCCCCACCCTGCTGTAATGGCTAGTACCAGGGTCCTCAGTAACCTTCTTGTTGCTAAATCCAAGTGGGCACTTCTTAGTATTATGTGACAGAATAACATCTGGCATTCTTACTGATCTCCTCCTTTATACACTTGCACCTTTTCTAGCACACTCTCCTGGTTTCTCTCCTGTCTATCTTCTTCAGTGTTCTTTTCCTGTCTCTTAAATATCCGTGTCCCTCCAGGCTCAGTCTTGATCTCTTCCTCTTCTCCCGATGACTTCTGTGCCATTTTGAGTACTTTTCTGGGCAGATGATTTGCAAATCTCTGCAGCCTAGATTTCACCTCAAACCCAGCATGCTAACACCAAATTAATCATCTCCCAACAAAAATCTGTTCCTTTTCCAGTCACTGTGAATGTATTACCATAAACCCAGTTGTTCAAGCTCGAAACGTAGGACTCATCCTTGAACAGTTTTCTCACTGCCTCATCTTTCATCTTCCATGTCATAATAGTCACCAAGCCCTATTGATTCCACTATTGGAAGCCTACTTGAATTGATCTTCTTGTCTACATACCTAGTATTTTATTATAAGAATTCTTTTCATATAATAGTTTAAAATAATGATAAAATTATACGAATAATAACAGTGTGTCTACAAAACAATTTAAAAGGCAGGCATCTATTTCTAATGATGACTTGGAGGTGGGTAAAGAGATTGGCATGAAGAAGAGGAAAATACTTGCCTATATTTTCTACATTTTATAGGGGGAGATTTTAACCCTCTTAGATAAATCAGCTGTTAAGATGTTGAAAATTGATTTACATGACATTATTTCTTAAGCTTCATAATAATACTTGTATAGGAGTATGTATTTAAACACATTTAGCATCATTATTATTAATCTACCCTCATGGGTGTTTATCTCATCACAATATAACTATAGACAAAGTTGTTTATTTTGTAAATTCAGTAGACTATATAGTAAGTGGTCTTTAAAAAGACTTTAAAAAAATTTGGCCAATTTTTCCCAAACTAATTTTAATATTTAGTTTTTGAATTGTTTTAAAAACTTAACCTTAATAGTGTTTGAATTCATATAGCCCATAAATAGGTTCTTAGAAGAACCTATTTCATTTTATGGGGAATGAATTAGCTCTTCATTTTAGGGGGAGTTTATCATAATATAAAGATAAAATATAAAATGTCATATCTCCAAATATATTTTTAATTTATCTCTAAGTAAGTTTTAATACTCTACTAATAGAAATCATAGCATACACTATTTTAGGAAAAAAATCGGTATGTAAGAGTTTTTACTTGAATACCTTAATAAGTTTCCATGCTAATTTATGTTTTATGGTTAGTTTCTAGCACTTTTGAAGATAGTGTTGCCTCTACTGCATATGTAGTTTTTGGAGTGCCCATTATTTAACATTGTAAATTATATTGGTACATCTAGGAAATAATAGGTGCTAAATGATTCATCTAAATGTCATTTCAGCTCATTGGAGATATTTCTATATGAGTATTAGTTATTTTGTAAGTTCTAAAATATATTTCTAGTGTAAAAAACAGTGCAAAGTATTGCTGAAAATATATGAGAAGACAGGGAAAACGATCACATTCCTACCTGCACAACCAGCAGTTGCTTTCATGCAAGCACTTTAGTATATATTCTTAGTTTTCGTTTTTTCTAATCCGTATGCAGTTTTGCATATTGCTTTTTTCCTCTTTTATACTCTCTGATATTATAAACACAGGCAGTATCGTTCAGCCTTCATAATTATATATGTTTTGAAGGGTACTGTTTACTAATAGCATCCAGCCTATGGTTTAACATTCAGTTTACAATTTATCACAGTTCTAGCATAATAAACTATTTTCTGCATTATAGTTCCCTCTCCCTTATTTAAGTTTATTTTCTTACATTTGCTCGGGAGAGGTAGAATTACTGGGTCAAAATTCAGTTTTAGTTCTTGATACAATATTGCAAAAATGCTTTCTAGAAAGGTTATGCAAGTTTAGCTCTCTAGATAGTGACTGAGAGTTCTAGTTTCCTTTTGCTGTCATCAGGATTAGGAAATCCAGCAAATTTAGTAGTCCCTCATTTTAATTTGCTGCTAAATTTTATTGTTAATATTTTTATCATTTTATGTTTACTGACTTTAAGTTACCTGTTTATACTGACTTTTATTGTTTTATTTTTAGTGTTTTTATTTTTCTTGTTTATCCCCATTAATTCTTTATAAAGATATTCACTGTGTGCTTCATATTTCTTTGAGATTTTCCCCCTGGTTTGTCAATTACTATTTATTCTCTATAAACTTGGGGATTTTATTTTATGTGAATACAATGTGTTACACTTTTTCTCTTATTTCTGCATTCCATATTTGTAGGATCTTTATTTTTAGAGCCCATCCTGTTTTCTTGATTTTCTGTCTTTTTTTTTTTTAACCTTCTCAATCTATTTTTAATCTGCTTACTATCTTGGTGTTATGGTATAAGATGGCCTTTTTCAATTGGGAGAGAATTAAGCTCTAAGGCATCTATTGTTTACTGTGAATAAATTCTTCTTCTGTGTTTGGAATGGTACTGGGTATGTACCATCCTTGGGAGAATTGAAAAAAGTATTACTCAGATCATTTTTCTGTGTTCTGTATTTGAGATGAAGGATTCTAGTTGAGAAATGCTATTAAATTTCTAAATAATCTTTTTCAAAATTAGTAGCAAATATTCCCATCAAGTGAATAATCCTTTATCATCTTATATCATGTTATTTTTATGAGGATTAAATGATAGGATGTTTATAAAATATAGTAAAATAGTTGTTAAAATAGTTGTTAGCTGTGATTCATTTTCTTCATTATATTTTTCTAATTGGGTGTATTTTAGGATTTTGCAAGGGGTAATTGGCTAATACTAATTTAGTCATATAGGTACTCAGTATGAATGAATATGTCTTGGGACTAGTTTTCTACTCTCCCAACCTCTGTTGCTACTTTTGCTTTTATTTTTCATATATTTAAATTTTTTGTACTGACTTGTTTTGTCAGATTCTAAGAAGAACTCCACTGGGAATTCATTAAGTGTATATTTAGAAAAAAATGGTGTGTTTATAAAATTTGTCTTTCCATGAGGGAAGATAGTTTGTTTTTCTACTTTGTAAATTTTCTCTTACATTGTTTTATAGTCTACTGGTGCTTCCTAATTTAGGGCAAAATTTGCATTATTCCTAGATGGGTTTTTTTTGGTCACAATTACAAGGGCATCATTTTTCTCCAGTATATTTTCTGTGTGGTTATTGGTGATATTTTGAAGTTCTGTATGTTTTTTAATGCATAATTTAAGGATATCACCTTTTGTCTTCTTAGGGTTAATATTTATGTTTCATGTTTTTCCATTTTGTAGACTTTAAAAACAATGCTAAATAACTGGTATGTACCTTTTTATTTTGATCTTTATTTTAATAGGGATGTCCTTCATTTCTTATTTTATTTTTTCTTTTTTAAAAGATTTTATTTATGTATTTGTCAGAGAGTGTGAGCACAGGCAGACAGAGTGGCTGGCAGAGGCGGAAGGAGAAGCAGACTCCCTGCTGAGCAAGGAGCCCCATGTGGGACTCGATCCCAGGACATTGGGATCATGACCAGAGCCAAAGGCAGAGGCTTAACCCACTGAGCCACCCAGGCGTCCCTTCATTTCTTATTTTAATATTGTTGGCTATTGGTTTAAAGTATATACTTCTTTCAACTCCTTAGAAAATTATTAAAGTAATACGTGCTTACTGAAAAAAAAAATAGTATAATCGTACATATAACTATAAGGAATCATCAGTGTATTTGTACTTCTTAAGATTTCTTTCTTTTTTTTTTTTTTTCTTCAAAGATTTTACTCATTTGTGAGAGAGACCGAGAGAGTGAGAGAGAGAGAACATGAGTGGGATGAGGGGTAGAGGGAGAAGCAGACCCTCTCTCAGCAGGAGGCCTGATGCAGGGCTTGATCCTGGGACTCCAGGATTGCAACCTGAGCTGAAAGCTGATATCCAACTGAGCTAGTCACCTAGGCGCCACTAAGATTTTTTTCAAATTAAGTGTTGAATTGTATCACCATTTCTTTGAGTGATAAAATTTAACCTCTTTGTGATCTATTAATATATTATTCTAGTAGATATTCTAGCATTAAAACATCTGTGAGATTACTTTGTCATGGATGATAATGCTTTTAATTTTTTGCTCTAGTGAATGGGATAAGTTGGGATCTTACAGTCAAAGCAACTTGGATATGTATTCCTTTTTGCCATTTTTAGCTGAGTGACCTTGGAGAAATTATGACTTCTTTGAGTGTTAGAGTTATTTGTAAAATCAGGAACCTATTATAACGCTCCTGTCTAATGGCTTTCTCTGCCCTTTGAATTCTAGATAAAATTATCTGCCCATCTTTTTCACTCTGTCCTTCTCCAGCTTGTGCAGTTCCACAGCCTGTGGAAAGCCAGAGTCCTCCACAAGGTTATGTAGAAATCTCATTTTCTGCTGATCATCTCTGCTTCTGAATGTCTGCTTTTAACATGGCTCTTTCTTTACTCATCTCTCTGACCTGGGTATGAAATTGAGTACTTCCCTGGATATTCACAAAAATCCTAAGTTTTTTATTGTAGTAGGGAGAATTTGCGACTTTGGTAGACGAGTCGAGATTTAGGGAAAACTCTGAGGTAGCAGCAATATAATTTAGTGTAAAGCAATAGGCATCAGTCTTCTTAAATGTTTCAGGCCACTGTATTTTTGACTTTTATTGCCCATTCACTGACGTAGGCCTGCCTCTTTCTCTTGTCTTCTCTCTACCTTGCTTAACACTACCTTCCTGTTAAAACCAAATGTTTCTGCATCCAGAGAAGTTCCATCCTCTTTGAAACTTTGACACCAAACAAATTCTCAGGTCTTTGGGAATATTGGTTTTTTTCTCCTAAGAGTGGTTTTGGTTCTAGCCATTAATAACTTTTTCCTTTCACTCCTTTACCTTTTAGGACTGTGTTCAGCTAATTAAATAAAGTGACCTGAAAGCATGTAGGCCAGTACTCATAGTGGATATTTTGAAGTTTTCCTTCCCTTTCCTGTCACTCCAGCTCCTTAACTCATGTTTATTGTAATATCTGTATGGCTGCTGAATCAGTTTGTCTATGATGTGTGGTTGACACTACCTCTTCTTATTTCATAAAATCAACTTTTCTGAGATTTCTTTCATGTCACTAAGCTTCATGGAATGATTTAAAAATCATTAAGAGTTTGTTTTTATGTGTTAAAATGTTAGTTTTCACTTGTTTTGCAGAAAATTAATTGGTAAAACCAAGATGGCCACAGGAGGAGGTCCTTTTGAAGAAGGCGTGAATGATCAGGATTTACCAAACTGGAGTACTGAGGGTGTTGATGACCGACTCAACAATATGGTATGATAACTTACTATTGATGGTGTATCATTAACTACTAATGATAAAATGAAACTTTCTCTTGACTTAGCCAAATCAAACTCATTGAGATTCTTTGTAAGCACATGGTTTTGTTGCTGGCCAAGACATTAAATCCCTGCCTGTTTGTTATGTTAGTTGAAGATGATTTTGTTTGCAGGTAGCAGATATCAACCTGAGTTAACTTAACCCAAAAAGAGTTATTATAAGTTTATAAAGATGTTTTATGGAAAACAAGTTAAACCAAAACACTATAGGTGGGTTTTAGGAAGGGACTAGAAAAAGGAACTAGAAGATTGTCAAGAATTGCTTATTCACTGCCCTGACTCTCTGCTTTTGCGTGCCTTTGCTTAACACAACTCTTTTCGCAGACCAGCTTTCTCTCTTCTCTGGTTCATGTGGTGTTCTATGGCTGACCCTTCATTCTAAAGTTTTCTGTTATCACTACAATTATGTACTGACTAGTTATCTTTTAGTTCCAATTTGAAATTTTAAAGTATGATTATCCCTGTTTGGATTAGATATGCATCTCTTTTCCAATCAGCTGTGGCCAGGAAGGGGTAGGGTAAGTAGAACAACAGGTTGGCAAGAACACCCATACAAGGATTGGGGTGGAGGGACAGATTGTAGAGAAGGGAGTTGTGTTATCAATGAGGAAGTATCCCAGAAGGTTTTACTATAGTAAAACTAAATGATTTTTCCAGTTTGAATAAGGTAGGAATTTATAGACTTTTTTGTTGAATGACTTAGGTTATGTGGATATAACTAAGTAAATAAAAATGATCTCCCATTAAAACATGAATCATTTTTGTCATTTCGTGTCAGGTCTTACTATGTAATACATTATTGCCTGTGAAAAGTTAAGAATAATTGTTTATTGCTTACTATATGGTGGGCACTGTGCCAGATGCTTTATGAATGTTATCTTTAATCACGTTTTAAAGGTGACACTATCTTAGAGATTAGGAAACTGAGAGGGTGGGAAGTTAAGTAAATTGCATAGGGTCACACAGTGAGCATTTCTTCAGATAACAATAATTTTCTTAGAATCCAGGTTGATTTGGAATCTGTCTTACATACATTGATTTTAAAGGAGGCCAGTAAAGGTATCTATAATTTATTTCACTATCCAATTTATAAATAGTAGGGAACCAATTTCTAAAATGCTCTTGAAAATATTCAGACTGACTCTAGGTTGGACTTTGCATTTATGTTTGTTAAAGATCTATGAGAGGAAATTAATCTATTTTCTGAAGGACTCTCTATGAAATGTAGACTAGATGTAATGGTGGGGGGGGGGGGGACACATTACCAGAAGTAAATAATTGTCTTTAAGGCTGTATGTTTATGCAAAAAATGTTTTGTCATTTTTAACTTTAAGACTCACTAAAAATGTTTAAGCATATCAAATTACTTCCCTAGTTTGATAGAGGCCAGATTAACTTTTGCCCTCACTTTTTTAAAGGATTGGGGTGGCCAACAGAAGAAAGCAAATAAATCATCAGAAAAGAATAAGAAAAAGCTTGGTGTCGAAAGTGATAAAAGGGTAACTAATGATATTTCTCCGGAGTCATCACCAGGAGTTGGAAGGCGAAGAACAAAGACTCCACATTCGTTTCCACATAGTAGATATGTGACTCAGATGTCTGTTCCAGAGCAGGCAGAATTAGAGAAACTTAAACAGCGGATAAACTTCAGTGATTTAGATCAGGTTTGTGAATTATTTTAAAAAATCAAGTTATAACTATGGGAAATACTTAGAATGGATTAAATAGTTGTTTTAAGAATGAAAAGTAAGCTCTTTATTTCCTTTTTCTTTGTTTCTGTGTATATGGAAAGAATTTTAATTGGTGGTGGTATTATGTTCTTTGGAGGGCAAAACTTTCTAAACTTGCTAAGGTCAGGGCTTTTGTAGCTTTATTACTAATACTCTATGACTGATATAAATCATTTCGTCATGGAACTAAATTTTACATGTTAGTAACTGAGTAAGATTGCTATTAAGCAAAAGGGAAGATCCAGTTTAGAATATTTATCATTGGCTAAGTGTGGGGTGTTCTGGATTACCTCAAGTTTAAAATAAAACTGTGGATGGTTATATAATCACTGAAATAAAATTTGGAACTAAAAGTAAATGGAAATGATAATGAACTCTTAACAGATGCTTTATTGTCACATCTGTGCTTTAGAGAGAGAAACAGTTTACCAAATTTGCATAAAAGTATATTCAAGTCTGATACGGTGGTGGTGGTGATCACATGTCATTTAGTCATCTAGTTATAATTACTGAACATTTACTATATATCCGACACTGAGCTGAGCACTTTTCAGGCAATGTTTCATCTGGACACATCTTAATGCTGATGTTTGTATTAATTAAGATCTACTCATTGGATCCAAAGCCCATACAAAATTTGGTGAACAAGTATGATTAGGAATGTGAGTTATAGATAGGGTTTGTCGTCTTGGTACATCATTTAGACTGATCTTGCTCATATTCATCAGTTGATTTATGTCAGACAAAATGAGGAATAGGACAAATTGATCAAATTTTGATATTTTAGTAGAAGATTTTTTTGTAGATTTGAATCTTTTTTAAATCTTACGGACAGAGCTATTTATGTATACTTCCTGACTTAATTTCTGATGGTAAAGGTGATTAAGAACATTGGAATTTTTTTTTAATTATTGAAAAATTAATATTTGTGGCATTTGGCTTCTTTTTCATACGTAGAGAAGCATTGGAAGTGATTCTCAAGGTAGAGCAACAGCTGCTAACAACAAACGTCAGCTTAGTGAAAACCGAAAGCCCTTCAACTTTTTGCCTATGCAGATTAATACTAACAAGAGCAAAGATGCTGCTATAAGTCCTCCAAAGAGAGAAATGGTTGGTTCAGCACAGTGTAAAGAGTTGTTCGCCTCTGCTTTAAGTAATGACCTTTTGCAAAACTGTCAAGTCTCTGAAGAAGATGGAAGAGGAGAGCCTGCTATGGAAAGCAGCCAGGTGAAAAATGTTTGTTTTGTTCTTTGCTTTTAGGAGCTTCAAAACAGAAATATTAAGATTAAGAAAGTTTTATTGGGTTATGTATATAGGAATTTTAGCTAAGTACTTCTAGACTCACCTCATTAATCTCAGGTTCATTCAATAGTATAAATTTCTTCTTATCCAAAATGATTGTAGAAATGGCATATTGTAAATTAAGGCTTCTGTTTACCTGCCAAAGGCTGTATGCTAATTTTTTAGTCAAGAGGAGTTTAAAATGTGATTAGTAGATTGTAATAATTTTTTTAAATGGTTCTATAATTCTTTTGAGAAGTACTTTAAAAAGTCTAATACTTTTACTTGGAAGTAATATATAAACATTAGAAAAAATTTGCATAAATAGTTTAAAGGCATGCAGTTCTGTAAGTAAAATGTTTCGGGTAATGTAAATTAAAACTAGTTTTGAAATTCTTATATTCATAGTAATTGGGGCTGTTAGTATTGCCATTTATGTTTTGGTTAAATTATAAATTTGATTCAGATCTTTTGCATGTATGAATTCAAATGATAAACGTAGACATATCTTTAGTTACTATATTTGAAATAAAAAATATGTATAAGTGTTGCTATGGAATGCATTATGCTCAGTTTTACATATGGTTTATTTTCATGCTTTTTTTTTCCCAATTTTTTTATGCAGATTGTAAGCAGGCTTGTTCAGATTCGTGATTATATTACTAAAGCTAGTTCCATGCGGGAAGATCTTGTAGAGAAAAATGAAAGATCTGCTAATGTTGAGCGCCTTACTCATCTAATAGATCACCTTAAAGAGCAAGAAAAGTCATATATGAAATTTCTCCAAAAAATCCTTGTAAGTTTTGGACCTTTTCAGTAATGTGTTGATTTATTTTTGTGGTATATTAGTGTGCATATACTGATGACAATCTGATTCCACCCCAGAGGAGTTAATATATTTTCAAAAAATCGTGCCATCCATTATAACATTTTATTGCCCTTTTTTATAGTTGTATGATTTATACCACTAAAATATTTCAGGCTAGAGAAAATGAGGAGGAGGATGTTCGGACTATAGATTCAGCTGTGGGATCTGGTTCTGTAGCTGAGAGCACATCGCTAAACATAGATGTGCAGTCTGAGGCTTCAGATACCACGGTAAGCGGCTTTTTGGTAATTAAAGTGCTAGAAATGAAGATTTAAACTTTCCCCCCATTTTTCAAGATGATATTTTTTATAGGCATTTCTTAATGAAAAGTATGTTTCAGGAAAGAAACCCTCAAATTGTTAATGCTGTATATATTATTTCAAAACATGGGAGTACAAAAGTTTTACTTACTAGCAAACACTTACATGGTTGATTTAAAAATACGATTTGTGATCTGCTTGCAGAAACACAGTTTTTTTGTTGGTTTCATTAAGTACAGCTTTACTCATTTTATGAAGCATTGGGAAAGTTAAAATTCATCTTGAGTATAAAAGCTAGGAGTACAAAATATCATTACTAAGTGTATTGTGTCTTGGAAAAATCTTCAGGTTCTTTTGCTATTGAGGACTCATTTGAAGGCTGCTAGGACTTTTTAATACCTTGGGCTAGCTTTGAACTGTAGCAAAATCAGATGACTGAAAACATCAAGATGAAATTGGGACGGGGTATCATTTACATTGTGATTTAATCATGGTGATAAAAATAAAGTTTCTAACTCTACAAAATGAAATTTATCAAAATACTGTCTTTTGGAAGAAAAATCAGGAATTCACAGAACTTTTGAGGAAAACTTTGTAAAATAAACTCATAGAAGGTAGTGTGCTTAACTACTGTGCTTTTAAGCATTTTTATTTTAGCAGGTACATCTATAGCCATGCATTAGTAAACTTGAAAACTTGTTATCAGTAAAGCTTTTCTTATGAAATGATAACCATGTATGTCCATCTTTTGTTTCTGAGAGATGTTCCGAAATACCATTCAGCATGAGAAATTTGAGGGTTTGTTTCCATTCCATGTTGACCTGCATAGTTTCTTACCTGCCTCTTTCTCTTCCCTGCCCTTCCTAATTTGAAGAGGAAATTTGAATTTTTTTCCTACATTATTTTCTCCAGGAGATAGATATTCGCAGGGTGTGATCCAAACAACTGTTGAAAATAGATTCTGTTGTGGGGAAATTGTTTTTCTGTTTACAGTGGTGCCGGGAATAATTTTTTTCCTCACATTTCATTCCAGCAGAAATGGAGGAATTGGGGAATGTGAGTAAAGGAATTCTGTTGGGGAGGGGTGGGAAATGGTATAGTTGATGATTTTGATTTGTATACTAGCATATATAGTGTTCATTGTGATGAGAATTTTTTTTATAACATAAAATGATATAATGAAAGTTGATAATAACAGCAGAATAAATGTTAAAATATGCTCCAGTTGTATAATTCGGCAATTGCCTAGGATATGATATGATACTTGATTATAGTAAGCGTTAGTCTAGTCTAAAGAAATTTAAAAGTCTTTTAAGTTTATTGCCACTTGGGGGAGGGTGGATTGATTTTTAAAGAGATGGACTGGTAAATTTTTTGTATTTATTCACAAGGCTGGCTTGTATATTAAACAGGAGTTTGTATTAAGAAATTAATATGCTACACTATTTAATAAAGGAGGCATCTTTTAGTCTGAGAATTCGGCCGTGCATTGAGGACAAACTAGGGAATTCAGCTTCACAAGAACAGGTTTCAGACATTGACGTTACCACAAGTCCAAAAGGGAAAGGTGACAGACCTCCTCAGAATGACAGGGAACTGAGGCCTAATAGGAAGTATAGCCGAAAACGTGGATTTCCCTCAAAGGTATATTTCACAATATTATTTTGGGAAGTCTCTAAATGAGCACCTCTTTTGTTCACATTTCCTCTTCCTTATTTGCCTTTCTGTTGCTATTATTCTTAAATATGTAAGCTATTAACATGGCTAATTATACTGTAATTTGCCTTAGTAAAATACTATCCTTTAGTGTTTTTATTCTTCTCTGCTTTCTTATACTTTCCTATGGATTATATGTGGCAGCTGTATTTAATTTGTATTAACAAAGAACTTAATCCATTTTCTTTTTTGCTGTTGAGAACTCAAAATAGAACATTCTTAAACCTTAGCCATTAGTTAGTTGCCTTTTTTTCCCTGATATTTGTATTCAAGGATGAACATGGTGCTTTTGAGTTTTGTCTTAATTCTTGCAGTCATTCATTAAAGAAAAAGAAAATGGAGTAAGCTGTTAGCTTTCCTTTCTAAGAATGATGTATTTTTATAGTGCTTTTTTCCCCTTTTTTCTCTCTTGTGGTTTATATTTTCTTTTTTTGAAAACCCCTTCCATTTTTCTTTTTTTTTTAAAGAAAAACACTAAAGCAAGAAAGTTGACTTGTTGGTAATGTTTCTCCTGGTTTTTTTCCTCCACTGTTTGCTCTAAATTTTTCATGATTTCCATAAAGGCACTCAGGAAAGGTTTAAACACAGCTCTTTGTGTGGTTACACTTAAAATAAGTTTCAGTAAAAGCGTTTGTAAGAAAGTACCCATTTCTATTGGCAAGAAAAAAAAATCCCATTTTAATAAGTAGAGATTAGACTAATTTCTTATGTTTTATTAGTAGCTTATACTAACTAGGGGTGGTCTTTATTTTGTTATGCTCTTTTTTTTTTGGCTGCTTAAAAATGACGAAACCTCTAAATATTTTGGCAGGTTTTGTTTTTGTTTTGCTTTGTTTTGTTTTTCCTGGCTCCCACAAGAATTTAAGGATACAGTTTGAAATCAGCTAAGATGATCTTACTATGAAATATTAAGCAAAAGGTGCCCAGTACAACAGAAGAGTAAATTGAGTAGCTGATTATTTTTAAAACTAGTAACATTAGAGAAGAGAAAGTGTGAGACTCAATAAATATCCTTTGGAACTTACTGTTCTCTTTAAGTTTCCTGAACAGTGACAAACAGGAAAATCTGTCAGTGTTTCTTTTTTTTCTGAAGCTGATATATTTACTTTAAAACCATTTTTCTGTTTTTCAGTTTCCTTAAAAAATAGCTGTATGTGTGAATATTACTGTCCATTGAACTTCATTCTTGGAGTTCATTCCAATTGATTCTTTTTAATCTTTTGATTCTTAGGGCCATCCTAGGGTAGTAGTTTTGTCTGTACTCTATTCATAATATTATTTTATTAGAAAAAACTCCTCATTCTCACCAACTGACTTTATTTTTCCTCTGCTATGCAGAATTGTATTCTCCCTACCTCGTCTTCATTCCCTACTTACCATCTTTTCAAGACGTCATACTCTTTTAGGGCCGTAGGAAAAAAGTTCTAATTTGGAGCTTAAAACAACCTTCTGAGTTGTAGCTTGATAGGAAATGGTTGATACTCTGCAGCTGCTTACAAGGATAGAGTCCATTTTCTGGAATATTTCATAGACATGATGACATTTTGCATACTTTTTAAAAAGAAGCCTTCTGCAAGTACCCGTGCACTCGTTATTTTCCCGTACTCCTCTTTCCTGCACATTCCATCATTTCTAGTTATTTCCTGTGGGCTAAGTTTGTCTCCCAAACCAGCCTATGTTTCTCAGACATGATATCTCAGACTTTTGTATTTAATACTACCTGAGCACGTAATTTTGAGGCAGGCAGTATGGTGTGGAAAACACCCAACCTAGAACTTAGGAACCTGACTTGCCCTGTGATATTGGATAAATCACAGCTATATCTTTGCTGGACTTACTCTCACTTTTCACGTGAAAAAAATGGAGTATATATAATCTGAAGTACTTTTCAGCCAAAAAAATAAATTTGGATCCATGAAAAATTATTGGAGGAATCTCATTTGACTACAGAAAAGGAAGACAAGAGTTTTCTGAAATTGTATGTAGCTTTGGAGTTCATGTCTAAGTTAAGTTTTTTATCTGTAAACTAAAAATGTGCTTATTGGAGGTGACTCAAAAAGTTTAAGTGAAAATAGTGTTTGAAAGATGAATGTATTCTTCACTTCCTTTTTGGATTCCTGTTCTGTGCACTGTCCGCTTGACATGTTCTAATCCCTTGGTATTTTTATTTCCAGTTTCTCTTTTTCCCTTTCTTTATATTTGTAATCCCTTTTTGCCTCCCTCAGCTCAGATTTTCTGAGTATTAGTTTGAAATGTTAATTATATGGATGCAAAAGTTATTAAGAAGTAATAAACTCTCCTAATTTCAAAATTATTGGGAATTCATTTTTGGATTAGTGAAAAATCTGGAGGTAATTGTGTTTCCTTTAATAAATAGTTCAGAATTCTTTATAATTTGAGTATCAGAGTTTTGCAAATCAATGTGTAACAACTGGCACCTGGGTGGCTCATTTGGTAAAGCCTCTGCCTTCCTGCCTTCTGCTCAGGTCATGATCCTGGGATCAGGCTCCTGCTGTGTGCCCGTCCCCCTGCCTGGCTTAGCAGGGAGCCTGCTTCTCCCTCTCCCTGTGCCCCGTCCCCCTTCCCCCCATTGCTGTCTTTCTCTCCCTTTCAAATAAGTAAATACAATCTAAAAGAAAATGTGACTAACAAGGATTAAAGTTCTTTTTAAAAGTTTGCTTCTTAAAGGGTAAAAACCCAGAATGTTAGTCAGTCAACTATTTAAAATTAGAGATCTTTAAGGTTTCATTGAAGGTTGAACTACATATTTGTGAGAGATGGGAGGATTATAAATAGAAATAAGCCAGAACTAAGAAGATGAATTCTGACAGAATGAATGAATGTTAGTGTTAGCAACTGAACTCCACTTGTATAGGTGAGGAGAAAACTGAGTACACTAGTTAATTTGAAAAAGGCTTTAGTTTTTTGGAATTTTGAGAGAACAGAAAATCTTTAGTAAGTACTGATTTGACCAAGATAGTTGCTTCTCTTCCATGTTCATGAAATCTAGTCCGTCAGTACAGGGTAGAGGCAGCACTGACTGAGTTCTCTGATTTGTACATCAGATATTCCTACCACAGTCTTTGTACTTCTTTATTTGACCTTACATTCTTCCAGTATTTAATTTAGAGCTGTATACTTACTCACTTGGGAAGGTAAAGAGAAGGGATTTTTGCAGAGTATCGAGAAAGGATTCACCCAGGAGGGAATCTCTGGAGCCATCTGTGTTTCCATAATTTCTCCAGGAATCACATGTACATACATAAAGTAGATCAGTGCATTTTTACCTTGAAATGAAATTATTGAACTTCTTTATTGTCCTTAATAACTTTGACAGTTGAGATTATTCACTTAAAATATGCATAACCCCAACCAAAATTTGGTAGCAATGCAAGTTTAAAATTGACTAAATGTTTTTAAGTTAATAGGAATATTCTGTGAAATATTCGGTAAAATCTTTAGACTTCCAAAATAGAAGGTTTTTAAAAAGGTAAATTATTGATGAAAAATTCCAGTATGGTATATATACATTTTTTATGTAATTTGGCTTATACTTTATTTTTTCCAAGTTATATTTAAATTAGTTTCTTTGCTTGATTTTTATTTTTTTCTTGTTGGGTTAAATTTCACTGGTTTTAGGGTTAATACTTAACATTTTTTAATTTTTTTTAAAGTCACATCTATTTAGTTCCTCTACTTCTAGGTAAAATGATAGCTTTTGGAGGGAATTCAGAGTATTTAATTTCTCAGATATAGCTAAATAAGCATAATTTAAAAGAAAACATAATATTGCTATCTTCGATACAAAATATAAAGTTTTCTCCTTTATTTTATGTTTATGAAATGAGATGTAAGTAAATGAAAGCTGTTTACATCAAATTATTAAATAAAAGTGTTTCTATAATTTTTGTCCTTGGTTAGAAAATAGTGGGTTTGTTTTTGTTTTATTAGTGTTTTTTAACATCACTTCTAGAAATGGGGCAGAATGTTTTTTAGTCTGATCTTCAAGGATATTTTTAGGATATTAACCTGGTATTATTTAGGATATTAACCTGGTACTCTGTTCTTCCTTTTCGATAAGGTCTGGATCCTTCGTTTGTGTGTGTAGCTCTTTTTGACCTTTTGTCCTGTTTTGTATGCTTTTTTTTTTTTTTTTTTTTTTATTAATGCCTCTTCAGGCTAAGCCATTGGTTATGATCTTTTACTGTGAATTACCTAACTACCTAACTCAACATGGTAGGCTATCTCTGTGTCATCATTTTATTCCTACTCTTTTTTTCTTCAAGTCTACTGAAACTACTTACCATTGTGTTTTTAATACTAATTTATCATCTGTGTCTGTACTGTGCCATTGGTAGTTGAAACAGGAACATGAATTTTAATAATCATATATAAGTATTGTTGGTTTTATTTTCCAGGCCAGAGATCCTCCGCAGGAGCCTATGGAAGAGATAGAAAATTTGAAGAAACAGCATGACTTACTAAAAAGGATGTTACAACAGCAGGAGCAGCTGAGAGCTCTGCAGGGACGGCAGGCTGCGCTTCTTGCTCTGCAGCACAAAGCAGAGCAAGCTATTGCTGTGATGGATGATTCTGGTATGCGGCAGTGTAGCATGTTGTTATAAGTAAGGCTCAATTGATAGTGGTATTGCAAGGTGGATACTGGTTATTATATGATCAGATCTTGATTGTTGACTAGTTTAGAAACCTACATATGAGGCTTACCCTGTCCTGTGCTTTTCTCTGGTTATGCAGAAAAGGTTGCAGGGACAACTTCTGGCCAACATTCTGTACCGGGCAGACAGCCAGCTCGCTCTCCTTTTCATCAGAGAGTACCCTTAAGAGGTAAAAGGAACAGGCTATAGTTCTGTTTTTGTACCTCACACTGATAGGGCTCTTCATGGTTTTTTTCCCCCCACTTTTATTTACCTGGGATTGCCATACTTTTCTTGCCTACCAAGGAAAGGTCAAAACCTTAAGGGAGAAAATACATGAATTTGTAGAGCTCCTTTAGCTTCTCATGTTGGTAGTAGCTCTTTTATTTCAATTAGGTGCCCAGTTGTACATGTTAGTTCCTTTGAACTGTATTTATATTCTGTATATAGTCTTCCTGAGACTAAGAAACGTTTTTTTCATTTTTCCTTCTTCCTTCTTAGCCATGTATTATTTAGGTGGAAATTATACTGAATTCTTTAGTATGGAGTCTAATTTTATAGCTTGTTTTCAACATCTTCAAACCGGGTCAAAACTTGTTTAATTTCTCATTAAGCTGAAAACAACTTGTTACCTAGTAAAACTCAGTAAAAACTAAGGTATATTTTCTAGACTGTTATCCTAGTCTAATGATAATTTATTTCCTGTGGGCTATTTTAGGTCCTCACTGAGGTTACCTTGTTATTACTGAATTTATGCTGCTGTCCACACCTAGCCAAATGGCTTAGCCCTCTGATCACTGTTATACATAATTTAATTTTGTGTTTTCATGTGGAACTGTGTTACCTGCAAGTAACTTACTCTTTTGTAATAATTATATAATTGTATATTTTATGTATATAATATATATAGTAATAATTAGATACATTTCAACACATTTTTCCCTTGTAAAGTCCAGTTTTCATTAGCTTTTACATTTATATTTAGGAAATCGATAATTTGGAACAAAACAAAATATTTAAACAATGACATACTAGTTAATGGCTAATGACTTAAGTATTTTAAGTATTTTTCAAGTTCTAGATTTCAGAGATTTGCCTGTGGTGGTGATGATATTTCAGATACTTAATGTTTACATCATCTCATTTGATTATCACAAAATTGTAGGTTAGTCACCAGAGCTTTTTCTCTTAATCGCATGTGGGAGGGAAGGAGCTCAAACATAGAATTTGTGACTAGCCAATACTTATATGATATATTAGTAAAATCAGATTTCTTGAATTCTAGGTCAGAGCTCTTTTCCTGAATATGAACTTTTTTATTTTTCTTTAAAGTATACTATGAAGGCAGACACCAGGAGGCAGACACCAGGAATAGAATGAGCAAAGGTTTAAGATTAAATTTATTTTTTATATGATTTTAAAAAGAATTTTAGGTCAGTAATTTTAAAGCATTTTCTCTTGTATTTATGAGATTTCTGATGAAAAACCAGGCTGATGTTTAATCTTCTGGTATGTAAGTGAGGCAAAAAAATAGTCATGGTAAAGAGTTGTACTTTACTGAGCTGGCATTATGTGTTGGTAATCTGCACTGTAATTTCTTTCTTTTTCAAAGTGGGGTTTGCGCTGTTACTTGGGATTCTGTTTAGCCCTGAAATTCTAATTTCTCTTTGAAAAAGGTAGTATTTTTTCTTAAAACAGAAGCAGTTTATAGCTAGTGACTCTTAGAGCTGGAAAGGATAAGCATTGGGGTGGTTGGATAGTAGAGCAGTGACCTGTTGTCAGAATTATCTTTGGAATACTGCCATAGGAAGATAAAAGCGATGGTCTTGTAGTATGCTTTTATCACAGGCAACTACTTTAGTAAATAATTTGTTCTACTGACAGGGTTGGCAAGCTGTGGCCAGTTGGATTTGGCCCACGGCGTAAAATAAAGTTTTATGGAACATATCTATGCCTGTTTGTTAATGTATCATTTGTGGTTGCTTTTTTCCTGCAATGGCAGAGTTGAGTGGTTGATACAAAAACTATTTCCACAAAGCCTGACTAAGGTACTCTCTGAATCTTTATAAACAATTTGCCAATCTCTGTATTAGAGCATTGATTCTATTGGGGGAAGTTAGGGATTGAGACCTGTCAGTATCACTGTGCTTTTTCAGATTAACCACTTTCCCTGCCACTGCCCCAATCCAGCCTGATAGGCCTGTCCTCTCCCTGCTCCATTGAGTCATTATTCTTAATTGGAGTGTAGCAGTGTCCCCCCTCAAATGATGGGACAGAAAAAGATGAATCACTGTACTAGAGTTTTCTGTCCCTTTGTTTTCAGGTTGGTTAGACATTTCTATTAAAAAGTTTGTTTGGGAGGTAAATCTGAGGATTAACTAGTTTTAAATTATGTTAGGTAAGTTTTTTTAACACCCCCCCAAGTTTATTTTTAGCTTCTCAGAAATTGAAAAGTGTATTGATTTGTCTGCTTTAATGAATAGTTATTAATTTTCTTTCCAGTTGTAACAGAAACTACAGGGAGCCTATCTGGAGTTAGTATCACCTCTGAACTAAATGAAGAATTGAATGATTTAATTCAGCGTTTTCATAATCAGCTTCGTGATTCTCAGGTAATTTAATTATTTTAATGTAGTTAAGCTTAAAATCATATTAACTAAGCCAGTTGTTCCCAAACTTTACTGTAGCATAAATATCACCTGGCATTTTGTTTAAAAAAAAAGGTGGGGGGGAGTAGTTTTCTGATCATTGGGATCCCCTCACTCCCAAAGTATGTATGATACATATGTCATACATGTATGATTATGCTGCTGGTAGTCTGGGGACTATTCTTGGAGAAACACTTAATTAGAGGAAAATCTGCATTGAATGCAGTGATAATTGAAACTTTCTCCTTGTCTGCTAGTAGATAGTATGATCTTTTTTCCTCTCAAAGATTCTTTATGGTCATAACCTCTAAAGCTTAAGTTATATTTGAATCTGTGTCCTTAAGTAGTTTACTGACAATTTTGAGAAAGTTCTTAAGTTTAATTTCAGAGTAAATAAGTGTTACAATTTGATAACCTTTGTAAGTAATGATTTAAATGCAAAATTTCAATCTATGGGCCTTGAATAAGAAAGGGTGAAATACTGACCTCTTCACTGGAAATTAGTATGAAGAGTCAATGTCTCCTGTCTGCGGACTAGGTAAAAATGAATGAATATTGTCTACCACGTTGTAGAATTAACTTAGCAATATCTAGCACTTTTTTGTGGTGACCCAGCAAATGTCACATCTTAGAGAAATTCTTTACATGTTCATGAGGGGAGATATATGAATTTTTGTGGCAGGTTTGGTCAGTAGCAAAAATTTAGAAGCAATCTAAATGTCCATAAACAGGAAAATGGATTAATAAACTATGATACATGCATAGAGTAAAATCTTATAGTCAGTCAGAGTAAATGAGCCAGAATTACAATAAATGAAAAGCATGAGTTTAAGGAGGATACCACTTGGTTGATGTTTAAAAATTCATGAAGGATGTGTATCTTATGTAGGTACAATAATAATGGAAACATATGTGATGGTAGACACCTAGTTCCAGATTGTGTTTATCTCTGGAGAGAGGAATGAGATTGGGGGTTGGTATGTATAGAGCTTTAGTTATATCTGTATTGTTATATTTTTCTTAAAAAAAAAAAAAAAAAAGAATTGATGCAAATGTAGAGGGATGTTAAGGTTTAAGCTCAGGGGTGTTTATTCATTTTATGATTTCCTTAGCTGTAGTGGATTTTTGAAAAATTTTTTAAATAGAGAACCATAGGAAAGAAATGGTAGGAAAAACTGATTAAGAAGTTAATGATGATGATTCTAAAAAGATGGCAAGAGAGATAATGATATTTTTCAAAGTTTATATAAGGTATGACATTTTTAGCCCTTAATTTAGAGCCAGTTAGTAATTCAGTCCAGTGAATTCTAGACCACTGTGTAGTAATGTGTGTCCATAAAACCATATAGATGTTATATTGGCACATCAGGAAATAGGTAATTTGAGAATTGGAAAGGCATATGCTTACCCACCAGCACAACCTAGGCAAATATTTATTGTTTTTTATAAGGAATATTTATGTGTTTTTAAAATGAGAATCAAATCTTTCATTGCCTTGGTCGTCTTCTTTTTTTTATTTTAAATAAGCCTCCAACTGTTCCAGACAATAGAAGACAAGCAGAAAGTCTTTCGTTAACTAGGGAGGTTTCTCAGAGCCGGAATCCTTCAGTTTCAGAACACTTACCTGATGAGAAAGTACAGCTTTTTAGCAAAATGAGAGTATTACAGGAAAAGAAACAAAAAATGGACAAACTGCTTGGAGAACTTCATACACTTCGAGATCAACATCTGAACAATTCATCGTGTAAGTAAAGCTGGCTCAGCAATATTAGATAGGGGACACATGAGTATATGTGCTGGCATGTAGTAGTTAATTTGACTTAGTAAATATCTGGTGAATGAATGAACTCATAGTCCCTCAAGAAAATTATAATATTTGAGGGGAAATAGGACTTACAAGGCAATATATGTTGATAACCAAATAGATCGGAGATCTGTAATTCAGTAAAGGGAAAGAATAAACTTAGGACTCGAAAAATTGGTTGGATTTTAATTCAGGGGAAAGAAAAAGATAAGGTAAACTATTAGGTACTTCCACACACATTACTGGATTTTCTTTTAGCATATTCAGATTTTCCCTTAAAAAGAAAACTAATCCAAATTTATACTTTGATTTAAGAAAAACTATCAAACAGATTTAGAAAGTATTTATTTAAAATAAGACATGAAAGGCATATAGTACATATGGCTTAGTGCAAAAAATTTATAACTTGTACCGTTTATAACTTGTAGACTATATAAACTGAAAAGTTTATAACTTTTTTGAAATGAATTGTCATTTTAGGAGGAGTAGGAAAAGCATAGTCGTACTAGTTACACTTTAGGAACCACCTTTTCTGCAGCACAGATGTTTTATTGCTTCTTTCTGATTGAGATCCAGTTACTGGTCCTCATTTGCTGTCTTCACACCTTCTCAAGCCTGGTCCTTGCCTCTTGTAGTAGGAGGTCTAGCATGGAAAACTGATCAGTAAGGTCAGCCCCAGCTGGTCATAATTTTTCAACATCCCAGCTGTTGTCTTACTAAAGAAAAGACAAGGGATAGAAAAAACATCTCTGGAGTCCCTGTTCCTTATTCTTTACCCATCTCTTTTTCTCTGCTGTCCCCCCAATAAACCTTAATATTTCCTACTGAAACTTCTCCTTTCTTTTCCCAAGACCTCTGTTAGTCTCTAGAGTGTAATCTAGTCCCAATGCTAATTTTTTTTTTAAAGATTTTATTTACTTATTAGAAAGTGAGTGAGAGCACAAGCAGTGGGAAGAGGAAGAAGGAGAAGCAGGCTACCCACTGAACAGGGAGCCCAACGCGGGGCTCGATCCCAGGACCCTGGTGTCATGACCTGAGCTGAAGGCAAATGCTTAACCTTAATTGAGCCACCCAGATGCTCCCCCCATCATGCTTATTTTACACAGATGACACAACTAAGGAAAACTTAAAATTCGAGAGTGGTACTGACCCATGGTCAGTTTTATATACATGATAAAGTAGCACTCTGCCTACTGATGACTCTAAGAAAAGATTTTTTTCATACTGGGAAATAGTGTGAAAGCAGCACCAAAAGGTAGAACAGTCAAGGAATGGAGCAAAGAGACTGCTGGAAACCAGTTGTAGCAATTGATAATGTGAACAACAAATAATGATGGTTGTCCCTGTGAGAAAGAGATAAATGACTGTAGTTTTAAAGTGATGGAAATGGAGAAGAGCAAAGATTCTTAATCTTTATTCATTGCCCTTGAAGGCATAAGGTATCTTTGTCTGATCCATGTGGACAGAAAAGTAGTTAACATACAATTTAAGACTATAGAAGATAAGCCATCATCTAATTAGAAAATTTTATTGTTGAGTTATATTTCATGGTATGAATGTACTGCAGTCACTTTTAAGTTTGTTTTATATCTTTTGGAACAAGGAAAATTCCATCTGGGAGACAAGATAAAATTACTCTGAGCTGTGGATTTGAAACACTCTTTGGGGCTTAATCCCCTACAGTTGTAAAGCATTGTTGATGGTGTATTGAACATCATACACATTCGCCCTGCGTTTTTTGTTTGTTTGTTTTTGTTTTTTAAAGATTTTATTTATTTATTTGACAGAGCACAAGCAGGAAGAGCAGCCGGCAGGGGGAGAGGGAGAAGCAGACTCCCCAGTGAGCAGGGAAACCGGTGCGGGGCTTGATGACAGGATCCTGGGATCATGACATGAGTTAGCAAAGTTAGCAACTTAACCAACTGAGCCACCCAGGTGCCCCACATTTTGCCCTGTTTAACTTAACCTAGAATTGGGTTTATTAGGGAAGTATACTGGTTACTCTTTAAGATAGAATATAATAGTTCTTGTCAATTTCAGCCTTGTTTTTCCTTATTTTTGTCTTTCTGTTTTAAGTCTGTTTGTTGAATAAGCAGCCTGGCTATTGGATACTTAAGTTTCTGAAATTTAAAGCTGCAGAATTTAAGATGTTACTGATTTTTACTTTTTATTTTTATGTAAGCAAACTGAGTAAGTTGTTTGAGGCCATACTTGTTTATTTATAGTAGCTGGTCTTTGTTTTGTTTTGTAGTTGTGCCTTCTTCATCCTCTCCACAAAGAACCGTGGATCAGAGAAGTACACCTTCAGCTCCCTCTGCGCCTTTAGGCTTAGCACCAGTTGTCAATGGAGAATCCAATAGCTTCACGTCATCTGTTCCTTATCCTGCTGCTTCTCTAGTTTCTCAGAATGAGAGTGAAAATGAAGGACATCTGAATCCAACTGAAAAACTCCAGTAAAATATTTTTACAAACATTGCTTACATAGAATAGAATTGAATAATGGTGATAAATTATGTTTTTTTTTTTCCTTTGTTGAAAATTCTGGAAAAACTGAATTTACATAATATGATAAATATCTTTATCATATCATGTAACATATCATACCGTATTCTTCTAAGAATATGTGTATTAGAAGTGTATGTGTAGAAGAAGTATATGTGTGTTATATCTGCCTTCTTTGAGTTGTCCAGGAGAAATGTGACATTATAATATAGGTAACTTTTATAAGCTAATGCATTCTCATTTTCCAGCTAAAGGATTAGAAATAGCTGGGATTGCATTAGAAGATTTTTATATTCAAATGATTCTAAATTCAGAGCCCAGGCCCTAGAGTCACAAAACCTGGAAACTGTATCTCACAAGGCTGTGTGACCATGGACAAATAACTTATTCTTACTTTACCTTTGTTTCTTCATCTGCAAGATAGGGATAATGATATACCTGTTCATAAAGGTATTTTACAGATTTAGAAACATTGGCATAATTTCTGGCACTTAATAGAAAACGAAAAAACTTAATGTTTTGGGTAAATGTATTATACACTTTATAGATCTCTGTGTGTTAAGATCAGGAACGTTCTGTAAATGCCTAATAATGTCTGCATCACTGATTTGCCTGAGAGGTAGTATTTAAATTGAATATTTAGTACTTCACTATTAAGACACCAAGTTGGCTTCAAATGAACACATGAAACTTTTTTTTTTTAATACTTTTTATCTGTAGTAGGAAGGATACAAGAAAATTGGTGATGAGATATTGAGTAAGCTATTCTTGAAATTGAATTCATTGCTTTATAGTCACACCCACTGGATATTGCACTAGGTCTGAATTTTGTCTTTGCTGTCTGCTTTTATTTGGAAATACTGAATGCTTTATTTTGCTGAAATGAGTATGATATATACATCTTTGTTGTTTATCAGGAAGTTAAATGAAGTTCGAAAGAGATTGAATGAACTAAGAGAATTAGTCCATTATTATGAACAAACATCAGATATGATGACAGATGCTGTTAATGAAAACACAAAAGATGAAGAAACTGAAGAGTCAGATTATGATTCTGAACATGAAAACTCTGAACCTGTTACTAACATTCGGTAAGAATTTGAAGTTTGTTTTTCTAACATGTTCCTTCTAATTGAATGCTTCTATTATGGAACAGGAAAACTTCAATAGAATGCTGCTTGCTTTTTATTTAAGCTTTTCTCCTGTAAGTCCTCTTAAGTCTACTATTTTGGCCAGTGTAAATGTAAGTTGGTCTGTAAAGAAAAACAAATGGAGAAGCACTGAGTGCAGTAGTTTAGTAAATTTGCTCTTTGTTAGATAAAATGCAAGTAAATCATGAGAACTATCTAACTTAATGTTTTTCTGCCTCTTTGTTTTTAGATATAACTTGGATTTTTTTGGATGTTTTTCTTAAATTTCTAAATAGCAGAAGTTTTTGAAAAGCAAGTCAATTATTCACAGTAGGAATTTAAATAGAGAAATAGCTGGTGATGTTCATAGTTTGAAATTATTTTATCAGCAGCTCTAAAAACTTTGATTTTATTTTTAATTCTTAGGTTTTTTTTTTCTTTTTTTACTTTATGTAACTTCAGGCTGTTTTCTTTCTTTTAGAAATCCACAAGTAGCTGCAACCTGGAATGAAGTAAACAGTAATTCTAATGCACAGTGTGTTTCTAATAATAGAGAGGGGAGATCAGTTAATTCTAATTGTGAAATTAACAACAGATCTGCTGCCAACATAAGGGCTCTGAACATGCCTCCATCTTTAGGTATGATTGACTATTGATGGATAATTTTGCCATATTGTTTTTTTGAAATGGATTTTCTTTCATTAGTATTCTTCTTAAGTTTATTAAATTACTGATTTCATACATGCTTTTAGCAGATTGTCACTATAATAGAGAAGGAGAACAGGGGATTCATGGTGCACAAGGTGAGGATGATGAGGAAGAAGAGGATGAAGCAGAAGATGAGGGAGTCAGTGGGGCTTCATTAACTAGTCACAGGAGCAGTGTGGTTGATGAAGCTCCAGAAGATGCTGAATTTGAACAGAAGATCAATAGACTTATGGCTGCAAAACAGAAACTGAGACAGTTACAAGATCTTGTTGCTATGGTACAGGTAAATATTGCTTGATTTTTTTTTTCAAAAGACTGTTAAAACAGTAATTCTTGAGTCACTTACTTTCTTTTAGTGTTAGAGTTGGTATTCAGTTGTTCAGGTACCTTCTCACTGCCTTCTGAAACATTAGGCAGATTTGTTTTGTATTTTTTTCTTGTACTTTAATTTTTCCACTTTTTATTATGTGAAAAGGCTTCATAATGCAGCTTTTCTATTCTTGAATCCCAACTCAGTTTCTTTTCTATCTTCTTATCCTTTATAGGAATGAATTAGGCCAGTTTTTAGATGAATAAGAATACCAAATAATGCCCATCTACCAACTTAAAATTGCCTACCCAGTTTTGTAATTGAGTTTAACGTTTTATTAGAATGATATTGCCAAAAGTTAAAATTTCATTTGAGGTTCTCAGAGAAAGCATAAGTAAATATAAAGTTATGTAGAGTTAAATTTTTTTTTTTTTTAAATGCAGTAGTTCATCCCAGCAGCCTTCCCTTCTCCCATCTTAGTAAGTGTATTGATTTTTAACAGAAGGTGTGGACCTACCTTTAGGAAGCTAAGAACTTAGTTGTTTTTCCAGTAGTCATTACAGACGTAAGATACTCTCATTTGTTTTTGTATTATGAGCCATTGGACTAGTTTGGCAAACTAAAGACCAAAGTGAGAGAACAGAAAATCGTAAGCAAGTGACAGTGGACTGGACATCGATTATTTGAAATCATTAAAATAAAAGTTACAGTTTAAGGGACACCTGGGTGGCTCAGTTGGTTAAGCATCTGACTTGGTTTCAGCTCAGGTTGTGATCTCAGGGTTGTGAGATCAAGCTCTGTGTCGGGCTCTGCTCAGTGCAGAGTCTGCCTGAGATTCTCTCCCTTTCCCTCCGCTCTTCCCCCACTCAAGTGTTTTCTTTCTCTCTCTCTCTTTCAAATAAGTAAAATATTTTTAAAAGGTTAAATTCTAAGTAAAATTATCTAGTATCAAGGGTTCCCATATCTGATGGTATGTTTTTAATCTTTTTTGTATTCTCTAGGAAGCTTTTCTTTGATAGCTCAGTGTCTGGTCAAGATAAGAAAAGGCAACTTAATGTTAGCCATTAGTGGGTAATTGGCAGCTCAGATTATAAATGAACTTTTTTGTTGTTTTAGTACTTCGTTTTATGCCATTGGTAGGAGGTTGAACTTCAGTATTCTCTAAAAATCATCATGTACTTAATGTACTACTTTAATTTTTATGTTGTGTAAATTTTATTGAACAGTGGTATTTAAGGTATGAATTGGATAATGTCTTTAGATTTCAAGATTATTTTAATTTAATGATGCTTTTTAGGATGATGATGCAGCAGATCATGGCGTTATCTCTACCAATACTTCAAATTTGGATGATTTCTACCCAGCAGAAGAAGGCAATAAACAAAATGCAAATAACACTAGAGGAAATGCCAATAAAACACAGAAAGATGCCGGAATAAATGAGAAGGCACGGTATGTTAAACTCATGGACTTCATTAAATAAAAATTTAGTGCTTATTATAGAGAAGGTACTTAATTTGACTAGGTTCTGTATTAGGTCATGCTTAATGCTATCATCAGATTTATTGGAATCTGTAAGTGTAATGTCAATTTAATTATAGAGAGAAATTTTATGAGGCTAAACTACAGCAGCAACAGAGAGAACTCAGACAATTGCAGGAAGAAAGAAAGAAACTGATTGAGATTCAAGAGAAAATTCAAGCATTGCAGAAGGCATGTCCTGACTTACAGGTAACTGGGAACGTTACTAATTTACATTTATATGAAAAAAGATGTTTAAAATCTAATGTCATTGGAAAGTATCCTTGCTTTTTCTAGTACTGAGGTGACACATTTATGTCAGTATTATGATTAATAAAACTAATGAACTAATGAAAGGGGTTAGGGATTTGAGTTTATACTATGAAAGATAGCACATAGGATTTGAATTTGATTACTTCTGTTTTTCACTTGTTGGGCTACTTTAGATTCAGAACATGAGTATTCGTAACTATTAACTTAAAATATTCTGATTTCGGGGGCACCTGGGTGGCTCAGTGGGTTAGGGCCTCTGCCTTTGGCTTGGGTCATGATCTTGGGGTCCTGGGATTGAGCCCAGTGTCGGGCTCTCTGATCAAAGAGGGGGCCTGCCTACCCCTCCTCACTGCCTGCCCCTCTGCCAACTTGTGATCTCTGTCAAATAAATTAAAAAAAAAAAAAAAAACCTTAAAATATTCTGATTTCAGCTTTGCATTTCCATCTTTTATTGGCCTAAAATTACATAATAAAGCCCTTAAACCATCATAAATTACCTAAAGAAATGAATTAAAATATTTGTAGTTTGCTTATTAAGTAGTACTCTTTGAGACTGAACGAAGAATGAGTAATATTTGAACATTTCAGGTAATCAGGAATAAGAGTATAGTTAATACAGGAAGTGAACAGCAATTCTTTTTGAGATTTTTCTTAAAATGTTTTGGTTAGCTTTATTCCTCAGGTTTTGTTTTCAAAGAAAGGGAAACACATCCATGATAATTTTCTGTACCATTTTTTTTTGTTGTCCTAGACTTCTAATCTTTTCTATTTTATCTAATCCTTTTTCCTTTTCCCTAGTGTAATGTCCAGAGGAATAGATAGAAGAGTTTGGTTTGAGTATATGAAATTGTCCACAGTAGCATTTTCTCCCTCTTGTCTCTGTTGTTCCTGAGGCTTGGCTGCTACTCATCCAATTCACTCTGTGTTTTCATTTTTATTTTCTTAAATCAGGCTTTCTTTGGATCATGATGGCAGTTGAGGTCTGATAATAACTAATTCAGTATGGTACTAGAGCCCCAGAGAAATTTTAAAATAACTGCTTTTATGTAATTAACATAATTGCTTTAATTCCTCATAATGGTTTTTACTAATACTTTTTTAGCTGTCAGCCACTAGTGCGGGTAATTGTCCCACAAAAAAATATATCCCAGCTGTTACTTCAACCCCAGCTGTTAACGGAAATGAAACTAGTACAAGCAAATCCGGGTTTGAGCCTGAAGATTCTTCAGTAGTAGATAACGAGGTATTGTATGTTGTACTTGTTGTTCCGAGTCTTACGTCTCATCTTAAAGAAGGAAAACCGAATACCTGTGAAACGTGTTTTTAAATGCAGCATGTTTTGTGTCTTTTAGCTGAGAGGAAATAATTTTTTCAAAAAAGTTATTAAGTTGGGATCTTTTCAAAATAATTTCAAAATTACTAGCAAATATTTGGCAGAATTGTATTTAAGGAATAGTTGCAGCAAACAGTAATCATTTCAGTTAGGAAGATCTGTTCTTTGGCCTTTTGTTTATATGTGATTTGTAGAAGACATTATACCTTTCTCTAAATAGTTGATGAAGTGTATTTGGCCAGTACTTTCATTAAAAAATTCATGCCTAATTTTTTCTTACTGTGAAAATACTGTTTTAACCATATCTTAGTGTAAAAAGAATAGAGTGAGAATAAAAGTCTTTGTATTTTATTCTTTAAGGATAAAACAAATCCATATATTTTTACTAACTCAACTCTGACATTTAAAATAATAGCTGTGGTCAGAAATGCGAAGACATGAGATGTTAAGGGAAGAGCTACGACAGAGGCGAAAGCAGCTTGAAGCGCTCATGGCGGAACATCAGAGGAGGCAAGGTCTAGCCGAAACTACATCTCCTATGGCTGTGTCATTGAGAAGTGATGGATCTGAGAACCTGTGTACACCTCAGCAGAGTAGAACAGAAAAGTAAGAGAGGTGTTTAAATCTTTTTTTTTTTTTTTTTTTTTTAACATCACCTACTAAAGGCATGGAGGGTGGGCAGCTTCATTTCCCCTCTCAGCTCAAGTCTGCTCTTTCACTGAGGCTACTGTTCAGGCATCACCTTTGTGGTTCAATTTAACTAAATCCAGCTATTTTCTGTTCTGACTTCTCAAGGTGCTTGATCAGATGGTGATACAGATTTTCTTTGAGTGTATAAAAGCCTTATGTTCTTAGTTAAGTTTTATAAAAAAGTTACTTTGTAGTACTTCCCTATCAGGCCAAAAATAAGGACATTTTTACTTAAATGAGGAATCACATATTTGTAAATTCCCTAAGGATTAGGAAATTCACTTTTGGGGTGCCTGGTTAGCTCAGTTGGTTAAGCATCCAGCTCTTGATTTCAGCTCAGGTTGTGATCTCAGGGTTGTGAAATTGAGCCCCACATTGGGCTCCACACTGAGCATGGAGCCTGCCTAAGATTCTCTCTGCCCCTCTCCCTTTGCTCTTCCCACTCCCATACCTTCCTTGCGTGTTTGTGCTCTCAAAAATAAAAAAATTTAAAAATAATTAAAAGATAAAGTAATTGCTTTAAAATATTTAGTTTTTAGCA
Source organism: Mustela nivalis (assembly GCF_964662115.1). NCBI lineage: Eukaryota > Metazoa > Chordata > Mammalia > Carnivora > Mustelidae > Mustela > Mustela nivalis. Next base: position 18,519,891 of record NC_139039.1, on the reverse strand, counting down.
TTTACATTTGAAATTTCTGTATTTAGAGTATTTCCAAAAAATTGGCCATCTGTAAGGTTGCTTAATTATCTGTATGGGAGTTTTCAGAGCTAACATCTTGAAATTCAGATTTGTTGTGACCTTACCTTTTGATATCCTCAGATGGCATTCCTGGAACATTGCACCAAACTTCTGTTCCTCATAGAAGAGCTTGTTCTGTTTTGAAGTCCCAAATGTACTTTATTTATCAAATTATATCTGTAGTATTTTTTTTTCCTTTGGAGTACCACAGTCTGAATTAATCAGCAAAGAAGAAGTCAAATTATCATTTTTTGTAATAAGCATCTAGGTTTGGGAACCATGGCTCTAGAATTCTGCTTTCCAATATGGCAGCCATTACATTACCTACCTGTACCTATTTAAATGAAATAAAATTAATAACTCATTTTCTCAGTCACACCAGCCACATTCTAAGTGCTCATTAGCCATGTGTACCTAGTGGTTACTGATTGGATACATGTGTATAGATCATTACTACTATTGCAGAAAGTTCTTTTGGACAGCTCTGCTCTGGAAAACTGTCGCTCAAGGTAAAGTTAAAAATTAAGGGGGTTTAGTTTAGGGAAAAACTTCTAGGGGATACAGTTTTTTATTTGAAGAATTGTTTTGTGGAAGGCAGAATAAACTATTTGATATATCAGCAGTGAAGAGAGTACCAACTATCTATGTTGGTACTATAATTCAGTGAAATTTTATAAACAAAACGTTTCACATGTATACATATGTACATGGTATAGTGTCTGGCACAGTAGTTGGTAAAGTATTTAGCCAATTGCCAAAATGATCTCCTCTTTTTTATCTCTTAATCTCTAGAACAATGGCAACTTGGGGTGGTTCTACTCAGTGTGCACTGGATGAGGAAGGAGATGAAGATGGTTATCTTTCTGAAGGAGTTGTTCGGACGGATGAAGAGGAAGAAGAAGAAGAGCAAGATGCCAGTTCCAATGATAACTTTTCTGTGTATCCTCCTAACAGTGCGAATCATAACTCTTACAACGTAAAAGAAACTAAGAATAGGTTAGTTTCACTGTTCCAACTTTTTGTTTGATTCCTGAAGTCTCAGGTCTTTGTGACACTAAGCACTTCTCTGATGCTTTGAACCAACTGGGTGTCATAATTTAATTCAGTTCTGACACTACTTGGAATTAGGGCAGATACCACAAGTGAAGGGCTCAGTCCCACAAGGTTGCCCTCACTTCAGATGTCAGTTGCAAGTCCAAGTCTCCATGTACTCACACTTCTGTTTGGCTTTGCTAAAAATGTGGGGGTTCCCACAAGCTGCCCTCAGGTTTCATAATTTGCTGGAACAGCTAATGAATACTGCCTATTATAAAGGATGCAGCTCAGCAGTAGGCAAATGGAAGAGATGCATAGGACAAGGGATGGGTGGGGGAAGGGGCACAGAGCTTTCATGTTCTCTCTGAGTGTGCCATCCTCCCAGCATTTCAGTGTGTTCACCAACCCAGAAGCTCTCCTAACCAGCTTGATAAGGAGTTTTTGTGGAAGTTTCATTCCCTAGGCACACCTGATTAAATCATTGGCCATTGACATTCAACTCACTCCAGACCCTCTTCCTCTTGAAGTTGGCAGTGGGGCTAAAAGTTCCAACCCTCTAAATACTTGGTTGGTTTTTTTAGTGACCAGTCCCTGTCCATGAAGCTATCTAGGGCCTCCAAGAGTCATTAGCTGTGGTTCAACTAAACTTAGCTGTGGTTCAAGGGGGTCCATTGTGAATAACAAAAGACACTTCTAGGTCTCAGGAGATGCGAGGAGTTTTGGGAGCTATGTTGGGAATTTGGGACAAAGACCAAATACACTTTATATTGTATCATAGAGTTTTGTCAAGATAAATCCCAACTAGACTGGATCAAGATTCATAAGCTTTGATCTTGGCTTCTTTTTTGGAGAGTTAAGCAAAACTGAAAATCATAGATACTGAAAAAGACCTAGCAACATAATATTCATTACTTTGTTATGGAAGATGGTTAAGTAGTTCCACTTGAGGATGGAATTTCAGGTGGCTAAGTTTAAAGCATGAAGAATGGAAAAATGCTTGTGATATAATAAAATATTTTCATTTTGTAGAATATAGAATTACATGGATTTGTCTGTGTAAGACATTAAAAAAGAGTAGAAAAAAATGATAATTCACAAGGCTAGAAATCTAGAATTCCCTTTTCCTCACCACCTCCCCCTCATTTCCATACTTTTGAAGTCCTTTGAACTTAAACTTTGATCTTAAGAAAATGTTGGTCTATGAACCGTGGTATCAGGATTTAGTGCCAGATTTTAAAAACCAAATAATTACATTTAATGACCTAGCTCTTTAAATCTGTGTTAGGTGGAAGAACAATCGCCCTTTTTCAGCAGATGGAAATTATCGTCCTTTAGCTAAGACAAGACAGCAGAATATCAGCATGCAGCGTCAGGAAAACCTTCGTTGGGTGTCAGAACTCTCTTATGTAGAGGAGAAAGAACAATGGCAAGAACAAATCAATCAGCTAAAGAAACAGCTTGATTTCAGTGTCAATATTTGTCAGACTTTGATGCAGGACCAGCAGGTAAAGTTTACTATGAAAGTGCATTTTTTGTATCTTGTTTCTGAAGCAGGAACATTTTTCTCAAGTCATCAATAACTGTTACGACAATTTGTCTTTCCACAGACGCTATCTTGTCTGCTACAAACTCTTCTCACGGGTCCTTACAGTGTGATGCCAAGCAATGTTGCCTCCCCCCAGGTACACCTTATCATGCACCAGTTGAACCAGTGCTATACTCAGCTAACATGGCAACAGAATAATGTGCAAAGGTAATGTGTTTCTTAGGAGCAGTAAAACTGTGTAGTAAATGCTAAAACTGAGCACGTGTTTTATAGTTATCTTCTGGGGGGGAAAGGACATGAGCAGAATTGAATATTCAAACGTTTTCTATACCTGAAAATTTTACTAACAATGATTTGCCTGATGTTCCCTTTTAATACTGTAGACTTTAGTTTTTAAAAATTTTCAGTGTTCGGGGCACCTGGGTGGCTCAGTGGATTAAGCCTCCGCCTTCGGCTCAGGTCATGATCTCAGGGTCCTGGGATCGAGCCCTGCATCAGTCATTTATCTGTCAAATAAATAAAATCTTTAAAAAAAACTTTTTTTTCAGTGTTCAACTTAACACTTATATCAGGTGATCTGTATGGTAATAAATTATATCTTGGTAAAATTCTTCATAACAAAAATATAAGAGTTTCTTATAGTTATGCTTTTTATCTGGTCAAAGTGGTAAGTGCGGTTCTTGTTCCAAAGGCCAAGTTATTGAAGTAAGCCTGCAGGACAAGATGTTTGTTGTAGTAAATATTAAAACAGTCCATCTCTTTGGCATGCTCTTGAATCACTTTTTACATGTACTTTTCTATGAAGGTATTGTAAATAGACCGTAATATAACTGATTTGTAAGTTACTAACTTCTTAAATATTTGTAGGTTGAAACAAATGCTAAATGAACTTATGCGCCAACAAAATCAGCACCCAGAAAAACCTGGAAGCAAGGAAAGAGGCAGCAGTGCATCACACCCTTCTTCTCCCAGTTTATTTTGTCCTTTCAGCTTTCCACCACAGCCTGTAAATCTGTTTAACCTACCCGGATTTACTAATATTTCATCATTTACACCAGGTAAGTGACTACAAACTTAAGAGGAAATAAATAAATGCAAAGTGCTTGACAATATTCTCCATGTCTATAATAAACTCCTTGTCTATTGCATGGAGTTTAATTGGTCTCTTCTGGAATGGTAGGAGGTGTATGCAAAGAAAGTTAGGAACTTTTCTACATTGATTCTTTGTGGTGAAAACTTAAGACTGCAGTGGTTGCTAATAAAATTAAATCAACTACTTATGAGAGGCTGCTTAGTCTTATAACTTTGAATTAATTTAGCAACTATTTATAAAGGAAGAAGGGTATTAACCTATCCTGTGGCTGCTGCACATCGGGCACTGTGTGGTTAGGGAGGATACGTTATAGACTAAGGTTTAGCTTAGGCTTAAATTTAATTTTATTTAGCTTTGGCTTTTATTTTTTCTGCACCTGTTATGTCTCAGATACCACATAAATGACTGGGATTCACATGAGTAAAATGAACGCTTAAAGTCATTTAGAATCTAGTGAGGAAGCTAAGCATGTCAGTAGGTGCTCTGTGCAGTGCCATAGGGATGGTAGCAGTGGTACAAATGAGGGGAGGGCAGGAAATTATCAGCAGGTCTCTCCCCGCACTCCCTCCGGAAAGCATGTTATTTAAAGAATGAACAAAATTTATTTCCAGGGATATTAGAGGAGAAAGGACTTCCTAATCAGTGGATCCGCTGAGAGTTACAAAGCAGTGAAAGAGTGTATCACATAGGGAATTTAGAGGTCATTAAGTATGGCTAGTGTCCAGGGCCTTAGCAGGGGAAGAGTAATTGATACAGCTAGAGAGCAGCAGAGACTTTCTGTGCAATTCAAAGGAGCTTAGACTTTCTTTTGCCTTCCAAAGGGGTCACTGAAGGATTTGGGGCAGGGGGATAGCATGAGATTTCTGTTTTAGGCATATCACATTAGTAATAGTGTTGCAGAGATTTGAGAGAGGAGCCAAGAGTATCCTATGTTGAATAGGAAACCAAAGGCTGTTTGTTGTAGTAATACCAGAGAAAGGACAGCTTGATCTAAGCCATTGGCAGGAGAGGTAAGAACTAGGAGTAAATCAAAAGACTTTCTAAAGGTAGAATAAATTAAGTGATCAGTTAGATGAGGTGAGTCATGAAGGAAGTGGAATTGAAGGTGTTTGCCAGGGAATATAGGAGGAGAAAAAGGGTTGGAAGGGCTGGAGGGCTTTGTGAATATAAATCAATAAAAATAGCAGTGTATTTTCTTAGCAGGATTATAAAAATAATAGCATTAACACATTTAACAAGCGTTTTAGTTCTTGAGCACGGCAGCAAACGTTTTTTGTGTGGCTTTCTAGGTAACAGATAATATTAAAAATAGCTCAGGCAGTTCCTTTACACCAATATGCCTCATGCCTGTGGCAGCCCTGGGCAAAGACTATTCATTCTTCACAAACTAATATTGTGAAGCCTTTTCCACCCCTTTTCCCCCACCAAGTTGTTAGTAGCCCCTTGCAAATATATCTCATACGCACTGTGTGGTAAGAACTTAGTTCTATTCTACCTTCCCAGTTAAAGTAGAGTAGAAAGAATATAAGCTTTGGAGTTGTGCAGACCTGAGATCTGACCTCCTCTTGCATTTACCAGCTGTTTAATCTTTGAGGAGGTTTTCTTCCTGGTAAAATTAATTTAATACCTATGTCATAGTGTTGTTTGAGCATTAAACGAAATAACATGTAAATAAATAATCCTCATCCCTTCAGAGCTAAAAAGTTAGAAGTAATAGTACTTGACATTCATTAGCTTTCCCGGTACCAGACGCTTATAGGTATTTACCTGTTAACTTTGTTTAGTCATCAGTGCCAAAAAGCTAGTGGGCTGAACTGTAAACCATGATTGAACAAATGAATATTAGTTTATTTTAACAGTTACTTGTTTTGGTGGATTAGAGTGACACATTTAATTAAAACTGTGTTTTAATTTTGTATTAAGGCCTTTAGGTACTTCTTTTATTGTTGTCTTACCTATTTCTTTATTAGGTATGAATTTCAGCCCTTTATTTCCTTCTAATTTTGGAGATTTTTCTCAGAATATTTCTACACCCACTGAACAGCAGCAACCATTAGCCCAGAATTCTTCAGGGAAAACAGAATATATGGCTTTTCCAAAACCTTTTGAAAGCAGTTCTTCTGTTGGAGCAGAAAAACAAAGGTACTTGACTGTGAACCTAATCCATTATTTTCTTAAATGTTACTTATATGATTATATCTAATTATATTTAATTTGCAAACACAGGAAGGATACTTGTTATTGTTTGGCTTGTTAGCATTAAGAATATTAAACTGATACTTTACCAGGTGTCTCAGGCATACATCTGCCACTAATCCTGATAATAGGAATAATTCATTGTTTTAATCAGAGTGAAGGATAAGACCTGACCCATAAAATGTCTCTTGCCTTGATTTGATATCTGTCCTTAAGTTCACGTTAGGGCTAGAAACTAATATTAACTACTAGGTGATAGTTGTAAAGTGATGGCTCCTTGATTCATAGCTTCTGATTAGAATACGTTCTTAAGGCCTATCTGAATGTAATGTTGAGCACTATTACATTATTGATAGATGCTATCAGTCATAGTCAGGATTTCTTTCTCTGTTTCTCAGTGTTAACATATTTTTTTCCTCAGTGTTATTATTTTTTAATATGATAGTCTTCCCACATAAAATTTTTGACTCAGATAGTGTAAGACTAGTTGGTTGAGTCAGGTCAATCATTCTATATATTTATAGCTAAATAAATAACATTCTTAATGATTGTGCTAATCCAGAAAATGATTTTGATAGCCATCTGGTAAAACTATAGTCTTTTTATTGTTACTCGTACTTACTTAAGAAAAAAACTTTTTAGGATGAAAAATTAGAGGTCAGTTCAGACTATACTTCTGTGAGAAGTATCTCTTTGATTTTGTCTTTGCAGACCTTTACAAATAAAAAAGTCACATCACTTTTCTCTTTAGTTGTATGATTGGGCATGTGTTGGAGCACTTAAGTAATCATTTTGGCTCTATTTAATTATTAAATCATGGATTTTTTTTAAACCTGATTAAACAAAACCTCTTAGAATTCAACTGTATTTGACTCTAGGAATCCTATGGTTGACCTCCCTGACTTTTTCTTAGATCTACTAACCACTTCTTTCAATTAAACATCCTATTGCTCTTTAAAAGTACTCCGTTGTCAGAGCCTAACGGTGTTTAGGGCTCAGTTGCCATTCAGAAATGATGTTTGAGTGAATTTCCATCATAAGCAATAAACATTTGTTCAAAGCTTTAGTAAATAGCTTTGCTATTGTAAGGCCCCTACTTTATTATTATCCACATTTTATATATAATTAATAGTAAAAAAGGGTGGATTTGGATTATTAATATTGAGATATTTGACCTACTTCAGATTAGACCTCATTTCCCCCAAATGTCAGCTGACTTTAATGGCTAGAGATAACAAGAGGTCAGATGAAACACTGTAGTGAGCTGGGGTCAGAAAACTTACATTGGAAAGGGCTTGATGATAAATATTGCAGACCATTTATTTCTGCCATTTTTGCATGAAAGCAGCCATAAACAATATGTGAACAAGGAGCTGTGTTCCAATAACACCTTATCTATGAGTACTGAAATAGGAATTTTACATAATTTCTGTCACAAACAATTTTTCTTCCTTTGATTTTTTCAACCATTTAAGAATATAAGAATATTTTATTTTACTTTTTGTAAGAATCATTTTAGGGGTACCTGGGTCGCTCAGTCAACTGAGTGTCCCAACTCTTGATTTCGGCTTGGGTCATGATCTCGTGGGTGGGACCAGGCAAGCCTCAGGTTGGGCTTTGTGCTAAGTCTGCTTGAGATTCTTTCTCTCCCTCTCCCTCTGCCCTCCCCCTTCTCCTAAAATAAATTTTAAAATCCTTTTTTTTCCTTTCAAAAGAAAGAATCATTTTAGCTCTCAGGCCATACAGAAATAGCTAGCAGGCTGAATTTGGCCTGCCGACTATAGGTTTGCTAATCTTGTGTTAATTTGAAACCTGGAGGTCAGTGTCTCCTAAATCACGTTCTTCAGAACACTATTGTTCATGTCAGATTCTGTGATAAAAATTTTGGACATTTTGCTCACTATGTTCACTTCTAAGACATTTGTATAGGACATTGGCATGTTTAAAGTTTTGAGAAACCTTGCAGATATGTTTAACTTTGTCTCTTGTTTGCCAAATTTAGGTGGTCAGCAAATACCTTTTAACATATTAAGCGATGTCAGTGTTTAGCAGATAAAATTTGGAAAATGACACGAGACCAATAGAACTAAACTGTACTTAGTGAATGGAGGAATAAATTATGAGTTGCATGGACAGTTGTTTTCACCAATTCCAGTTCTATTTTGAACTGCTTTTGGTGACACAAATTTGTGTATATTGCCAACCCTCTACTACATACAACTCTTTCTCAGCTCTTCCTCTAAGTGTTTTGTTTTTTTCTTGTGTATTCCATTGTTTTTTAAAATTTTTCTTTCCCACTCTTTTTCATCATGAGTGCTAGATCTTTTGATTGCAGCTTTTGCCAGTGAAAATGGTTTAGTGAGAAGGGTCTGATACTAAAGTTTAAAGGGGCCCCTGGGTCACTAAGTTAAGCATTCAACTCTTAATTTTAGCTCAGGTCATATCTTAGTGTTGTGAGATCGAGCCCTGTTTTGGGCTCCACGCTGGGTGTGGAACCTGCTTAAGATTCTCTCTCTGGGGTGTCTGGGTAGCTCAGTTAGTTAAGTTTCAGACTTCAGGTCATGATCTCAGGGTCCTGAGATTGAGTCCTCTGTTGGGCTCCACACTCAGTGGGGAGCGTGCTTGTCCCTTTGTCCTTTCCCCTGTTTGTACTCTGTTCCTCTCTCTCTCAAATAAATAAAATCTTAAAAAAAAAAAACAAAACAGATTCTCCCTCTCAAGAAAATATTTAAAGTATTTAAGGACATTAATCTGTATAATATTTACATATTTAATATATATTTTATGAAAATGTTTTTAGAGCCTGTTAATGTTTTTATTTGCCTAAATCTATTTACTATATCTGCAGTTTTCCAGTAAACATAGAACTCTGTCATCATATCTGTAAAAATTTATTTTCATTGGTAAGGAATCAAAAACAGCCTGAAGAGGAGGTGGAAAACAGTAGGACACCATGGTTATATGACCAAGAAGGTGATGTAGAAAAACCATTTATCAAGACTGGATTTCCAGTGTCTGTAGAGAAAACTACAAATAGTAATCGCAAAAATCAATTAGATACCAGCCGGAGAAGACGCCAGTTTGATGAAGAGTCATTAGAAAGCTTTAGCAGTATGCCTGATCCAGTGGATCCAACAACGGTAACCAAAACATTCAAAACAAGGAAAGCATCTGCACAGGCCAGCCTGGCATCTAAAGATAAAACTCCTAAATCAAAGAGTAAGAAAAGGCATTCTACTCAGTTGAAAAGCAGAGTTAAAAATATTGGTAAGTGTCAAAATTTGTTGAATATTGATCGGTGTAAATGTTGATAACTTTATTCTGGCACGTTGACTTACTTCATTTCATTGTGGCTAAATGGATAAGCACTGTTCTAGGCCTAGTTGAATAAAGTTACTTTTAGTCACCTTCATAAGTTTTTATATAAAATTTATCAAATAGGGTTTAATGTTGTAGATATTTTTGTATTTCCTGTGTGTGTGGTTACTACAAGCTTAGAAGATGTTTTGTAAATCTTGTAGGTTACTAAAGGTTGCCAGAGGGCCGAATTTTTACTGTCGTTCATTCTTTTCACATTCTATTTTACATTCTTTTTACATCTTATCCTACATCCAACACTTTGTTATGATTTCTGGTGAAACCACTTCTAAAACAAGTTTGCTCTTAGTCCTTACGGAAGTTAAATTAATAAGATGAAACATTAACCCTTGCTTTATTGAATCTTCTCATTGGATAGCCTATCAAAGTTCTTTTAATAGTGTTAACTACATGCCATTTAAAAAAAATAGGTTTTTCGAATTTTGAAGGATTTATTCAAGTCTGATGCTAGGTAGAAATAGTTTTATTAACTAGAATCTGATATATTAGAGTTAAAGGATCCTCCTTTAAGTTTGCTAGGGATGCTTTTCAGCTTTTTGAGAGGTTGTTCTGCGTTCAAGGAGATTGTACTTAGTGCTTAAGGACAATGTATTTAAGACTTACAATCAGAAAACTTTGAAAAGTCACCACATACAGCTCACTCTCTTGGAAGCTCCCAATATATGCAAGGATATGAGGTCCTAGGAAACCCTATGGTAAAAAATCCACTTGTAAATATTTGCAGCCTTCATAGTAGCCATTTTTGGTTAGTGAACCATTTGAAAAATCTGATGAAAACTGGGTGTAAGAAAGACTACCTACTCTTTTATTTCATTTCAGTTCTTATAACCTTCATGTCCTTGGCTCCTACTGCTGCTCCCATCTAAAGAGTCTGATTTGATGGTGAAACAAGCAGATTTGAGCAGGGTTGATAATTTTCTCAGCACACATGTTATTATCTTTGAAAATATTTTATCATTATAGGTTTGGGAGGAGCTGATTTTATGTAGCAGATTAGTGATACAAATGAATGAAAATCCAACTACTCTGCTTTCTCCAAGATGGCTCTTGGTGCCACCAGAGAACACTTAAGTAGAAAATGAACCATGGCCATGTTTAGAGAGTGGCCCTTTGGATAACTCATTGAACTTCCTATCTCTATTACCTTACCCCAACAGAAATGCTTTTTTTTTGGCCATATGAATAAATGAAGAAGCACTAATAACTTATTTTATAACATTTTCTCATTCAGCCAGTTAAATGTGCTAGGACAGTGATTCTTAAGTTTTAATTTTTCTCCATGAGAATCTTGTTTAAAGGCAGACTGATTCTGTCTGGGTAGGGACCCAAAGGTCTATATTTCTAACAAGTTTCCATGTCTTGTTGATCTTGGTTTGTGAATTTCATCCTAAGTAGCAGGGTCTTAGGGAACCCTTAAGCCAGCAAATGGCCATATCTACCTAAACCTAGAAATAATTGGCATATTTATTTTTGAAACCCCTTTATTTTGAGGAATTACGGTTCCGTATATATAATTCAGCTTTTTTCTTTCAAGGCAAAGACTGATGTTCTGATCTATGTGCCCTCTTCCATTACAAGTGTAAAAATACCTGCCAGAAACACAATATACACATTTGTTCGACAGGCATTCAAGATGATCTGTCAGTGAAAGCCCTACTTTAAGACACACACAAAAATCAAAGACTTGATAGAATCTAACTAATCTATGCAGAGTCAAGCTAATATGGAGCAAAATCAAATCAGTCAGCTAAACCCTTGCTATCCACAGTGGGAACTATGGACAAGTAGCATCAGTATCTGTCTGGAGCTTAATAAAAATGCATGCTTGGGTCCCACCTTATACCAACTGAATTAATACACATTGCTTTTCAGTGTGCATTTTAGCAAGATTCTAGATGTTTTCAATATGAAAATGTGCTCATTAAAGTCTGGGAGGCACTGATCTAGACCACTGCTGTTTTATGGGATAAGAATAGCCATGATTTCTTAGAAAATGGGATATTTACTAGTCTTTAATATAGGTGGATGTAGAGAATATTGGAAGGCATTCTAAACTGTAGTAACAATGAAAACAAGTTTAGAGGCGGGAAAAGAAGATGAGAGCAGTTGGGGAAGGCAATAGGATATGAGAAATAGACCAGTGTGGTGGGACTGGAGTTGCTCTCTTGAGAGAGGCAGCACAGCAAGTTATGCTGTACCAGATCTACTAGATTGAACTGTTTATATATGTTTTTGCACTTGGGGACAGTTTTCAGAGGTAGCATGCTAAATCTTTATTGAACTTAGTTTCTACTGATGGTAACATATATTAATCTTTAGAAGGTCTTTATATGTAAAGTTACATATCACTGCATGTGAAGTAAGGTTTTACAAATTATGTGATAGTGATAATCATCTTTTAAACTTAAATTCCAATTCAGACTTTCTGAGTTGAGCATGTTTCCTTGCCTTTCTGTGTGCTTCAGGTATCAGACCTGTAATCTGGCTACACACTACCAGGTCCATTTCCTTTTCTGATGCTATCAGAGAGCAGTGGGATCATATAATCTAGATCTTCTTCATTCTTTTCTTTGAAAATTGGATAGAAGTGTTAATATACTGTAACCATCCCTGAGTCTTTTTATTTCTCTTCTCTTCCCTTTCCTTTGTTTATGAATGAAGATTGAGATGAAATGGATGCCAATTGTTAGGAAGGGCAAGGCCTGACAGATGTGGCCAGGAAAGAAACAATCCTTTTTAGATTCAGAGAGCTGATTATTTACATAGAGAAAGTAAGGGTAGCTGGAAGTCCCCACTCCCTGTGTTCTTGTCCTGTGGGCCACAAGGGGAGGACTGAAACCGAAGAGGCCAGGTGACCATTACAGCCTGAGTGGGGGGACCCCTGTTGTTGAGGAGCCAGTATTGTGCTGCAGCTGCTACTGACCACTCTGTAGTCTGGAGGTGTGTCCTCAGAGTGTGAGGAAGAAAGGTCTCCTCTTTCCTCAGAAATGAGGAGGAGATGAGAACCTCTTCATGACAGATTTATAGATGGCCAAGTAGCAGTTCCTCACAAGCCTCCTGTGTTCTTGTGTTCCGTGCTCCAGGAGGATCATCAGGCCTTCTGCCAAGACTTAGGCTCAGCTGCAGTTCAGTCTTTACCTTTATGGCCTGTGTGGATATGTGTAAGGTCTCCAGGGTGCCACCAGAGGACATGGCTGAGCTGTGTCCCTAAAGTGGAGACATAGCTTGAAGTACTCTTTTTTCTGACTGTCTCGCCACTGGTGCTGAGAAAAACAGATTGTTTGCAAGGTACAGAGTGACAAATGGGATAGGAGGTCACACCTTTCCGCTAATGACGGTTATGTGGTGGTGGTGGTGGTGGTGGTAGACTAGCTGGCCTAGCCAGTGAACTCTGAGGTATCATTAACCTTCATTAATTCCTATTTATCTATTACTTTTGGCAGTTATGTACCCTTATTTGGTGAACCTGTTTATGGTAAGGTCAAAAGTAACCCAAGAGGGCTCCTTTTCTGAGAGAGCAAAAAAGAAATCAGGAACCCAAATATGAGATGATAATGTCCTAACTTGAATGATGTCCTTAAAAATAAAAAGGGAAGGTTAACTCCAGATTGGATATGACAGAGAGTAAAATGACAGTATATTGGGAACTTACTTGTTATTCGTAGAGCAGCTGTTGTGGTCTGGGGACTGTAGTAGCAAGGCTTTAGATTCTGTTGGCTCATTCAGTGAATGTCAGGGGCGAAGATCAGAGCTCTACCGTTCCCGGAGAAAACTTGGTTGGCGGGCCAACATCCAGGCACCTCCTATTCTTGACATCTCCCTTCCTTCCAAGAATAGCAGGCTTTTGTCACTTCAAGGTACTAATGGGAAAGTACAAGTAGGTGGCATTCCCCCTACCTTGCATCTGGGAGAGCATTTGCCTTTGCAGCCGAGGAGACTGAATAGAGAAGCTGCTTCTTACTATCTCGATGTCTGACAACTTGCTAGCAAAAACACTGCTTTACCATAGGAGTGAGACTTCCAAGAGTACTGTCAGCATGCCAGGGCAGCTATCCAGCAGTGGAGTCCAGCCTTAAGGGCAGATATGAGTCCTGACTAGCCCAGTGAATGTAAGAATGCATGTAAAAGGGACCAATAGCCAGAGAGAAGACAGAAAGCAGAACACTAGAACAGGTAAAAGCAAGTAAAAGCAGTTATTGAAGGATATACACCCTTGAACAAAATCATAAAAAAACAGGCAGATTGAGTTGTAACAAATTCTGTAGAACTAAAAACATTTTTGGTTCTGTAGAACTAAAAACATTTAATGTTTAGACTGTTCAAAAAAGAGGATGGTATTAAGTCCCAAATTACTGGCCTAGAAAATTGAGGGAAAGAATTAATGCTATTGTACAGAGCAGAAAATACTAAGATAAGATCAAGAGGAAAATGATTAGAGGCTCGATGACAAATTTTGGAGATATATAGGGAATACCAAAGGAGGAGAAAAAACAGGTGGAAAGGCACTAATTAAATAAATAATAATAAAGGGGAATCTTTAATGAAGAAAGACTGATGAGTGCAGATCGAAACACCTAACTGTTGTCCAGCCAGGAGGCAAGGGGTAAAAGATACACATACCTCCATGTATATTCTGACAAAATTGCTTAATTCCAAGGAAAAAGTAAAAATCTAGTAAGCTTCCAGACTGCAAGAACAAATTTCATACAATGAGAAAGAACCAAACTGACATCAGACAAGAGAAGAAATAGAAGAAAGTGAAATAATGTCCAAAAAAGGTACTGCAACTCAAGAATCCTATATTCAAACTAGAGCCTTCACTTGTCATAGTGAAAAGATCTTGGTGCATCTTACCTGAGGAAAACAACAGAAACAACATATGAATCAAGATTAGACACCTTTATAGGGAAAGGTGAAAAGGGGAGATAATAGTTCAGTAAAGAAAATAGTAGATCAGGGAGACGAACCATGAGAGACGCTTCATCTCACAAAACAAACTGAGGGTTGCCAAGGGGAAGGGGGTAAGGAGAGGGAGGTAAGTTATGTGCTATGAAGTGTTTAAACCTGGCAATTCACAGACCTGTACCCCTGGGGCTAATGATACATTATATGTTAATAAAAAGTAAAAAATTATATTAAAAAAAAGAATTAACTTTCGTGGAGTGCCTGGGTGGCTCAGTCGTTAAGCATCTGGCTTTGGCTCAGGTCACCATCCCAGGGTTCTGGGATCAAGCCCCACATCGGGCTCCCTGCTCGGCGGGAGGCCTGCTTCCCCCTCTCCTACTCCCCCTGCTTGTGCTCCTTCTCCCACTGTCTCTCTATCAAATAAATAATTAAAAAAAAAAAACCCAGTAGATCAATCTCAGTTACTAATATAAATTCGAAAGTAAAATATTAGCCAATTTAATCTCCCAGTATATCAAAAAGAGTATCAGACTGTTGTCAATAGGGTTTATTACAGAATTGTAGTCATGGTTCATTATCAGGAAATCTGTCAACATAACTTTCATGTCAAGAAATTGGAGGACAGAAGTCCTATAACAGGACTTATGTTATCTCATCTAGCAGTAGATGAGATAAAATTTGAAGTCATTTCTAATAAAAGTCACAAGTAAAATGCATCTAAGTAGACAGTTACTTAATAATTAAAATAATGAAAGCTGTTAGCTAATGCCAGTCACAAATGACATTGTAAATGAAAATACTCCAAATATAATCTACATCAAAATTAGAAATTAATCAGGGATTCCCTCTCCACCACCATTGTTATCTAACATTGTTTGGAAAATATTATGACAAGAAATTAAATAATTGGCATAAATATTGAAGAAGGAGGAAAAACAAATTTTTACTTTTTCTGAGAAAGCCCAAGAAACACTGGAAAATAGCTACTAAAGTTAACAAAGTAAATTGGTAAAGCAGCTGGTTATGAAATAAGTTTGCAAATATTTTTCTCTATCCTAGTAACACTCAGTAGAATGGAAGTGGGGGGAAGTAGTCTTCCCATAGTAGTATCCAAAGCTATTGGGGAGGAAATTCTTAGGAATAAATTTAACAAGGAAAGTACCAGATCTATAAAAAATTATAAACATTTTTGAAGAATACAAAGCAAGATTGAGCAAGTATGAAAAACAAAACTGTGTTTTTAAAAATTGTGTAAAATTATTAAATACCAGTTCTCCTTGAGTTAATAAGTGCTTTTAATGTGATTCTGTTTTGAATCTTTGTGGACTGTTTTTGAAATTGGAAAAAAAAAATCTCAAATCTTATTGGGAAGGAAGGGTAAATGTCTAATAATAGCCAAGAAAAGAAACTACCAACATAGGACTTGCCTTACCAGGTATTTAAGCATTCTGTAAAACTTCTTTGACTAAAAGAATGAAGATGGCATTGGAATAGATAAATTAAACAGATAGAATGCCCAGAAATAAACCTCAATAAATACAGAGACTGAATATATTGACCAAGACTGCATTTTATTTCATTGGGAATAGGGTAGGTATAACCAAGTATCCATGTGAAACAAAATAAAGTTGAATTCCAAACTTGTGCCATATAGCAAGGAAAATTTAGACTAATATATAGTCTAAATATAGTCTATATATAAAAAATTATAGTTTATATATAAAACCTATGAGTGGGTAAGACCTTTTAAATCAAGTCATATTGCATACAGGTTATAAGAAGGCAGACATACCTGATTAATGCCCATTACTCTTCTCTCTGTTATTTACGTTTTACATAGATTGGATGTGATTCTTTCTTGTATTTCCTAATACTGAAAAATGGTAAACTTGGAGACCAGTAGAGAATTTGGATCATATAAGGTTTACAGTATAATTTGAGTTGGGATGTACTCATGAAGGTGGTTTCAAAGGATGATGAATTGTTAGAATATTTTAACTGTTACCCCATCCTTCCAGAGGTTGTCATAAGACATTGTATTTACTGTTTTCTATTTATACAGCATTCTAAATTGAGTACCTGTGCTATTTCACTATGGAAATCAGTTTCCCTTTCAGTTTGAGTTAGTTGCAACTGATAACAGCTGTCACTTTTTTTACTCAAGGGTATGAAAGTGCCAGTATGTCTAGCACATGTGAACCTTGCAAAAGTAGGAACAGACATTCAGCCCAGACTGAAGAGCCTGTTCAAGCAAAAGTATTCAGCAGAAAGAATCATGAGCAGCTGGAAAAAATAATAAAATGTAGTAGGTCTACAGAAATATCTTCAGGTATGTTCTTTTTTGGTTTGCTTTAATCTAAGGACTTCATCTTAGATTTGAAAACCAATTAGTCTGTCCCACTTTTCTGTCATGTGCAAGGTTATATGTACTAGAAGATTACAGTATACATTCCTTGATTTCAAGAAATGTAAACTGGAAATATTTTTTAGTATTCTGATAGTAGCTTTTGACACTTCTTGATGAAATTTTAAGGAAAAAAGTATAGTTGACATTAATTTGGAGCTGATTTGAAATTTTAAAAATCTTCTCTGAATAAGAATTTGATATAAAATCATTCCCTGTTTAAAATCTTTGGCTTTACCATGCTTACAGGATAGCGTCCAAGTGCTTGAATGCAACATCTGGCCAGCAGAGTTTGGCTCCTTTTTTTGCATCCCTAGACTCTTTCTCCCCACCCTCTCTGCCTTGAAGTTGCCTCTTTCTTGGCACTGTACTAAAGTTTTCCTATAGCTGTCTTGCTCTTTCTCACCTCAGCAGGTGTCTTTTCTGTATTTTGCTCTTTGTAAACCTTTTTCCTTTATTGGAGTTTTAAACTATTAATTCTGCAACTCTGAATTTGCATCAAATCAAAGCTCAGAGAATTTTCCCTTTCTCCTTTTTTTGTTTCTTTTGTAGCCTGTGTAAATCTCTTCTGTTGCCCATATCACATTTATATAGTATTTACTTAAGTGTCTTCGTCACCTTTTTTGGATTCCTTGGCAGCAGATGATACCTTGAATGTTGCCATGGTACCGGACACATGGTAGGCACTTACTAGGTGTTAATTGAATGAATGAACAGAGTTACATTATGCCGCTGTTTTAAGTACTGGTACTTTTCTGATTTATAAAGAACAAGTACATCTCAAAAAAACATGGAGAGGGAGGCAGTAAATAGAAACCCTCAGTTGTCAGGTGTCAGTAAGATCCTTGGTGAAAAGTGAGAGTCGCAGCTACCATTTGTATTATACTTTACTATTTACAAATTAAATTATTCGTCTCATTTGAGAATTGGTTTTATTTCCATTTTGCAGATGAGGAAACATGGTCAGAGAATATCCCTGTTTTTTTCCCAGCATCATAAAGAGCTAGTGACATAAACTGGTGCAGTTTTTCTGGAAAGCTTCAAACCGCATGGCCTTATCCCAGTAATTGTACTTATCTATGCTAAGGAAACAAAATGGAAAAAGTAACTGGGATTTAGTGTTGTCTGAACTATGATTCCAACTATGTTTAAACAAAAAACCAGAATGAATAAAGACTAGAAGAAAATGCATCAAAATGTTAATAGTGATTTTATCATCTTTAGACTTCTGTATTTTCTAAAGCTTTCATAACGAATATTTATTGCTTTTGTAATCAGGAACAGCACAGTTGTTTGTATTTTGAACTGATTTCCTCAAGGTCATATTGCTAAGAAATGGCAGGGTGGAAGTTTTAATCCTGGCTTTCTCTTAAGTCTAGATCATTTTGGCAAAACTGTCAATTTTCCTGATGTGACCCTAGCATTTTACCAAAATTTTACAATTTTATCTCCTTTTACTGTCTTTATCAAATAGTGAGATCTTCAAGGAGTAAATAGTTGGTGGAGGTTCAGGAAGGGGGCACTAAATTGAAAGGCTTATTAATTGGATTATTGAGTTACCTAAATAATGGATAGTCAGTTATAGGACTTAAGACCTTATTACTGTTACTTAGAAAAAATACAATGATTGAATTTTGGTGCGCTAAAAAATGCCTAAATTGTGTAAATATACCCTTTGTGTATTTACATATTCGCTTTCTAAAAAGACTTAGTTTTAATCATTACTCTAAAATTGTTTATAGCATGGACGAGTAGCTTTTGTTACATGACTACCAGAGAGTAAATATATGACTGCTAGTACTGAATTGTACAGTGCTCTCCTCCCTCAGGAGTGTGGGAGGTTCACCTTGAAGTATTTGCTTCTAAGAGTGAGTGGCAGAAGTTTATTATGACAGTCATCAGTCACATTAAGTTTTTGTACGTTTATAGCAAATCTTTTGATATTTTCCCTAATAAGATTACTTTTTAAATAAAATATAAACCATACCTTGTGATAACAGTTCAGTTCAGGCAAACAATTTTAAAGAAACTTGCTTCTTTTTTTTTTTTTTTAAATTCACTTACTCATATTATGGACCCTGTCTTAACTATTCATACACATTTTATGTTCATCCTTATGTCTGCCCTTTCCTACAGCACATGCTAGGAGAATACTACAGCAGTCTAACAGAAATGCATGCAATGAAGCGCCAGGTAACAATCTGCTTAGTTTTGGTGTCCACTTTTTGTTAATTTTTTTCCATTAGTCTTAAATATCCTTAGTTTTATAGCTCTTATTATTATTTTTTTAGATATAGCTTAGTGTATATATGTCATTTGGCTGTAAAAGAGAATTCATATTCATAAAATACTGAAGGCTTTCACTTGAATTCTTTACTTGGGTGGTAAAATTAGCTGCTTTTCTTGTTTCATTTTTAGTTACTATATGTAACATAACCAACACATTCATAAGGATAATAGAACATCTTTTTATAGTTGATTGTTTTATTTGAAGTTACTTATTTTATAATTCTTCAATGCATAAAAGCATTAATATTTTTTGAAATAAAAAGTTACTTTTTCCTAGCTTTGATTTACAGTGTTAAGTATTATAACTTCTGTTGTACTTGCTTATTTTTCATTACTAGTCAACATCTACCAAAAAAAAAAGTCAATAAACCATTAAATAAAATCAGTGACACGCAAAGACCATGATAAATAAAAATGCATGGAAAATTAGAAAGATTCCAAAATACTGTTTTTGTCTGTACACTATTTAAACACGGTTCTGTGCGATTTAGAATTAGAGATATTCTTTAACGCCTCCTGCACTATATGTAAGTGAAAAACAAAAGCTTGTTATGAATCTTTAGGAGAATCTAAAGAAAAAACTAAGGATCTAGCACAAAGTTCGAATTATATCTGTGACATTTCCTAAAGAAAAGAACTCTGAAAAATAGGATAAAAATAAGATGGATTCAGAGAAACCTGATTGAGATCGAGGATTTTTCTAGCCTACACTAATGGATTTTAGTTCAGGAGGAGAAACTGGCAAAAACTTTCCACATGTCTATTGCAGGGCTGGGGGGAGGGTGGGCAGTAAGCATGTGTTCAGCATCATTCATTATTCAGGGATAATTTAATCTTTTATGATATGTAATTTGGAATGATAATTTTATCACATATAGAGGAATGGCAGATGTCATTAAGTATGCTTTGTTCTTTGAAATTATAAACATTTTCTAATTTACCTGGTCAAACTACAATATAAACTGGAAGCTGTGTATTAAATCGTATCTTCTCTGTGTTTTTCCTTTAAGTAGAGATTTCCTACAGAGATAGTTTCAGTTCCTGCTTATAATATCACATTTGAACATTTTAAAACTAGTAAGAGAACTTTAGTATTTTATTTTATTTTATAGTCATAAATGAGGCAAGATAGGGAAGTTGCATATTTGTTATTATATTATACTTGTAGAAATTATGGCCTGAAAATGTTAAGATATAAGTAGGAAGTTTTTTCATTAGGCCTCATTTCCTATTACCCTCTCTTACAAAAAGTGAATTAAATCTTTATGATTTTTGTGTATTTATTTAAAAGCAACATATATTAATACTTTCAACATTTATATTTTCTTTTTTAGAAACTTGTCACAGATATTTGTGGAACTTGAATATTTAAGTACCCATGGTTCTATTATTACTCTAGAAAGGGTACAGAGTTTAGTAGCTAGAAGAACTACTTGGAGGTTTTTTTTTAAGAAATTAGTTATTTTAGGGAGTGAGAGTGTGCGCACACGTGTGAGAGCGGGGTGGGGGAGTGGGTAAGGGATGAGGTAGAGAGAAGATTTCAAGCAGATTCCACTCTGAGTGTGGAGCCTTATGTGGGGCTCAATCTCATGACCCTAAGATCATGACCTGAGCCTAAATCAGGAGTAAGATGCTTAACTGATTAAGCCACCCAGGTGCCTCCGAGATTTTTTTAAAATAGAGAACTCAAAATGGAACAGTTTCTGAGTTTCACTCTTAAGATAAAAGGTATGACTGTTTACCTCTAGGAGTGATAATTCTGTGTTATCAACAAATAGATGTAGCAGAATTGTTGAGTGATGCCTAGATTCTGTGAAACTGAAAATGTGCATTGGGTCATGCCTGGTCCAGCTTCTGCTGAGCGTGGAAGTAAGACACTAGCGAAGTTGACCTTTATCGTGTTACATTCAAAAATTTTCCATCAATACAGCATGTTAGCTGAGATTTGAAAATTAGTAGACCTAATTAGACCTTAAAATAGTAGCTTTTAGGGGCGCCTGGGTGGCTCAGTGGGTTAAGCCGCTGCCTTCGGCTTGGGTCATGATCTCAGGGTCCTGGGATCGAGTCCCGCATTGGGCTCTCTGCTCAGCAGGGAGCCTGCTTCCTCCTCTCTCTCTCTGCCTGCCTCTCTGCCTACTTGTGATCTCTCTCTGCCAAATAAATAAATAAAATTAAAAAAAAATAGTAGCTTTTATTGTGAGCGTTCAGTTTATTCTAAACATTAAATAAATTTCCTTTTCTGTAACAAAATTCTTTTAGCCAAATAAATAAATAAAATTTGCAGTTTATTTCATTCAAGTTCTGAAAGATTTCTACTGATGATTCCTATGAAATGTGTAAAATTTTCCAAATAATTTTTTTGAGAAATAAATATGGTCTGAGTAATGTGATGCTAGGTAATGTTATCTATGCATTTAAGTATTTCTCTAATACATAGTATATATCTTGGTATTTTTGAGATTATTTTTATCTTGGTAATTTTTAAGATTCTTTTGCTACTTTGAAAGTTCTAAAATAAGTATGTTTTGATTTTTAAGTAATTTAAACCTGAGTAATGATACAAGCTAATAGAAATTGCCAGGAATGTATTTTATCATTGTTAACTTTAACCTGATCTTTTGTATCTTCCAGAAACTGGGAGTGATTTTTCCATGTTCGAAGCTTTGCGGGATACTATTTATTCTGAAGTGGCTACATTAATTTCTCAGAACGAATCTCGTCCACATTTTCTAATTGAACTCTTCCATGAACTTCAGCTTCTTAATACAGACTACTTGAGACAAAGGGCTTTATATGCATTGCAGGTATCTGGTACCTAACATTTTTTTTCCCACCCTATCTGGTACCGATTTTCTTCATGAGTGTATCTGGTTGCTTTCTTAGACTGAAGTATGTTCTGTTCCATATGTATTATCTGTTTTTCGTGTGCTTTCTTGGCATTTTATTTACAACTTCTTGTACAGCTTCAGTAGCCTTTAGATAAAGTCTTTCTCTGAGCAGTTTTTTAGTGTTTTATTGTTAATGTTATTTCTTTCTCATACTAGGTGAGGAGCATTCATTTGCTCTTCTGTCTGCTTGTTGCTTAAATTGGTGATAAAAAATAAATGTTTTACTTAAGTAACATTCTTATTTTCTTATTTAGGACATAGTATCCAGACATATTTCTGAGAACCATGAAAAAGAAGGAGAAAATGTAAAATCAGTGAATTCTGGTACTTGGATAGCATCAAACTCAGAACTTACCCCCAGTGAAAGCCTTGCTACCACTGATGATGTAAGCTGATAATAACTAATGAACATTATCATAATGATTAATGAACATACTGAACTATTACTTCAGTATGTAGTAAACAGAAGTTAAATGAGTAGTTATAAATTGTGAGTTTACCTGATAGTTGGTTTTTAGCTTCTTTAAAAGCTAAATGTAACATGTTATTTTGAGGTGAGGTATAAAATTCCATTAAACCATGTCCACAAACACTGGAAATTATGTATAAATGATAGATTATAAGGTGTAAAATAGCTTATATTTATATTTCCAGTGTCCATCCTAGGAATTGACTCACAACAGACATCTAGTAAAATTTATTGTGTTTATTCAAGACATTCAGTAAACCAGATTGCAGTCAGATCACAGAGCCCTAAAATAAATAAATAAATACATGATAAATCAGGTCTTTGGGTTAGAAGAGAAGCCTGGAAAAATTGTCCAGGGGGAAAAAAATGTAATTCAATGTATTCAAGTTTAGGAAGAAAATTCTGAATAAATTAAAGGAACTTCGGGAATGGGAAAGAGTAGTGAGGAAAATGGTGCATTTTCAGTACTCCGCGTTCTCCAGATAGCCCCCACATAGCACATAAGCCAGTGAATGACTGGATGGCAAACTGCTAAGATAGTTAGGAGGTAATTTGCTAGGTATTTGGAATTCACTACTTAAAGGACCTGACTCAGAATCATTTTAAAGATATTCTGGGGTCCTCGGATAGTAAATACATTTCTTTTTTATGCCAACTCCAGTGGATTTTCTGTGCTAACTCCAGTGGAAACTCCGTGGATTTTTGTGGATAAGAGTGCCATAACTAATAAGCAGATATTTGCTCTGTGTAGAGAGTTGGAAGCAGTATTCCTGTGTTTCTGCCCATTGATGATGTACTAGGATTTTAAGTTTTTTTGAAAAGATACTATTTCCTCAAATGATTTGTGTGTTTTTTTCCCCCCACATATAGTAATTTCCTTAAAACTGTTGAGGACTTTTCCTGAATTTTTGCACTTCAGCTTATGCTCAGATTTAAAATAGTACTTCCCCAAGTCATTTTTTCTGTTTAAAACCTTAGGCTCCAACTCCTCTACCACTCTGAACACAAGCTAAAAACGATATGGTTTTAATTCACTTTATAATGTCAAATAGAAATTAATGTAAGTAATTGTTTCTTGGGACTGTTATAACTAATTGAAAATTGCATACTCCTTTTTGTGGACAGTGACGAGAGTGGTACAGCTATATAGATAAATATATCTATATGCGGTTATATTAAAGTTTATTAGGCACTGAAATAACTTGCTGAGCGCATCAGTGGTTTCTCTGCCTCCTGTAACTCTATTGCCTCCCTTTTAATCCAGATTTCATGTAGATGGTATTACTTCGTTCATTTAAAACATTTGAGCACATTGGCCTTTACCATCAATAGCAAGCTGAAAATTGGAAATTGAGCTATATGAGATATAGTTAACCTGATAGGATTTTAAAGGTTTTTCCTTATAACTGCTGCAGACTTAAATAAAATTTAAAGATACTGACCTGCTTAATAAGTAGGTGTCTTACTTGGGTTTGGTACTGTAGACTGGGTGGCTTAAACAATAGCTATTTTTTTCCTCATTGTTCTGGAGGTGGCAGAGTCCAAGATCATGGTGCCAGCAGATTTGGTACTTTGTTAAGGCCCTCTTCTTGGCTTGCACATGGCCATCTTCTTTGTGTGTCCTCACATGGCTCTGGTGTCTTTTTTTTTTTTAAAGGGCATGAATGTAACCATGGGGCTCTACCCTCAGTACCTCATCTAAAACCTTGATTACCTCCCAGAGGCCCCACCTCCTAATACATTGGGAATTAAGGCTTCAACACATGAATTTGGGTTGGGGGGAGGGAACACAGAGATTCAATTTGTAACCATGTAGACTTGACACAAATAACTCTACTTAGTATTATTTTTAAATAACTACATTAGTTCTTTAGTTTTTCTTCTAAAACTTAAATTTGTCATTAATATTAATTCCTTCCTTTATTGATGCTATTTAATCAGTAGCAGCACAACATCCAGTGTTCCTACCCACAGATCTAGACCACTGTCCAGTAGAACTTGCTACAGTGATGGAAATGTTTTATATATGCATTTTTTTTTTTTAGATTTTATTTATTTATTTGACAGAGATCACAGGTAGGCAGAGAAGCAGGCAGAGAGAGAGGAGGAAGCAGGCTCCCTGCTGAGCAGAGAGCCCGATGTGGGGCGTGGGGCTTGATCCCAGGACCCTGAGATCATGACCTGAGCCGAAGGCAGAGGCTTTAACCCACTGCATTTTCTAATATGGTATCAAGCTCTTGAAATGTGGCTTAATGGGACTGAGGAACTAAATTTTAAGTTTTAATAAATAGCCACATGGAGGGGTGCCTGGATGGCTCAGTAGGTTAAAGCCTCTGCCTTTGGCTCAGGTCATGATCCCAGGGTCCTGAGATTGAGCCCTGCACAGGGCTCTCTGCTCAATGGGGAACCTGCTTCCCCCCCACCCCCCGCCTGCCTCTCTGCCTTCTTGTAATTTCTGTCTATCAAATAAATAAACAAAATATTAAAAAAAAAAAAAAGCCACATGGCTAGTGGTTTCCATATTGGATAGATAGAGATTCTGATTCTCCATGTTTTCTAGGCCAAGGTCTTTTTTTTTGTTTGTTTGAGAAGAGAGATTGGAGAGGGACGGGGAGAAACAGACTCCTCACTGAGTAGGCAGCCTGATGCAAAGCACTATCCCAGGACCCTGGATCATGACCTGAGCGGAAGGCAGGCACTTAACCAGCTGAGCCACCCAGGTGCCCCAGGCCAAGGTCATTTGAACTCCATTTATGGAGGTTGCATTGGCACAATTGAGAGTGTGTAAGAGCTTTCATGGCCGAGAGAGAGAAGTAAAAGTAGGCATCCTGGAATTGTAAGTCAAAGGGGGAATGAAAATTGAAATTTAGGAAGAGGAAGAAACACTTTGTATCTTCTATTCCATGTGCCATAAAAATGGCAAAAGCACATCTACCTTCCAGTTTTAATTGAAGGAGCAACAAAATGGTTCCATTTCCAAAACATATTCTGTAATGCCTGAATTTCCTTTAATCAGAGACAGAGCTTTCATTTCATAATTGAAGAGAAATATTTAAAAGATTTCTAGCTAGGAAAGAATGTAATTGTGAAATGAGTTTTAGAATGTGCGATTCCCCTTAATCACACTATACAGAAAAATTATTTTGAATTAAAGTCCTGAAAAGGCTAAAACTTACAAAATGTCCAAAAGAAAATCTCCATGATTTAACATAAGCAAAGATTTCTTAGGGTACACAAAACTTTAACTATAAAAGAAAAAACTGATGAATTAAGACTTGATTTAAGAATAAAATCCTGCTTTTCAAAAGACACCATTAGGAGAACATAATATTAGTACACATGTCTGATAATGACTATATGAATGACAAATTCATACTAACATAAAGACTTTGACAATTTGCTTTTAAGATCAAGAACTCAGTAAGTTACGGGCAAGAGATTTGAGCAGGCACTACATGAAAGAAGATCTGTAAATGGTGGCCAATGTGGACATTAAAACCACATGAGAAATTTCCTCACATGCACTAGAAAGGCTGAAATTAAAAAGATTGACAATAAGAAGTGTTGGTGTGAATGTAGAGTGATTGGAACTTTCACACTTCTTACGGGATTATAAAAGTGTACAACCACTTTGCAAAGCAGTCTGGCCGTTTCTTAAAAAACGTTAAACTTGGCATGTGACCAAGGAATTTTTCTTCTAGGTATTCATGCAAGAGAAATGAAAACATATGTCCACAAAAACCACTTGTATTCTAATGTTCATAGCATCTTTAGTCATGATAGCCTCAAACCAGAACATCAGCAGATAAATGGATAAACAAAATATGGTATATCCTTACAATGAAATACTATTCAGCCATTCAAAAATAATGAACTTCTGAAACATAAGACAACATGGATTAATTTCAGAAACCTATTGAGCAAAAGAAAAGAAGACATACACTGAAGAGTATATTCTGAATGGTTCCATTTATATATCAAGTTCTAGAGTCAGCAAAACCTGTTTGTGGCAATAGAAATATAATGAGTGGGGTGTAGTGGAGACTGATTACAGAGGGATACAAAGGAACTTTCTGGGCTTATGGAAATGGTCTTTATATTTAGGGAAGATGGTTACATGGGTGTATGTATATATATACACACATGTGTGTGTGTATATATATATATATATATATATATATATATATTAGAAATCAAACTGTACACTTAATGGGTACACTGTTGTATGTAAATTATATTTCAATAAAGTTCATTTAAAAAATATGAATGATGCTGTCATGTTTTTCTTCTGATAAAACCAGATATAGTAAGGTCCTAGTAATTGTTAGGCTTTGGAGATGAGAAAATTTTCCTGAGGGTGTAGAAATAATATAAAATGATTACTTTTCCAAGTTACAATTTAATTAGTAGCTTTGTGTATTTTTATCTACTTAATGACGTATGTTCTGCAAGATTACTTAATGTTTTAATGTTCTCTGTGACTGTTCAACCTTTAATAACTTTGGTTATATCCCAATTTTAAGTCTATAGTTATATGCAAATACTTAGTTTCTATGTTAATTTTTTATATTCATCATAAAATTTTTAAAAGAAATATTAGTGATTTTTATTTGTTTTTTTAAACTGTAACCTAGGAAACTTTTGAGAAGAACTTTGAGAGAGAAACACATAAAATAAGTGAGCAAAATGATGCTGATAATGCTAGTGTCATGTCTGTATCTTCAAATTTTGAGCCTTTTGCAACAGATGATCTAGGTAAGCAGAATTTTTTATCATCTTAGAACATGACATGACTTTAATACAGGCTTTGAATTACATTAAGAAACAAAAGTCCAGGGGCGCCTGGGTGGCTCAGTGGGTTAAAGCCTCTGCCTTTGGCTCAGGTCATGATCCCAGGGTACTGGGATCTAGCCCCGCAACGGGCTCTCTCTGCTCAGCAGGGAACCTCCTTCCGCCTCTCTATCTGCCTGCCTCTCTGCCTACTTGTGATCTCTGCCTGTCAAATAAATAAATAAAATCTTTAAAAAAAAAAGAAAAGAAAAGAAAAGTCCAAAAAAGGCATGATGTGGTGGAAAGACTGTGGACTTAACAGTCTCTCAGTGTAAAGTCAAGAATCCTCTGTTAACTCTTTAGTCTTTGGTAAATCATCTCATCATTCTGATTGCACGTTCTAAGAAAATGGAGTCTTACTTAACTTGCTCTATGTTCTTTGAAAAATATATAGAATTTTCTAGCATGTATAATAGAAGCTGAAGAAATGTTGATTTCCTTTCTATAAGGGAAGGGTCATCCTTTAAGGATTTCTAGTTAATGGGAAAAATTCAGAGATACCAGAGCCCCATCAATCACATTTTCAATAACTATTCACTTAATTTGCAATAACTGAAAATTCTTAGCATAGATAATCTTTAATGAGAAACCCAGGTAACTCTGAATCTGCATGAAGCATTGCACTTTTTTTCATCATTAATAAAACAGAAGTTTGGAGAATTGTATAACTCAAAGGGAAGAAGAAAACTCAGATTCCCAGACTTGGAAAGCATAGTAGGGAAAAGAAAAATTTATAGGTACTGTATTCATTTTCTTGGTTGTAGCCTGTCAAGAGATACCTGAGATTCAGTCATTCAGATCTCCAGAGCACTTAGTTGATAAAATTATCTAAGTCCTATTATTCTAGTGTTTGTTCATATGATGAGAACAAGATTTAGATAATTCCAAAGCCCGCCTACAAAGAAAAGGGTTAAGCCTGGCCCTGTTACTAGATATACACTTTTTACCAAAGCAATAAGTCTTCCTTTTGCCTTACCCTATTATGGACTCCAAGCCTAGCCCCCTTCCTTGTAAAATACCTGTCAAGTCTGAACTGATCTCATCCCATTTTAGAGAAAAATTTTCCTTTCACCTTTAGTTTATTCCCCCTTTCTTGAGTTACCAAATGGCTTAGATTCCTATTTGTTTTTTTTTCATTTACTGATTGTTTCCTCAAAATCCTCCACTAACTTTGTCTGAAGTGGAGAAAGGAAAACCGAGAAATCTCTTTCTTGGCCTCTTTCTTACCTTATTTCCTTGTATTCAGTTGAATCCTTTTCATTAGAATTTGGATGACATCTTGGAATTTATTTTTACCTGAAGCAACATGATGACTACTGCAATCAGTATGGACTTCAGAGTCAGAGAGAGTAACATAAGCCGTCACCAAACTAGAGTCTGGAACTTGTTAAATCTCCTTTTCCTTACCAATAGTTAGAGATTTTTTTTTACTAATATGTTGTGAGGAATACATGATGAAGTTTGCTTTTATATATTCTCAAAATGTTTATTTCTTATGTAGGTAACACTGTGATTCACTTAGACCAGGCATTAGCCAGAATGAGGGAATATGAGCGTATGAAGATTGAGGCCGAAAGTAGCACAAACGTGAGATGCACCTGCAGGATTCTTGAGAATGAGGATGGTGCTGCTGCCACAAGTGCGGTTACTAACTCGGAAGGTGTGTTCTCCTGATGCGTAAAAGTACAGAAGCTATAGTTCCATATGTAAAGAAAATGTGTGGCCCCATCTGATATTTAATAGTTTTATGACTATTTTCTTTTTGTTAAGGGTGCTAAAATTACATAAATGCTCCATTGTATTGGTGTAAAATCATCAGATTTTAATACTGAAAATTCTCAATAAATGTGTATGTATAATGTCACAAGCTTTATTTTGCTAACGAATCATTTTCCTTTTAAAAATGTATAGAAACTCCTCTTGAAAATCATGGTCCACAACAACCTGTAAGTGAAGTTTCTACTGTCCCATGCCCTAGAATTGATACTCAGCAGCTGGACCGGCAAATTAAAGCCATTATGAAAGAAGTCATTCCTTTCTTGAAGGTAGGCAATAATTTCTTAAAATAAATACTTTGTGTTTTGTTCTTTAATTCTTAAAAAAGATTGCATTGTAGTAAATTCAGAAAATGACAGGTAAACAAAAGAAAGCTAAAAACACATCAGTTTCATCAGTTATTCTGTAAATTATCTCCCGTTATTTGTAATGTATGTACTCACTTCCCAGAGAAGAATATTTCTATTCCTGCAAGTTGTAAGAATGTGCATATGTTCATGTAGATAGATGGGTAGATTGATTTGAGAATTTGAAACCATTCCTTCAGGTGAGTTGACTTAAACTATGCAAGCGGTTACTTGCTTTCATTAGGCATAGGTAAGTGTTGCCTTTTTTGTTTCACATTTTTATTTTATCGTGAGTGATCCAATAAATAAGTTTTAAGGTTGTCTTTTTGGTAAAATTAGATATATGGCTAGCAATATTTAATATGTACAATTACTTCTAAGGTTTAAAAAATCTAACTGATTTAGCTTTACGCTTAGAGAATGCAGTCATCTACA
Source organism: Mustela nivalis (assembly GCF_964662115.1). NCBI lineage: Eukaryota > Metazoa > Chordata > Mammalia > Carnivora > Mustelidae > Mustela > Mustela nivalis. The sequence goes on along the minus strand of NC_139039.1, from coordinate 18,490,240 downwards.
GTTAGGAAATTTTTATTGCTTTTCCCATTTTGTGTCTAATTTAATTGATAGCCCCTCATAAATATTCACTTACTAAACTTAGCATTTCAAAAAGTTTTTGAGGCCAGCAAAATGAGTAGAACTAACGATCTGATTTTAACTATTTTGTTATGTCTCATTTCACTTTAAATCTTGACTTTCTTGGTAGAGTTATAGAACTTCTTTATTAAAGTCAACATTATATCCTGTCACCTAAGCTGGGCTTCTTGACTCATATCTTCTATCACCAGTGAGTCAAAAATTGATTTTCCCCTTAAGAGCAGTCACTTTTCTTTCCTTCTTTCCAGAGGCATAACCTTAATTGAGATCTTCATGTTTTGCCTAGACATCCTGTCATAATAGGCATGAAATGAATGCTGACTAAGCAGACTCCCCCTCCTTCAAGAGATTTCGCTGCTGGACGCGGTACATTTCCCTACCTTCATCTGGCCCCACTCTCCATCTGGTCCCCTCACTCACTCACTCACTCACTCACTCCAGGTTACTCAATATTTCCTGTTCCTGTCATTGCGTTTTCCTATATCAGCCCTGTGTACAAGTAAGTCGTCATTACCAAAAATATAAAATTCCTTCACTCTTTTCTGCTTGGCAGAAATATCCTTTCTTCAGAGATAATTGTTGTTTCTTATATACTACCATAGCTCCTAATATACCTGGTGTGTGCTGCTTTTATTATATCTGTATATTCAGCAAGTAATGAGTGGCTCCTGTGAGCTGGCCACTGTGCTAGGTGATAAATAAGAAACAGATCTCAGAGTTAAGAAGTATCATCTGTTGGACAGTGCATAGCATGTAGTGATTGATTATTCCTGTATCTGACTTTCTTCTCTGGTATTTGATCCCTTGAAGACAAGGGACGGTTGTCCCGTCCCCCCCCCCCCAACTGCCTGCTCTGTCACATGATTTTTCTAAAAAATGATCATAATTCCTTCAATTTAAGAAACCTTAGAAATCATCTAGTTTAGCCACCTCGCTTTACACATTTCTATAGGAAAAAAACAAAACATGAACTCACCTGAATAAAGGTTGGAAGACCTGCCCAAATGAGTGTAGTGGCAGAAGAAGAATGAGAACCTTGAGGTACTTGATGTGGATGTTTTATGGACTCACCTTCAAAAGTGATCCAAGATTTGGATTATTAGGTGGTTTGCACGTGCTTCTGAAGGAAGATGAAGGAGAAGAGACTTGCCCCAAAAGGCTTTGTTTGGAAAATTAGGACAACTGGGGGTGTTTTGACCCTAGAAGCATCTTGCAATGTCTACATAAAGTTTTAGCTCTCAGGACATAGGAGAGTAGAGGGTGCTATTGGCATCTCGTGGGTAGAGGCCAGAGTGCTGCTGAAGCTCCTGCGCCGTGCAGTCTTTGTAATGCCAAGCGAGGTGAGAAAGCTCGGGTAGAAGATGCGTGAGGTGAGTTTTAAGAGTGTGGTTGAAATGAACTGAACTGCAAATGGGGAGACAGGCAGTATGGAGACTAGGGCATAAAGAGTTCTCCTTAAGATACAGCAGGGAAGGAATGAGAAGTATTGAATCAGCCCATTTCTTTTACTGGCTGTTACCTGCTATGGTGGGTCAAAATGTACAAACCCCTTGACATGTGTAATGCAGGAATTTGGCTCTTCTTATGAATAGATATTTCTAAACATATATCTGACAGTTGAGAAGCATCTGTGTAAGAAAAAAAAGTCTCATGTGAATTAATATTTCTTAAATAATGGTCCTAACCAACTAGGATTTTTCTCAGGAGCACATGGATGAAGTATGCTCTTCTCAACTTCTAACTTCAGTAAGACGTATGGTTTTGACTCTCACCCAGCAAAATGATGAGAGCAAAGAATTTGTAAAGTTCTTTCATAAACAACTGGGAAGTATATTACAGGTAAGAGTTTATACTTGTATGACAACAATATATATACCCTCTAGTTGGGATTATTATTACTTTTTTGCCATTTTCTGGCAATATGCAATTTATTTAGATAAATGTCCATTCTGGTATCCACTGGGCATGACATTTCAATACCTTTTTAGGTTATTCCTTTATGTGGTTTAAAAACAAAATTGTATTATGGGACACCTGGGTGGCTCCGTTGGTTAAGTGTCTGCCTTCAGCTTAGGTCATGATCTCAAGGTCCTGGGATCCAGCCCTGCATCAGGTTCCCTTCTCAGTAAGGAGCCTGCTTCCCCTTCTCACAGTCCCCCTGCTCACTCTGTCTCTCTCAAATAAATAAAATCTTTAAAAAAAAAAAAAAAAAAAAAGGTAGTAGGACCTGTGTCTTTCTTTGACTCGATCATCTAAGGCCTAGCCAAACTTGAATAAAATTTTGTTTTGATTCTTCTCCTATCCAGTAAGAACATTTCAGAGTCATTGTTTAGGAAGTATTCTATGCTATTTTCTAAAATTTTTTTTCCAGTGTGGGAAATTTTAGAAACCAGAAACCACTTGTTGATTATAGAGACTTCTTAGGCTGTAATAGTAACTTTAATGTTAAGGTCATGATTCTAAACTGGCGGCATTTTTGCAATGCCTGCAGACATTCATCATACAGGCAGAAAGTGGCTGGTACTAATATCTCGTGGCATGTTAGCTGTGCTAAGGCTGAGAATCCCCTTGTTAAGTAAGGATACCTTACTTCGTACAGTAAACATCTTTTCAGTTCAATATGCAGATAAGTTTTCCCATAGAGGTAGTTCAGTGATGTGTATAATTACTCCAAACTAGGAAATATGTTTATCTCTTCAACTTTATTACAGAAATTTCCCATAAAACTATTCCTTACTTCCTATGTGTTTAAATTGGTTTTAAAGAAAGTATTATCACTTTGTCTGTCAATAACTTTTAAAACCTGAGGCTTGATGTAAATTTCCATCACTATAATTTTCCATTTTGTTTTATTAAGGCCAAAGTACAAATTCAGTAATAGGTTTTAAGTCATGATGGCTCTATTTAACTGAATTGTACTAACACATAATATATAAGGAATATATTAGGCATCTCTGTTGTTACACGGTTTAAAAATGTTTAGGATAATTTTAGATAAATATGTTTTTATAAAATTAAGTAGTTTATTCCTACAGAAAGAAATAACTCCATTCTAGAATCAGGCTCAAAGAGAAATCCTTTATAATTATCAAGATCCATGCAATCCTTCTTCAGTTTTGTTTGCTGTTACATAATTGAGACAGATGCCAACATATTAATTTGGAAATAAGATTTTTTTCCTAAGAAAACCTGGCTGCTTTTCTTTTAACCCATACCTGACTTTTTTTTTCCACAAAGGGACCTAGAAAAGAATAAAGACTGGTTTACAGTAAATCTTGCCCAGACTATTGAAAATTTTTCATGAGATAGAACTTAAAATCTACTTTTTTCTATGAAACCTATTCAGTGAGTTTTGTTTTTTTTTTTTTCCACAGCCACATTTATACTTCTACAATTTTGCTAGATGAGATGGTTTTTTGGAGGGAGGAGACACAGAATATAGTTGTTTGCCTGTTTTCTAAATGGCATAGTCCTTATTTTGGGGAAGAAAAGGAAATGCAGTTTTATAAAAAATGTCCAGAATATAGCTGATTTACTCATTTGATGATGCTTTATTTCAACTTGAATAGAGCTAAAGTTTGCTTTTAAACTGATTCTGAAGAAGAAGTTTAAATTAGCATGACTGCCTGGCTTATATAAAACAGGGGAACTTGAAAAGTACTCTGATGTTAACATTGAGAAAGGGAGGACTTCGTATTTTCCTCTCTGGGCACCTCAGCTTCTTACTATGGTAAATATGTATCCTCTGGTTTACTCATTTGTGGCCACCAGTTCTATTAATTAGGGACTAAATCTATTGATGATTACATGTCCTGTTCTTTTCCTTTCATACACTCTTTAGAGGAGACTAGCATGATTCCTACTTAGGTTAATATCACTAAAGAATATTACCATGTCGGGCACCTGGGTGGCTCAGTCGGTTAAATGTCCAGCTCTTGGTTTCTGCTCAGGTCTTGGTCTCAGGGTCCTGAGATCAAGCCTTGTGTAGGGCTTGATGCTCAGTGGGGAGTCTGCTTGAGATTCTCTCCTTCTCCCTCTGCCCCTCCCCCTGCTCCTGCATGTCTGTCTGTCTCTCTAAATAAATAAGTAAATCTTAAAAAAAGTAATCTGTGTAGTAATCTCAGCCATTAATTTTAGCCTTTTCTGTATTAAAAAGTAATACAATTTTTTTTTCTCTAGGTGAGTATTGTAATTTAAACTTCTTAATCCTCTGTATTGCTCTACCCGCAATTGAAGTTTATTTTAATCTTAAAATCACTTGGTTTATCTTTGTAATAGGATTCACTGGCAAAATTTGCCGGCAGAAAACTGAAAGACTGTGGAGAAGATCTTCTTGTAGAGATATCTGAAGTGTTGTTTAATGAATTGGCTTTCTTTAAGCTGATGCAGGATTTGGATAATAATAGTATAACTGTTAAACAGAGGTGCAAAAGGAAAATAGAAGCAGCTGGAGTGATACAGTCTTATGCCAAAGAGGTAAATAACATTCATTTTGATTTTGGAAGTAGTTATAATTAGAATAAAAATACAGTTCTTGATCATTATTAACTAAATGCATACTTGACCTCAGCTAACATATTTTCTAAGTAAAAGCAGTTAATTAGATTATCTAAATCAGTACAGATGGTAGGCACATACTGGATCTCAAATGTGACCTCAGTGGCTAAAAGATTAGGAATGCAGACAGGAATTGGTGACAAGAGTTATCAGCTGTCTTACAAAATTGTCGCTCAAGCCTCCAAAAAGAGAGGATTACTGGGATCCAGTTCTTGACCAGCTGTCTGTAGTAGCTATTCCAACCTTGATAGAGCTTAGAGCTACCAGGGATATCTGTCACCCCAACCAGCACACATGCTTGTTTACAAGTTAGGACTTCGGCTGCACATCTCTGTAGCTTCTTATACTTCATTAAATTAGTTTGATCACATATGAAATTGGATGGGATTTTTCCCTTCAACTTGAGGGATACCAGAAGGTTTCTTCCTTAGACCTCTCCCTCCTCTTGACTCTATAATCACAAGAAGGAAAGCACATCAGGCCCCAAACTGGAAAGAGGCCACCCTTCTCCCTGAAATCTAAAGTAGAAAAAGTCAAGCCACCTGTTTCACACTTTTCTTAGTGTTTTCACTCCAGACATAGGTAAGTTTCAGATCATTTCAGTCATTGCCAAGTGCTTGAAGAAAATAAAACAGGATAAAACCATAATAAATGCTTGTAAAGACTACTTAAAGATAGGCAGTCTCATGAGGCTGTTTAAGTGGATGAAGTATAAACTAGGGCAAGAAAGACAAGGCATTTATTAAGAAGATGAAAAGGAAGGACATTCCAGGCAGCGAAAACTATAAGTTAAAAGACTTAGGCTGGATTGAGCAGTTTGGAGAACTTGTAGAAGGCTGGGGTAGCGGGAATACCTCACAGGAAGCGAGAGTGTAGATGAGGTTACCTAGGTGTGTAAAGCCAAATTATGGGACCTTAACAATGGCAGCTAAGGGTCTTCTGTTTGATTTTATTCTAAACATGATGGAAACACATGGGAAACTTTGAAATAGAGGAGGGACATAATCACATGTGCAATTAAAAAGACTGGTTTAGATATCACATTACATAGGAATCGTAGGAAGGAAGAGATAGAAGCAGAGACCAGTTGGAAGGCTGTTGTAGCACTGCAGGTAGGGAACGGTGTGACTAAGCTCTGAGTGCACACTAGCAGATCCATTTTGAGAACTGAGTCAGTGAGGCATTCTTACAGTTCAGATGTGAGTAATACAAGTAGAGCACAGGCAGCTTCCTGGTGTCTGACTTTGGCATTGGTACGTGAAGGGCCGTTCACTGAGATTCAGAAGGCTGTGAAGGAGGCTGGGGCTTGGGGAGGGAGTCAAAGGTTTTTGTTCTGGAATTAGTGAATTTGAGATGCTCATTATTCCTGGTAGGCAGTGTTGATTTTTGTTTGGCTAATTTAAAAGACTTCATTGAAATAGTTGAATGTACGTTTCTAAGAAAGCATTCATCTCTTTGGATTGTGGTCAAAAACAGCATATATTAAAGTTACTGAATATCTAAGTATAATGCTGAAAGGTCACCCCTAAATTCTGTTTAATTTGCTTATAGGCCAAAAGGATTCTTGAAGGAGATCATGGCTCACCTGTTGGAGAAATTGATGATGAAGACAAAGTAAGTGGCTAATTTGTGCCTAAAAACAATGTTTTTGAGACAAAAGATTAAATAACTTTAAGAGCTTTAACTTAATGTTTGAGAGAAAAGTTTTTCATCAAATAGCCTTTCTTCCAAAAAAAACTTTATTTTCTCTTAAAAACAACTTCTTGTATTTTTTATTAGATCATGACTAATTTTTGTGATGGGCTTATTAGTATATACCTTTTAAAATGCATTTTAAGGAATTCATTACATGTATTTGTGGCTAGGACAAGGATGAAACTGAAACAGTTAAGCAGACTCAGACATCTGAGATGTATGGTGGTGATGGTCCCAAAAATGTGAGATCGGATGTTTCTGATCAAGAGGAGGATGAAGAAAGTGAAGAATGTCCGGTGTCCATTAGTAAGTGTGAAGGCTCTGTACTGGGTTTATATGTTAGCTCTTTACAGGTCACTTATCCAAACAGTTGGGCAGAGTGTAATGAATGTCGAATTAGGTGTCCAACAACTCTGAATGATCTGGTGTGGCCCTGAACAGATGCCCTGTCCTTTCTGCACCACAGTGTTCCGCTGCTTACTGTTTGGAAGATTTCTGATATCCTATGTAAAGGACTTGGGCAGTGCAGGAATGCAGTACATGGTAGCTACTCTTAAGGTTTAGTGCTGAAAATTTCCTAAAAACTGTATTAATCAATTTAGACTTGTCCAAGGCTGAAACTCAGGCTTTGACTAATTATGGAAGTGGAGAAGATGAGAATGAGGATGAAGAAATAGAAGAATTTGAAGAGGGGCCTGTGGATGTCCAGACTTCACTTCAGGCTAACACCGAAGCTACAGAAGAAATGGAACACGATGATCAGGTATTCCAGTCCAGACAAACACACCTTCCCCCAGTCGTCTTTAACTACTGAAGGCAGATCCTTTTTAAGGATGTCAGAATTTACAGTTTCCCTATTCTCATTTTCATGAATAAACAAATCTTTTTAACATCCTTACAGAAATCTCAATCAAATACTAGTTTATTTTTACATTTAGGAATGCTTATACTTAAAGCGCTTTAATTTGGGGGGATGTGGGGGTAACAGGTCCTAAAAACTGTGACATTACTAGAAGATCTGGATTTTTCATGTATCTTTACTTCCTAGTTATACATGGAAACAGTATATAATAAAATCATCCCCTTTCTTACCTCCACCTCATCCTGTCCCATAGGCAGCATTTTGTATGATTTCTTTTGTTATTTAACTCTATTTTTGAATAGTATGTGTGTATATTTATTTAGTTATGTGTTAGACATTCTCCATTGACTTCCTATTCTAGTAGATGAAGACTTTGAGGTCACTTAAGACTCCTCATTTAATTATATTAATCCCGTCCTCCTCATTCAGTTGTATCTTTTGCTTAAATCTACATTTAGCCAGAGATCTAACCAAAACTACATAAATATTACCGACTTGCTCAATTAAGCAAATACTGTTTGTTGCTTATTCTTATACATTTTTTTCACTTGAAATTAATAATTGTCTCCATTTTTTGTTTGCCTGATTTTCTTTGACTCCATACCCAAGTCTTTGTTCTGCCCAGCAACAGCTGTATGAACTTCTCAGTGGACTCTTCTGCATGTACCAGTTTGTCGTTTCATCCTTCCCGCTCCGTCCTGGCTTTGGCTCTTCATTAGACCTGCTCCCTAGCTAGCAGCCTGGGAGTTCCTTTGTCATTCTTTATTCCATCTATTTGTGGAATCCAGTTTTGTCCTCTTTTTCCCTCATTTTTGGTAGAGCACATTTCTAGTACCTCTCTGAGAAAGAGTGCATAAAAGAAACATTTTGAGACATTATGGGTCTAAGAAAATCTTAAATTCTTCCATGTTGAAACATCATTTCAGTGCCTCCTTTGTCTTCCAATTTTCAGTGCCTCTGTTGAGAAGGCTGATGTCTTTTTCAGTTCTGACTCTTTGTATTCTTTTTTCTTTCCCATCCTAGAGCTCCCTGCCCCCACTCCCCGGAGTTCTGAAGTTTTATACTGATACCCTTGTTATGTCTTTTTTCATTCCCTGGACTGCATACTCAGTGGGTCTGTAAGCAATCAATAACCATGTCCTTTATTTTATTAAATTTTCTTTTTTTGCATTGCTTCCCCTCCATTTTCTCTTTTAATTCCTCTTGGAATTAATATTATCAGACATTATTAGCCCTCATGTGTTGATTTTCTAATTTTCTCTTCTCTCCCTTTTATCGTTCCCTTGCTCTTTTTGTTTTACTTCCTGGGAGATTTCTTTGACTTTAATACTTATATGAATGTCATATTTTTAATTTCTAAATACTTTTATTTTCTGATTACTTTTTTATAGCATGCTGTTAGTTCAAAGAAGTGCTATCATCTCTTACCACCTGGCGGTTTCTTCAAATGTCTGTGGTACCTTCGGTGTTCATACTAAAAAATGATACACCAGGAAGCTGGTTGGGGTTATTCTGGGCTTCACTGTAGGACATTTGGGTAGACAGCTTTTTGATAGAAAATCCCAAATGTTAATACCTATTGGTCTTTTCTCTGAGCTGGTTTGTTTTTCCAAAGAAGGGTCTTCCTTTCTTCTCTGCCTGGGAGTCATACCTCTTTGGGTGCCCGTGTTCAGGAGCTAGATGTGGGAATGCTGCTGGGGGTCCCATCACTCTACGGATTTGTGCTGAATCCTATTTTCAGCATGATTTTTTATCCTGTCCTCATTTGTGCTTTTTGTACCCCACCCTTACCCAGGCCGCCCTCTGGTCTGAGGCTTCCTAGTTCAATTTATCCAAAATATAATCTCCCATTTTCTGTTAAAGTTGGGGGAAAGAACCTTGATGTTTGCATTTTCTTTTAACAGCTTCCAAGCACCACCACCACTGCCCTCTTCTCACCCACCACTGTATTCCTTTCTCCAAGCATGAGATGAATCTGATTTTGTTCTCTCCTCCTGCTGGATGCACTTGGCTTTATCTTTCTTCCCTCCTGGTCAATTCTTCCATTCACTTAACATATAAATGGGTATCTTTTTTTTTTTATTTATTTTTTATTTTTAGCTTAACAGTATTCATTATTTTTGCACCGCACCCAGTGCTCCATGCAATCCGTGCCCTCTATAATACCCACCATCTGGTACCCTGACCTCCCACCCCCCGCCCCTTCAAAACCCTCAGATTGTTTTTCAGAGTCCATAGTCTCTCATAGTTCACTTCCCCTTCCAATTTCCCCCAACTCCCTTCTCCTCTCTAACTCCCCATGTCCTCCATGCTATTTGTTATGCTCCACAAATAAGTGATCTTTTAGTTTCATTCAAGATTGAGTCTGATTTGAAAAAAAAAAAAAAGAACAATTTTAAAATAGTGGAATCCGGGGCGCCTGGGTGGCTCAGTGGGTTAAACCGCTGCCTTCGGCGCAGGTCATGATCTCAGGGTCCTGGGATCGAGTCCCACATCGGGCTCTCTGCTCAGCAGGGAGCCTGCTTCCTCCTCTCTCTCTGCCTGCCACTCTGCCTACTTGTGATCTCTGTCTGTCAAATAAATAAATAAAATCTTAAAAAAAAAAAATAGTGGAATCCATAATACTCTAGTTCTCTATTATTTTGAGGTTAAGAAGAAAATGAAACATTCTACTTAACCCTCTTAAAGTTTTAACTACAGCATCCTTCCTGAAACATTTTCAGAAGACATTTTTAAATTCACTTGTATGAAGCTCTCAGGTTGGACGAACACCATAAACTCCTAACCATCTCCTATATATAATGGCCATATATTTTAGGCCCTGCTATTAAGACGTCACTTTTTCCTTCTAGGTACTACAACATGACTTTGAAAAATCAGGAGAAAGCAAAAATGTCCCATCAGAACAAGAACCCACTACTAGTAAAGGCAAGAAATCTAAAGTGTTCAATTTTAAGATTTAAAGTGCCCTTTATATACTTTTAAAAGCTAAGAAAAAAAATTAAATTCTTAGCTATGTAAGTTTGAAGGTATTTTGGACCTGAGGTATGTCTTTTTTATTTCCCTTAGTTCTTTGTAGAAAATATGAGAGCTTTCTTTCTGCAAACAGGTGCTCAAGAAAAGTTGACAAACACACAGAAAAAACCTTCAAAGAAAACATCTTTAGATACAAACTTTAGGGATTTAATAGCCATTCCTGGGTATTACTCATGAATATCGTTAGAAATTGGGTGACTTCAGCAATCTAATTTTTAAAACATCTCCAGGATATGATTAACTAATTTTAGGAATCATTGATAAGGAAAACTTGTAGTTGTCCCTTCTTTTGAGTCTTAAATGTCTTGATTACTCCTTCATACATACTGTCTTTTTGGTATAATACTGAAATTTAATAACTGTTGCATTACACTAATATTAAGACTTTGTTCTGATGACAGATGACCACGATAGCACTCCTGTGAAACCCTGTTACCTCAATATCTTGGAAAACGAGGAACCTTTAAATAGTGCTGTTCAACAGGACACTCTCACTACCATTGATTCATCTAAACAGCCTAATCCTTTGCCTTTACCTTTAACTGAAATTGAAACCTTGGTGCCTACAGTCAAAGAAGTTAAATCTGCTCAGGAAACTCCCGAGAGCTCTCTGGCTGGAAGTCCTGATACTGAATCTCCGGTATTAGTGAATGACTATGTATGTATCATCTACGTTTCATTTCTATGCGTATTTCTTCCTTTTCGGGTTAACATTTTCTGTCTGTAAACAGACTGTGTTGAGGTTTGTGTTCGTGTTTAGGTTTAGAAACTGCCAAAAGGTATTTCTTACTCAAACTTAGTTTAAACTTGAATAGAAGGGTGATAGTGAATTAAGATGATCAGATATCAAAATCTAAAAGCTGTTCTACTTTCTTTTAAGTTTATGACCCGTATTTTGAGTTTTAAGTAGCAACATTGAGAGAGTTCAGGTTCAGATCTGAACACGATATGTGAATCATCATTAATCTCTTACAGTACCCAGGCCTGACATCTCAACAGTTTTAAAACATTTCAGAAATGTTTTAAAAACATTTGATAAACCTGAAGATTTACAGTTTGATAAAACTGTATCAGGTTTGGTAAACCTTAAAGTTTACAGTTTGACAGCAGTAGATTCCTTATGGTAAATGACAGAAATATATGGTAGCAAATCTGTACTTAAGATGTAGGTAGGTAAGTTGTTTTACTCTGGACATTTTTGTTTCATGCTATAATTTTATAACATGTGGCTTATTTTTTGGACCTTGGATTGTGTTTTATATCCTTTCTCTTATTCGAAAACATTAAGGAATTTGTAACAATAAACTTTGAGGTCTAAGGAATGTGTTTCATATATTTTTTTTAATTAACATCAGTTTTCTTACTAAAGATATAGTTAAAATTATGATATCCTAATTTCTCAGGAAGCGTATAATTATTTCAAAAACATTACTAGAACTAGTAACCTGTTTTGATGGCTTCGACAACAGTGAAATTAACATTTATAACTCTGGAAGTTACCTGTTAGACTTATTTTGACTGTAATTTAATGAGTGTGTAGAGTTGTTCTAGGAGGCAATTGAAATTAAAGTTTGATTATAGAAGGATTTAAATTTGAAATTTAGGCAGGGGACACTACTGAAGGTCTTTGTGCAAGAAAGTCAAATGGCCAACGTCCTGGTTTTTGAAGAGGAATCTGATGACTGATGAGCGTTGTCAAGGATGCTACTTTAGGAGGCTCCCTTATGATAGGAACCAAGTACTAACTTAGAGCTGGATGAGAAATGTTGAAAGAAGAGGAAAAATCTAAGGTTTCCACTTGGGTATTAATAAAATGATACTATTAAAAATGAGAAAGGAGAAACAGGAGAATAAAAGAATTTAAGTTTCAGAGAGACACTGAAGTGATAACAAAAGTAAGTTACTAGATTCATGCTTTATCTTTCTCAGCTTCCACAGAGTTGATACTGAAAGTCTGTATGTAAATGTTTACTTAATTCTGCTGGATACATTCTGATGCGTTCTATAAACATTATCAAGAAACCAGAGTTGTTCTTTTAATTGTTTTAGGCCTCAGTGTAACTACCGTTTCTTCCTTTAACCTGTATAAGCTGGCTCTTTGTTTTTGCAAATGGGGATGGAACGTTCGACAGTATGGCCCACAGCTTCAAGTGCATGGCCTGTCCCGTGCACTCCAGCTTTGCTTTAATTCATAGAGCTGAACACAGAAGAAAACCGAAATAGGATAGAATTACTGATGTATATAAGAATCCATTTTATCCTTGGCATGGATTACTTTAAAGGTTTAGATCCAGAGATGGAGTGCTTTGCCTTCATTCAATACAATTTATCTCACAGGAAGCAGAATCTGGTAACATAAGTCAAAAATCTGATGAAGAAGACTTTGTGAAAGTTGAAGATTTACCACTTAAACTGACAATATATTCAGAGGTATTCTGCTCTCTTTAATTAAACTTGTCTTTATATGACAAATACTGCTGGGATGGAAACTGATTTTTTCTTTTTTTTTTTCATTCCAAAGGCAGATCTAAGGAAGAAAATGGTAGAAGAAGAACAGAAAAACCATTTATCTGGTGAAATACTTTGTGAAATGCAGACTGAAGAATTAGCTGGGAATTCTCAGACACTAAAGGAACCTGGTAAGTTAACCACTTTGAACCATATCGTATTGAAAAATTAATAAACCTTGATACCATCAGTTTGTTTTTTAAATCCACTACTAGGACTTGGAAGATTTAAGACAAATATTGGAAGGGAAGCATAATTCTGTAAAAAGTCTTGATCTGTTACCTGATTTATAAAGTGATATTAACAGATAATTTTTTTCCATTTTTAAAATCCTGAGTTTTAGCAAGGTAGTAGAAGCAACAATTTTAAGAAGGAAAGGTACAAAAGAATTCGTGATAAACTGGCAGGAGCCCATTTCTTTTAAATATTGGTTTTTAGTTCTTTTGAATGAGACCCTCTTTATCTCTAAATAATATTCTTTTTCAAAATTTGTTTATTTATTGACAAATAATGTATTATTAGCCCCAGGGGTACAGGTCTTTGAATCGCCAGGTTTACACACTTCACACCACTCACCATAGCACATACCTTTCCCAATGTCCATAACCCATCTAAATAATATTCTTGTAACTTTTCTTAATTTAAAATTCAGACATCTCTTATCTTCCCTATGAAAAGTGAGCATTTGGACTTCTCTCTCCTTCTTTCACTATTTGGTTTTTCTGTTTGTTACCTTCGTTATTTTAAATATATATGTTTTCTAGTCCCATCAACTTTGGTCATTACTTAGCTGCTACTCCCTTACCCTTCCGCTTTCTCTATTCAGTTTTACTCCTCTTCTTACATTAAGGTTATAAAAACAAACACACATTTTTGTAACTATAATAGTTAGAACTTCTTTACTTTGGGGTGCTTGGGTGGCTGAGTGGTTAGGCCTCTGCCTTCGGCTCAGGTCATGACCTCAGGGTCCTGGGGTCGAGCCCCTCATCGGGTTCTCTGCTCAGCAGGGAGACTGCTTCCCCGTCTCTTTCTCTGTTTGCCTACTTGTGATCTCTGTCTCTGTCTAAATAAATAAAGTCTTTTAAAACAAAAACAAAAAAACTTCTTTACTTTTTCTGAAGACCATTCTGTGTAAATATGACTGATTGCAGAGCCAAGTGATAATCCCATATTTCCTTCTTCATGGATCTAATAGCACAACCTCTGGGCCACTCAGAGGAGACTGTCTTGCATCAAAAATCAAAGGATTTTCTTTTTGTTATTCTGTCAGTTCATCAATTTTTGCTTTTCCTAGGTGAAGAGAAGGACAGACTCACTATCAAACTTTCAGCTAATTTCCCAGTATTGAGCCCAATTTTACTTGTGAGACTCTTATCTGTGCTCCGCCCCACCCCGCCTTCTTGCACCTCCTTCTGCTTCAGCATTCCAGGGCTTTTTTTCGTCCCAGGTCCTGCTCTCCCTCCTGGCCACTCTTAGTGGTCCGGATTTAGTCAGTTTTATAGGTTTTATTTTGTTGGGTTTTTTTTCCTGATGGAGCTTTAAGAGACAGGAAGTATCCACTCGTCTACCATCTTCAAACAGAAATCCTCATCTATTTTTATAAACTAAATTAGTATTTCCTTTATAGTAACTTCATGCTGAAAGTTTTAATATAAGAGAACAATAATAAATTCTAGTAATGTCTTAATTCAGTAATTTATAGCACATTATTCTGTTTTTCAGAAACAGTGGGAGCCCAAAGCGTATGAGATGTCTTCTGAGACTCATCTAACTCGCTTTACGTTAGTCAATGCATATTTGAACGTGGCACTAAATAAACATCTGTTTTGATCTGTATAAAAATGTAAATTAGTTTGACACTGCATTCTTGATAGGTGTGCTAATTTCTGCCCGTGGCAGTTTAAAACATCAGAAACTGAATTCTGGACAGATTGAAGCCTTGATACACTGTGGGGTTGTTTGTTTTTCTTCTTTCTTTCCTTTTTTTGGTCTTCATTTTGGTTTTCTTTTTCCTTTCTTGTGATGTTTGGCATCATTAAATTTAAGATGTAGTTTTAAATAAAGTTTGGACTTACCTGTAAAATACCTTTTTTTGAAATTATGTTGAATTCTATACAGTAAGTCACTGTTCTGTATGACTAGGATATTTAGAGGAGAGCAAGAATTTGAAGAAGTACAGAATTTTAGCCAGCTGTTAGATCAGGCTTCCAAGTAATGTCAGTATTACTGCTTTTCAGTCTAGATACCTGCATGTCTTATTCTGTGCAGGATTAGGGAAAATTATAAAGGTATTCAGGTTATTGGTGAAGTTACTATAAAATGTAAGTATTAATTATCAGATAAATATTTTCCAGAATTCAATTCCTATCTGTGTTGCCACGGTCTTTAAAAAAAAAAAAAAGTGTTACGTAAGTAGGAAGTTTTTCTTCACAAATAAGTAACACTGTGATTAATTTTACATGAAAAACCAAACCCTTTCAAGTAGGGATTGTAAAACTGAATTTTATGTACCAGAACATTAAGGCTCTATATGCCTTCAGACGAACTTGCGTTTTGAGATAGCAGTTGATTCTCTGTGTGGTGAGAGAAGCAGATATGTAGATGAAGTATTAAGTAGGGAATATCTATGGGATGTCTTCACTACCAGGCTGATCAGTTTTTCAAAGGTGAATTACCTTTAGATCGCAAACTTGCCATATACCTAAGTAAGGCTTCACAGAGCCAGTTAATGGTGAAGTCAGTCTGTTAGTCTTAGAGGTTGTTTTTGTTTTTGTTTGAATAAGATATACAGAATTAGTTTCAGTTAGTGGTATATGAAACTTATTAACAATTTACTGAAATACCCCATTAGAAAAGAAGTTGGTTGGTATTTCTTTAAAAGTCTTAGTTGCATTATACTTCAGTGTAAAATAATAATGCCTCTTCAGGGAGTGTTAAATGAAGATTTCCGTATGAGGACATTCATTGTATTGCTAATTAATTTAAATTTACGTGAGGTATAGATCTCCAGCATTAATTAAAAAACCCATTCAGAAGACTATCATTCAGAATCAGGGATTCTTACCCAGTTGGCCTGACTCCCAGGAAACTAAAACAATAAATTAGATTATATGTATATTTAAGTTCTATACCTGTATATTTTCTAGACTCTGAAAAGAAAGAGGAGAATTTCATGTGTTAGCACTTAAGCCGAGCCTTACATATATAACGGCCGTGTGTCTCTACATGCAGATTAAAGTTCAGTTCATTGAAGACCTGTACTTCTGAGTTCTTTTCCCAGCACCTATGAACCTTATTTCACTAACTTGTGTTAGAGCTGCTGTCACCTACTATTGTTTTCTGTTTTAGAAGATAATTCCACTTTAAAATACCTGGGGCTGAAGATCAGATAATTTGCTTTATTCTTAATAAATACTGCTCAAAGGTTAAGCATTAAATATTCATGTTCATTAATTTTTAAGGTGAAATTCGGGTTATAGATAGAAGAGGGAGAAAAGGTGAAAGGGAGTGAGAGAGAACCTGTGCAGTTTGAGAGAATGCTTACAATAGTGAGCTTACCAGACTGGGCAGATAATCTTTGTATTTTGTGACATTAACTCTGGGTACATGCGTTTTCACTGTGAATAAATATCTATCCTCCATCCAAACATGAACTGCATTTTCATTTAAACTGACATCATTATTTATGATTTAGAAATTATTCCAGAATTATGGCTTGACAATTTTAAATGTAAAAAAACAACAAAAAAATAGAACCAAACAAAAAAAATCAAAGACATAAAAAATAGTGGCAAAACAACTAGCCAGGGAGGAGACTTCTCAAATTCAAGACCACTTTTCTTCCACTGTAGGTAGGTGTATTCTATTATTTCTTAATTGTATCTATTTCATATACTATGTAGAGAACATTCTCATACTTACTCAAAGTTAGCCTGGCATGTTTCTTGTTTATTATCCCAATGTTACTTAATATAAACAGTTTATTCTTTACCTGTAAAAAATAATTGGCTCTGGATGTCACATATTTCACTGTGCAAACACGGCTGCCCAGTCGCCTTGCCTGGAGAAGCCATCATTTCTTGTTCTTGCCACATAACTAATTGCTGCTTTAATATTGGCCACCTTCATACATCTGGTTGCTCCCTCAGAGTCACTGGTGTCTCTGCTTGGCTCATTTTCCACTAAGGAATAGAATGCCTTTAAGTAACTTTGATTTATAATATAGTTTTAATTATTAGTTCATCTGCCCAGACTTAGAATAACCCTGGGCCAGCAATTTACAGAAAGTTATTGATTTGGATATTTTGAAAACAAATCGCATTATAAAGCTTGAGTTTGAGTTCTCTCCTACATACCTAATTAATGTACTGACAGGTTGGAATTATGATTTTCCATCTGATGATGGTGTGAAAGTAGTATAGGCATACACTGGAGATATTATAAGTTCAGTTCCAGACCACTGAAATAAAGTGAGTCAAGTAAATTTTTTTTGTTTCCCAGGGCATATAAAAGTTTATGTTTACCCTATAGTTTACAGTTTATAGTATATAGTTCATAGTATGTTTACCCTGTAGTCTGTTGACTACAGGGCCCTGGGATTGAGCCCTGCCATCAGGCTCCCTGTTCAGCAGGGAACCTGCTTCTCCCTCTCCCAGTCCCCCTGCTCTACTCTCTGTCAAATAAATAACATCTTCAAAAAACAACAAAAAAAATGCCAACCATCATCTGAGCTTTCAGCAAGTTATAATCATTTTGCTGGTAGAGGGTCTTGCCTGGATGCTGATGGCTGCCGACTGATCAAGGGTGGTGGCTGTTGAAGGATGGTTTGGCCATGGCAGTTTCTTAAAACAACAATGAAGTTTGCCCGTATCAGTGGACTTTCTCTCCTGTATACTGTGTTGTTTGATAGCATTTTACCCACAGAACTTATTCCAAAATAGGAGTCAGTCCTCTCATACCCTGATGCCTCTTTATCAATTAAGTTGATGTAATTTTCTTAGTCTTTTCTTGTCATTTCAACAGTCTTCAGAGCATCTTCCCCAGTAGTAGACTCCATCTAAAGAAACCACTTTCTCTGCTCATCCATAAGAAGCAACTCCTCATCCATTCAAGTTTGATGAGATGCCAGCAGTTCTGTCACATTTTTAGGCTCCTCTTCTTTTTTTCCTAAAGATTTTATTTTTAAGCAATCTCTACACCCAACATGAGGCTTGAACTTAAAACCCCAAGATCCAGAATTGCATGCTCTGAGCTTCAGGCACCCCTTTAGGCTTCCCTTCTAGTTCTCTAATTATTTCCACCACATCTGTAGTTAATTCCTCCACTGAAGTCTTGAACCCCTTAAAGGCATCCTTGAAGGTTGCAATCACCAACTTTCAAACTCATGTCAACACTGATATTTTGACCTTTTCCCATGAATCACAAATGTTGTTCATGGCATCTAGAATGGTGAATCTTTTCCAGAAGGTTTAATTTACATTGCACAGATCATCTCAGAAATCACTGTCTAGGACAGCTATAGCCTTACAAATATATTTCATATAGAGTAAGACAATATATTTCATATAGAGTAAGTAAAAAATCCTTGATTCATGTGGTGCTGCAGTGTGGATATTGTGTTCGCAGGCATGAAAACAGCAGGAGTCATGTTGCGTTGTCCATGAACATCAGAGCTCTTCAGTAACCAGGCACGTTGTTAATGAGCAGTCGTCTTGTGAAAGAAGTCAATTTTCTGAGCTGAAGGTCTCAGTCACGGGCTTAAAATATTCAGTAAATCAGGTTGTAAACCAATGTGCTTTGTGTACAGAATGGTCATTGAGCACTGGCTTCAACGTAAGGTGACCAGCTGCAATAGCTCCTAACATAGAGACAGCCTGCCCTTTGAAGCTATGAAGCCAGGCATTGATTTCTCTCTAGCTATGAAATTCCTAAATGGCATCTTCCAAAAGAAAGCTGCTTCATCTGCACTGAAAATCTGTTTAGTGTTGCTGCCTGCGTTGATGCCCTGAGCTAGATCTGGGTAACCTGCTGCAGCTTTTCCATCCCCACTCGCGGCTTCACCCTGCACTTTAATGTTAACAGAGATGGCTTCTCTCCTCAAACCTCATGACCCCACCTCTGCTAACTTGCACCTTTTTCTTCTGCAGCTTTCCCACCTCTCTTAGCCTTCACAAGATGAAAGCTCTAGATTAGGCTTTAAGGAAATGTGGCTTGCTTGATCTTCTATCCAGACCACTAAAATTCTCTCCATATCAGCAATAAGGCTGTTGTACTTTCTTACTATTCATATGTTCACTAGAATAGCACTTTCAGTGTCCTTCAAGAACTTTTCTTTGCATTCACAACTTGGCCTGTTTGGCACAAGAGTCCTAGTTGTCAGCCTTTCTTGGCTTTCTCTCCGCTTTCCTCACTGAGCTTAGTCATTTTTAGCTTTTGATTTAAAATGAGACATGGCAACCTACTGAATGGGAGAAGGTATTTGCAAGTGACACAGCCAATAGAGTTAATATCCAAACTATATACAGAACTCCTAAAACACAATAGCAACAAAAACAAACAAACAAAAAATCCCATTAAAAATGGGCAGAAGGGGCACCTGGGTGGCTCAGTTGGTTAAGCAACTGCCTTCGGCTCAGGTCATGATCCTGGTAGTCCCAGGATCAAGTCCCACATCAGACCCTCTGCTCATCAGGGAGCCGGCTTCTCCCTCTGCCCCTTGCCCCTTTCATGCTCACGCTCTCTCTCTCTCAAATAAATAAAATCTTTAAAAAAAAAATGGGCAGAAGATCCAAATAGACATTTTCCAACAAAGACATCCAGGTGGCCAACATACACATTAAAAGATGCTCAGCATCCCTCATCAGGGAAATGCAAATCAAAACCACAATGAGCTACCACCTCACACCTGTCAGAAGGGCTAGTATCAAAGAGATAACACATATGCGTAGGTGAGGACATGGAAAAAAGGGAACCCTCATGCACTGCTGGGAATGCAAACTGGTACAGCCACTGTGGACAACAGTGTGGAGGTTCCTTTAAATATTAAAAACAAATACACAATCCAGTAATGCCACTACTTGCTGTTAACCCAAAGAAAATGAAAGCATGAATTTAGAAAGATACATGTACCCCTGTGTTTATATCAGCATTATTAACAATAGCCAACACATGGAAACAACAGTGTTCATCAATAGATAAATGGACATTTAAACACTTAGAAGCCACTGTATGGTTATTAATTGGCCTGATTTCAATACCATTGTGTCTCCAGGAATAGGGAGGTGCAAGGAGAGGGAAAGAGACGGGGAAATGGGTGGTGGGTAGATCACTGTATCTAATACAGTAACAATGAAAAAGTCTTCAGTTTTGTGGGAATTACTAAAATGTGACACAGGCACAAAGTGAGCAAATGCTACTGGAAAAACGGTGCTTGACGCAAGGTTGCTACAAACCTATTTGTAAAAAACACTACCTGTGAAGCACAATAAAGCAAAGTGTTGTAAAACTATGTACACCTACAATCTCATTCATGTCCTCTCCAAATTAAAAACCAAATTAATACAGGAATTAATACAGCTATTCAGTGGGAACTACTGTCAGCATTTTAGTAAATATCCTGTCCGTCATCTTTCTATATTCTAGATTTTTATCTAATTTTGCACAAGTACTTCTATAAATAGACTTACATTCCACATCCTATTTTGTAACTGCTTCTTTACCACTAAGCAATGCTACCTAAAATCTTTTTTTTTTTTTTTTTATATAATTTTTTATAATGCTACCTAAAATCTTAATGCGTGTTAGTTCCTCCCTATCCGCTGAGGTAGTCCTGAGGAACTGGTCTAAAACAATTAGCATCTCACCTATTTATGAATATCAAAGGTTACAACTTTAGAAAAAATAAAAGTTTACCTCACTTCATTTTTATAAGAGGAACAAAATCTGAAGTTGTGGGCTTTTTAAGATTCTATTTATATTTTTAAGTAATCACACCCAAAACTGGGCTCCAACTCATGACTCCAAGATCCAGAGTTGCATGCTCCTCTGACTGAGCCAGCTGCTGCACCCCTGAGGTTTTTTTTTTTTAATTCAAATCCTATTTTAACACAAATCCTCTTATAATTCCTCTGGCTTCACTAAGATAGTATCATTATAGTTTTGTGGAAACACCTCCTCCCAGGAGAAAAATAGCCTTTGGACACCTGCATACTGCTGACACCACTGGGTTTAGAGGTGGAAGGATTAGTCATGTAAGATGGTGAGCAGGTAGTCATAAACTGAAGAACCCGCCTACGTAACCCCTGTAATTTAATTCAGATGCTGTGTTCAGCTTCACTTTCTCCCTAATAAGCCCCGCCCCCAAACTGGCATGTGGGTGTACACTGAATCAGCATATATGACCACTGACACTACTTCCAATGACTGTTTATTGAGCATCATGAACACAACATACAAAATAAAGTGGACACAGTCTCACCCAAATGGCATGCATTTCACAGTTAACTGTTAAAGTCTGAAAGGTTAACAAGTTCTATTATTAGCACTTTCCATAAATAGGACTGATTTCTGAAAAACATTTTTAGTAACTAAGTTTTTTTAAAAATACATAGTGATCAGAAAGACAAACTAAACATTTATTAAGTGAATGATACTAATGTAACTTTACGGGTTCACCTCTCAATTCCATAAGGCTATTAATTCACAGAACGTGAGACTCCGTGTTTGAAGTTAACAACTGCCTGGACTTACTGGGAGGTAGAGTAATTATGAAAAAGGGAATGTGTCAGTTCTGTGTATGAAAGGCTGTCTTGCAGATGGATTGCTTCATGAACCCAAAATAAGTACTTCTATTGAGGGTCAAAGCCTTGAGTATTACTGCCCCTTAAGAGAAATACACAGCTGAAGGTCTGTCTCATCCCCCTCCAATCAAAATCAGTGAAATTACGTTGCTGTCATAGACAGCAAAGACCATGGTGTGCTAATTTTAATAGTAATTTGAACCAGAGGAAAAAAAAATTAAAAAACTTATGGATTGAATTGAGAAACTGAACTATGTACAGATGTGCTGGATTCAACACCCACCAAGAATCTTGCTTTTATTCTATGGAGGTGGGTCCCCTAATAGATTCATTGCCCATCCCTATCCCTAAAAGTCAAAGTGAAGTGAAACTGCAAATTCTAGATGATTGATTTTTGTATATAAAGAAGTTACCTGCAAACAGAACAATCAACTGTTACGGCAAAAATCGTCTGTGAACTGTAAACACAAGAAAGACAAGTTCATGCCTCAACGAGAAACTGCCCTGAGTCTTGGTCTTTGGAAGGAGATCAGACGGCTGCACTAGTTTGATGCATGTGAGTTTCCATCTTCATGCCACACAGAGAGCATTCTAGGGGCCAGGTGTATGCTCACCAACCTATGCAAGGGTCTGGGCAATCCCGCAGGTAAGTTTCATATTGACCTTTGGTAACATCCATCAGGGTTGTGAATACAGTCAGCTGAAAGAAAAGTTACTTTTATTTTAAGGATGTTTCCAATTCTAAGATGTCCTGACTTATGTTAATTTTGGT
This sequence comes from Mustela nivalis, assembly GCF_964662115.1. Lineage (NCBI taxonomy): Eukaryota > Metazoa > Chordata > Mammalia > Carnivora > Mustelidae > Mustela > Mustela nivalis. The sequence goes on along the minus strand of NC_139039.1, from coordinate 18,467,934 downwards.
ACATGTCAAACTGCTTTATGAAGTTACTTAATATAATATATAAATTGTATATAAATAAAGACATTAAATATATATAGATGTAAATAGTTACTAAGTTAATAACAATAGTTCTAGTTCACCATTTAGGAATATAAGTAGAAAATAAATAAGACAACTAACTTCAATAGTGCCATTATTCCAGGTCATGAATATAAACAGGCCTAGGTGAAAATCCCCTCAGCTCCTTATGAGATCTTACTCCTGAGTACTACACTGCTTCACCACAAAACTTTAATACTCAGCCCTCCTCAACAGTATAAACAGTAGTCCTGCAAAGCCTATGTAGACCATGGACTATAACCAGCTTAGCTGTGACTGTCCTTATCCTTACCGTGTTCCTGACACAGTGGGGGAAACTATGCAGGCACAAAGCTCCATCTATAAACACACTTCAGACTCTGTTGAGTTTTAGGTGTCAGTTATTAGTGTACAGCATAAAATTTCTGACAGGGGAAGTCAAAAAAGTAAAAGGCTACATTTGATTCAAATGTCATGGAAGTCAAACTGGAAAGAGTATTTTTACCAGTTTTGGACAAAGAACCACACTAATTGGTTTGTCATATCCCAAGAGTTACTGTTTTGTCACATAAAAACATTTTTAAAAATCAACCTTAAGCAGAACATGACTTGGGGGCCTAGCTCTGACTGATCCAAGATAACAGGGAAAGATAAAAACAGGACCAAATTACTTCCCTAAAAGTATACACACACACACATACACACACACACACACACACACACACATATTTTAAATACCTTGTTGAGGACAGGTTTTGTTGATAGGACATCATATATGGTTGCAAATGAGATATTCTAAAACACAAAAATAAGTTAAGTTAATGCAGATATCAGCAGCCTTATCCATACAAATGGGTCATTAGAAACAAAGACATTCTTCAGTCAATCTCCCCACAATCCCCTAAAATAATTTCTCTTGGAGTCACTCTTAGAATGAGAGTTAATGATATTAATATACCACTTTCTCTGTCTTCTGCCCTTTTAATTCTTGCCTGTTAGTCATTCAGCTTTAAAGAGGGGTGTCCAGTATTAGAGTCAAAAAGGCAAATACAGTACAATTTTGATCTTTCAAAACAAAAACTCAGTACAAATTGTCCAGAGATACTCATCACAAATTTTATAAATTCGTCGAAGGCCAAAGAAAAATGCCACAACTTAGATACTCTTTAAAGGTCACCATTTCTTTCCACATAATGACATTATGAACGTACCTCTTGGGTTGTCTGGTTTAGACACATCTTTGCAGGTGTTCTGCGATCGTCAAGAAAGAAAGGGCTTTTCCAACGGTCATAATTTGTTTGTACTACATACCATCTGTCCTGCTTGGTGTTAAGTCTAGATACAAAAGGAGAAATTCTGCTTAGGCTTCTTGCCTTAAACCTGTAAATATGTCAGTCTAGGCTTTAGTTCCTATTTATTTTGTGTGAACAAGTGTACTTACTCATATACATCCAAAGATTGTTTTCTGTCTCGTGTGATCACACAACCCTCCCCAGTCTTGTTGCCTCCCAGGATAAAGTATGCTGGGGCCAATATCTTGGTTTTGGTCAATATATTCTTGGCTTCCTCATAACTACATAGAAACATTAAAAAAAAAAGTTTTTAAGTAACTTGGAATGAAAAATTTTTCGTCGTGGAAACTAAGGGAACACAAGTATCTGAGGAACAAGTATCTTTTAGAAAGGGATGGTGAGCAATGGCTCATGGAGGAACAATCCCCAACACCATGTGGCGAAACACTGAGATCTGAAATATTCCCTCTAATCTGAAGGACAAACCAAATGGCCTCGAGAGATTATCTTCCACCCTCATTGTCTAAGCCTTTTACTCAACAACAGATCAAGAAGAAATAGTACTAATTACTATTTCTAGGACTTAGGGAATAGAAAGTAACCTTGGAAAACTGGGCTATTAGAAACTGAATTTTCAGAAAGGTCACTAAATCTTACTCCCTTGAACTCATTAAAAATAGGAATGATACCCATTTATTCTAGGTCACTTGGATGTAGTGCTATTACAAAATTTCTGTACCAGCACAGAATATAACTTCTATTTTAACAGTTATTAACAGTTTAAATGAAGATTTTATTGTACAAATTTTCTTCTGTGTATGGATGGTTTTTTTGTAAATCAAGAAAAACTAACAGGTACCCTTTATACTGGCACTATCCCTAGCACTTTTTAAATAAATCAGTTTATTTTTTGATTTAAATACACAAAGCATGAATTCCATATGTATGTCAAAGGTTAACCTAGAAACTCTGAAAGAATTCTTCAATGGGAGATTAACGAGAAAATATTTTTTTATTTTAATATGAGTAATTTAAAATAGACTATAATACACTAAAAGGATCATACACCATAATCAAGTGGTATTTATTCCAGGGGTGCAAGAATGGATCAACATCCACAAGTCAATGTAATACACCACATTAACAAAATGAGGAATAAAAAGCATATGATCATCTCAATAGATTCAGAAAAAGCATTTGACAGAATTCAACATCCTTTCATGATAAAAACTGTCAACAAAGTGGGTATAGAGGAGGGAACATATCTTAACATAATAAAGGCCACATATGACAAGCCCTAACTAACATTGTAGTCAAGGAATGGTGAAAAGCTGAAAGCTTTCCTCTAGTATTAGGAACAAGACGAAGATGTCTACTCTCACCATTTTTATTCAGTATAAGCCAGAGCAATTAGGCAAGAAAAAGACGTAGCATCAAAATCAGAAAGGAAGAGGTAAAATTGTCACTAATAGCAGATGACATGATACTCTATATAGAAAACCCTAAAGATTCTACTGAAAAACTGTGAGGATAAACAAATGCAGTAAAGTTTCAGAAGCACAAATCTATATACAAAATTCAGCTGCTTTTCTACACACTAATAATGAACTACCAGAAAGAGAAATTTACAACTGCATTAGAAAGAATAAAGTACCTTGGAATAAATTTAACCAAGAAGGTGAAAGACTCAACACAAACTCAACTCAAAATGAATTAAAGATATGGACATAAGACCTAAAGCCATAAAATTCCTAGAAGCAAATATAGGGTATAAAGTCCTTAACATTAGTCTTGGTGAGGAGTTTTTGAATTTGACACCAAAAGCAAAAGGGCAACAAAAACAAGTGGAAGTATATCAAACTAAAAAGCTGCATAGCAAGAAAACCATCAACAAAATGAAAACACAGTCCAGTGAAAGGAAGAAAGTACATGCAAATCATATATCTGATCGAGTTAATATACCAAATATATAAAGAACTAGTTCTTCTATGATTCCTGGACCCAACTTTAACATTGGAGGGTGCTAGGGGGCTTGCCACATCCAACCCTGCAGGAATCCAAGAAAACTCAATTCTGACGCTATCTACCTTGAGACAGCACTGTATTCCACGGGTTAAGGATTCAGACTTACAAACAAGATTACATCCCATCCCCCACCTGGGAGGCCAGTTCTAAGCCCGATTGTGCCAGTTCTAATTACCCGAGCTTCTAGCTGACTGGTTGAGACTGGAGGCTGCAACAAGCTCCTCTTGAGTTTCAGTGAATTTCCTGAAGGGCTCATAGTACTCAAGGAAACATGTTTACCAGTTTATTAAAGGATATGATAAATGATATGAAGCAACAGCCATATAAAGACTGCATAGGGCAAGGTATGTGAGGACATAGAGTTTCCATGCATTCAAAGCATGCCTCTCTCCTCAGATGGTGTGTTAACCTACCCAGCTCTTCAAACCCTCTCCTTTTTGGCTTTTATGGAAGCTTCATTACATCAGCATGACTGATTAAATAACTGGTCTCATTACCATAACAAAAGACACGTTTATCATTCTCAGCACTTAGGAAATTATAAGGCTTTTGGGAGTTAATGGAAACAAAAACCAAATACATATTGTAAAAAATATATATATATCACACTCAGACAACTCAGTAGCACACACACACAAAAAATCTATTATAAAAAATGGGTAGAGGATCTGACTAGGCATTTTTCCTAAGATGATATTCAGGTAGCCAACAAGTACATGAAAATGTGCTCAGCATCACTAATCACCAGGGGAATGCAAGTCAAAACCACAATGAATTATCACCTCTTATCTGCTGGAATAGCTATTATCAAAAAAGATAAGAGTTGGGGCGCCTGGGTGGCTCAGTGGGTTAAAGCCTCTGCCTTCGGCTCAGGTCATGATCCCAGGGTCCTGGAATCGAGCCCCACGTTGGGTTCTCAGCTCAGCAGGGAGCCTGCTTCCCCCACCCTCTCTCTCTGCCTGCCTCTCTGCCTATTTGTGATCTGTGTGTCAAATAAATAAAATATTAAAAAAAAAAAAAGATAAGAGTTGGTGAGGAACTAGAGAACGGGAACACTTGTACACTGTTGGTGGGAATGTAAATTGGTGCAGCGTTTACAGAAAACAGTACGGAGGTTCCTCAAAAAATAAAAAAAGTACCATATGATCCAGCAATTCTACTGGAAATATATCCAAAGAAAACAAAAACACTAACTTTAAAAGATACCTGCAGCACCGTGTTGACTGCAGCCTGAGTAACAACAGCCAAGACACGGAAACAACCCAAGTGACCACTGATTGATGAATGGATAAAGAAGATATGGTATATGTGTGTGTACATGTACGCACACGCACACGCACACAGTGGAATACTACTCAGGTGTAAAAAAAGGAAGGAAATCTTGCCATTTATGACAACATGGATGGACCATAAGGGAATTATGTTCAGTGAGATAAGTCAGACAGAGAAAGACAGATACCTTATTATATCACTTACATGCAGAATCTAACAAAATTAAACTTACAAATACAGAGAACAGAGTGGTGGTTGCTAGAGGTGGGGAATAGGGGGTGGGAGAAATGGGTGAAGGGGATCAAACTTCCAGTTCTAAAATAAGTAATTCCTGGAGATAAAATGTACAGCAAGGTAACAATAGTTAACAATACTATACTGTATATTTGACCGTTCCTAAGAGAGTAAATCTTAAAAGTTCTCAACACAAAGTAAACAGTTTCTGTAACTGTATGTGGTGATGGATGTTAGCTAGACTTACTGTGGTGATAATTTCACAATATATACAAATCCCAAAACATTTTGTTGTATACCCGAAACCAAGATAATATTTAATGTCACTTTTATCTCCAACAAAAAATAAAATTTTAAAATGAATAAAGCAGGGGTGCCTGGGTGGCTCAGTGGGTTAAGCCTCTGCCTTCAGCTCAGGCCATGATCTTGGGGTCCTGGGATCAAGCCCCACGTCGGGCTCTCTGCTCAGTGGGGAGCCTGCTTCTCCCTCTCTGTCTGCTTCTCTGCCTAGTTGTAATCTCTGTCAAATAAATAAAATCTTTAAAAAATAAATAAAATAAAATGAATAAAGCAATCAAACAGATTACCTTGTGCTGTTTTCCAGAACTGATCTAGTGATAAACCCTATCCACATAGCATCTTTCTTTCCCAAAATCCATTCTATGACACCTGGAAGAAATCAAACACACACAGTGTCACAGGCCTGCAATCAGGTTAGACTATGAACCAGAAGATACAGTCTGGCCTTCCTCTTAAAACATCTATACAATTCCCATTTAAAAACTCTACTCACCCATATAACCGCCATTTATACTGAAACGTTCATTTAATGTAAGACTAAGTAGTCCCTGAAAACAAGACAAAGCAATGAGGTCAAAGACTTCAACCATCCTGTTTTAAGGCCCCCTCGTCTTTATGCTGGTATGCCAAATCCCGGAATGCAGGGGGTGGGGAGTGAAGGTGGGGATTTAAAGCTGAGTCAAAACTATACTATCACATTCTATTAACAGCTTTTAAAAGTTCAAAGCATCTTCATGTGTAGTGTGTGAAATGAGCAGGTAGAATATTACTGGCCACACTTGTCTGAGAAGGAAAACGAACTGTAGAGAATAAATGCCTAACTTGTCTGAGTAGCAGATTAAAGGCCAGATGCCAGATTTATATTACATTCCCAGCCCTCCACAACCAGCCACATGCTTTTTCCTCAGAAAAGGTTCAGAAACAAACCTGTGTTCCCTCTCTACTCTTCTCTACCACGTGAGCTCACACCTGTGATGGTGACAAAAGTACAAAGAGATGGACTGAGGCTTCATATTCTTTTTAGGTCCTTAGACCCCACCCTTCACAGGCAGTAAAAGCAGGACACAGAGCTACCTGTAAAATTATGTAAGAGTAGACTCCTTACTGGTTTGAATCCTGTTAACATGCCCACATAGCCAGCAAAGCTTGAAGCCTTGAAGACAGTTTTATTGTTTCTTTGGAAGTCCAAGTTCACTGTCAAAGGTTTGAGTTGCTCAGTTACGACCCAGGTATTATTGTTTATATTCCACCTACAAAAGACAAATTACAGTGACATTTAAAAACAATGATGATAGGGTACCTGGGTGGCTCAGTGGGTTAAAACCTCTGCCTTTGGCTCAGGTCATGATCCCAGGGTCCTGGGAACGAGCCCCGAGTCGGGCTCTCTGCTCAGGGGGGAGCCTGCTTCCCTTTCTCTCTGCCTGCCTCTGCCTACTTGTGATCTCTGTCTGTCAAATAAATAAATAAAAATCTTTTTCAAAAAACGATGATAATAGATAATAATGAATATATAATGATCACGGCCAGGCATTATATCAGGTGCTTTATCTCCCTAATCCATTAATGACCAAGCCTCACAAGAACTTTGCAATGTGAGTGGTTTTACCCTCCATTTTCCATGTGATAAAACTAGAGGCTCAGAGAAGCTAAATAACTCAAAACAACACAGCCTACTAAAGAGCAAACCCCATATTCAAATGTATGTCTCTAATTATAAAGCACTGTTGTATTTTTCCAGGAATGTTAAGAAGATGTAAAAAAGAATGCTGTTCTTCCCTTCTAAGCAGTAAACCCAACATGCAGCTGGGGCCTTTAGTCATGCTCCAGATTTCTGTTTACTAGGTTTAACTCCATTACGGGCTCCCAAAGAGTGTCCCCAACTTTGTCTCAAAACTAGGGATCCAGTATCTTCACTTCTGGTCATATTTGGGGCATGATGTATGATTTACTTTTCATCAATGTAACACAACATACTCTTCCTAAGGACTGACACTCACCATGTTCTTTACTTACCCAAGAAACACTCCAAAGTCCATGTTTCGTCCATGTAGTAGATGACCTAATATGAAGTAAGGAGAGACATGAAGCATAATGGATGCATATGATAGTATAACAGATTCTAACTCAAAGCTGGACACTTAATTCTGGTTTACTGATATTTACAACTGTTCAACAGTAAGAATTAAGCAACATCCTAATATCATAGCCTTAATAAGATCAAACTGTTGTGCCTGTCACAATGGCCAGATCCCCTCCTAATTATCTGAGAACACAGGGTTCCAGGTAAAATTATAGTAAGGGAAAAGAATCAGTGCTCCTTCTTTGGTCCACTGACAGGTACCTAAGTCACCTAATGTGACTTGCCAACACACTTCCCTTCAGCAATTGTTACCTACAGCTCAACACTTCAAAGGGGAGGTACCAGGCAGACTTTCTCCTGAGAGGAGAGGTAAAAATTAACAGTAAATCAGGATACATCATCCTGTGCCTGCATTCTGGGGAACTACCAGAAAAAAAAAATGGGGAAGTGAAGCTGGTCTACACAGGGTCCCTTGGCTGGGAGATAATGGGACAAGATTTGTCCTGGGCTTTAACGAAAGGCTATCTTATCCATATAAAGATAATCGCTTACCCCTATGAATACTTATACTAAATCATGAACAGTATAAGGCAGACTAGCAGAAAGGAGAAGAACGTTTACAGTCCTGAAACACTTCTTCCAAGTGTTCTGCATCCCTGAATTAAACTTTAGTAGCCATTACGGTAGTCTTCTTTTAAAAATTTGCTGAAATCTTCAAACTAGATGCTACATACAGAGAATCTGAAGAGTAAGCCTGCATATTACAAGTTCTAGTTCTATTTATTTAGATTTTTCTTCTACTTTGTATTTGCACTGCCCACCCTCCCTCAGCACACATTTACCTTCTTTGTCTTCTGTTATTATTGAAGTGCAAATGGTAAAAAATTCATAGAACACATTGAATGAAATAATCTCTCCTATGAGAAAAGAAAGGACATTTCTTGGTCAATCTACAGAGCTATGACATTGTTAGAAAATTCTTTTTTAAGAAAAGGTTTAACAGTCATCTTGTGCGTTTTTGCTGTGGCATATGAGTCTGCAGACAGTCTGAACACACCTGCACAGTTGGTCAGGTGGAAGTATCTCACCAGCCTGTACTCTACAAACACAAAACAAGCCCCCAAAGGGTCAGCTATTTGGGCAAGTTGAACACCCAGGCATACTAGAATTGTACTGTAACATGATGTCCAAATTTTTCATTAATGTGCATCATTTTAATTTGGTTTAGGGGTGCTAACATATGACAACTTTTAAAAAAATATTTATTTGAGAGAGCGAGAGATCATGCGTGCGAATGGAGGGAGGGGTTATAGGGAGAGAATCTCAAGCAGACTCTCCAACGAGCACGGAGCCTCAGGCAGGGCTTGATCCCACAATCCATGAGATCACCACGTGAGCTGACCCATGAGATCATGACCTGAACCAAAATCATGAGTGACACTTAACTGACTGAGCCACCCAGGTGCCCCTAAAATATGTTAACTCAATACATCTGGCTCTCTATTATATACTGAACATGTTATTTTGCTCACATTTTTAGAGGTGACAAATATTTCTGAGGTGAAAAAGGAGATCCAGGAACTATTAATAAAATTAGTGCAGAGCTACCAAGAAAATCCATTTTTTAAAACATAATTTTTGAGTATTTTTCCAAAACTGTATAATAATACCAATAAGCATTTAAGTAACAGGCATACACCCTGGGAATAAAAGGCACAGCATATAGGGAATATAGCCAGTGACACTATTATAGTGTTCTAGCTACACTTTTGGTGAGCATAGTACACTACAAGAGTGATGTGCTGAAACACTATGTTGTATACCCAAAACTTAACTCTGTGTATCAACCAAATGCAAACAAAAAAATTTATTTAATAGAGATATACAGCACACTATCTCTATCACAGTCATGTTAATATGTTAAGCTTAACATGTCTTCCCGATCCTAATCTAATGTTTATTTTACTTCCATTTTGATAACATTCTGTTATTACTTTATTATAAATCATGTGTTAATCTTTTTTTTTCTTTTTTAAAGATTTTATTTATTTATTTGACATTCAGAGATCACAAGTAGGCAGAGAGGCAGGCAGAGAGAGAGAGAGAGAGAGGAGGAAGGCAGGTTTCCCGCTGAGCAGAGAGCCCAATGTGGGGCTCCATTCCAGGACCCGAGCCGAAGGTAGAGGCTTTACCCCAGTGAGCCACCCAGGCACCCCATGTTAATCTTTTTAATTTGTTTTTCTCTCAAGATATTTATATGTGGTTTTTATTTTTGGGGCTTTTTACATAATAAAGAAATTAAAGACTTGTTTTTCATAGAGGCTATAAGAATATATTCCCAGTATGTTGACCATCTTTTTACATCATTTAAAAAATATGTTATTTATTTATTTGAAAGATGGAGCATGAGTGTGAGAAGGGGCAGAGGGAGAGGGACAAGCAGATTCTCTGCTGAACAGAGCTTGATCAACACAGAGCTTGATCCCAGGACCCTGAGATCATGACTCAAGCCAAAATCAGATGCTTAACTGACTGAGTCGCCCAGCCGTCCCTACATCATTTTTTTAAAAGAGGCAAAAAACAATAAAAAAAACAGCCACCTTTACTGATAACTACTTTTGATTTTCAGAAATTCTGAATCCTCTCTCTTGTTAAAACAAAACAACAAGGTACTCCTGGCTACTTAAAATAGGTCTATCACTATGGTAGCTTAAAAATAAAATGGAGGTGGCAGGAAAAGTCTTTTTCATTAAATTAAATTGGAATTCATTAAAATTAAGGATTTCTACATACTACAAGCCACCAGTAAGGGAGTAAAAATGCAAGCCACGGACTTGAAGCCATAGAAGATATTCAGAATGCATATAATCTGACTTGTAGCCAGAATATATAAAGAATTCCTTAAAACCATCTACTACCCAAAGCAACCTACACATTCAATGCAATCTCCATCAAAATACCAATGGGATTTTTCACAGAACTAGAACAAACAATCTTAACATTAGTATGGAAACACAAAACACCCTGAATAGCCAAAGCAATCTTGAAAAAGAAAAGCAAAGCTGGAGGCATCACCATTCTGGACTTCAAGTTATAATACAAAGCTGGAGTGATCAAAACAGTAAGGAAAAAAAAATTAAACAAGACAAAACTAGAGAGGGAGAAAAACCATAGGAGACTCTTAACCTTAGGAAACAAACTGAGGGTTGCTGGGGGAGGGTAGAGGGATGGTGTAACTGGGTGATGGAAACTGAGGAAGGTACATGATGTAATGAGCACTGGATGTTATAGGAGACTGATGAGTCATTGAACTCTACCTCTGAGACAAATAATACATTATATATGAATTAATTTAAATTAAAAAAATTTAAAAAACCAGTACAGTATTGGAGCAAAAATAGACACATAGATCAATGGAACAGAATGGAAAGCCCACAAATAAACCCACAATTATATGGTCAATTAATCTCTGAAAAAACAGGAAAGAATATCCAAAGGGAACATGACAATCTCTTCAACAAACAGTGTTGGGGAAAATGGATACCAACATGTAGAAGAATGAAACTGGACCACACACCCAAATAAATTCAAAATAGCTTAAAGACCTAAACGTGAGACATGAAACCATTAAAAACCCTAGAAGAAAGCATAGGCAGTAATTTCTGACATTGGCCATAGGAACATTTTCCCACATATGTCTCCTGAGGCAAGGGAAACAAAAGCAAAAACAAACTATTGGGACTTCAAGATAAAAAGCTTCTGCACAGCAAAGGAAACAATCAACCATACTACAAGGCAGCCTACAGACTGGGAGAAGATATCTGCAAATGACATATCCGATAAACTGTTAGTATCCAGAATAGATAAAGAACTTATATAAACTCAACACCCAAAAAACAAACAATCCAATTACAAAATGGGCAGAAGACATAAACAGACATTTCTCCAAAGAAGACATAGATGGCCAGCAGACACATGAAAAGAGGTTATTATCACTACCATCAGGGAAATGCAAATTAAAACTATAAGGAGCTATCACCTCACACCTGTCAGAATGCGCAAAATCAACACCACAAGAAACAACAGGTGCTGGTGAGGATATGGAGAAAAAGTGCGCTGCTGGTGGGAATGCAAACTGGTATGGCCACTATGGAAAACAGTATGGAGGTTCCTCACAAAGTTAAAAAGAGAACTACCCAGGGTGCCTGGGTGGCTCAGTGGGTTAAGCCTCTGCCTTTGGCTCAGGTCATGATCTCAGGGTCCTGGGATCAAGCCCTGCATTGGGCTCTCTGCTCAGCAGGGAACCTGCTTCTCTCCCTCTCTCTCTCTCTCTCTGCTTGTCTCTGCCCACTTGTGATCTCTGTCTGTCCAATAAATAAAGTCTTTAAAAAAAAAAAAAAGGAACTACCCTACAATCTAGCAATCACACTACTGGGCATGTAGCCAAAGAACACAAATACAGTGAATCAAAGGGATACATGCATTCCTGTTTACAGCAGCATTATTTACAATAACCAAATTATGGAAGAAGCTGAAGTGTCCACTGAATGATGAATGGATAAGAAGATTTGGGGGGGGTGTCTATATCTATATACATGTATATACACAATGTAACATTAAACAGCCATAAAAAAGAATGAAATCTTGCCATCTGCGACAACATGGATAGAGCTAGAGTGTATAATGCTAAGTGAAATAAGTCAGTCAAAGAAAGACAAATATCATACGATTTCACTCATATGTGGAATTTAAGAAACAAAACAAATGAACAAAGGGGAAAACAGAGAGAGGGACAAATCAAAAAACAGACTCTTAACAAACGGATAGTTACCAAAGGGGAGGTGGGTGATTTATGGAGTGCACTTGTGATGAACACCAGGTGACGTATGTATGGAACTGCTGAATCACTACATCATACACCTGAAACTATATAACACTATGTTAACTAAGTGGAATTAAAAGAAAAACTTAGAAAAAAAAGAATGTTTTAAAACCAATGAAAATGGGCAAAGACTGTAACAAACATTTCAACTGTAGGAGGAAGGAAGGAAAGAGAGACAGACTATCTTTTTTAATCATTTTTCTAAAGAAGCAAAAACAACCAAAACGCTAACCACTGAAAGAAAAGGTCAATAGTCGTACAATCTTACAGTTATCAAGAAAAAGCAAATGACACAATAATGGGATTCCACACACTCAACAAAGTGGCTCAAATGAAAAACACTGATGCTAGCAGGTAGAGACGTATTAAGGAGAGGAAAGTAAAACTCTTGTACTATTTGTCAGTGGATACAATTACTTTGGAAAACTGCTTGGCAGAATCTACAAGGCTCAAACACAGCTACCCTATAATCCAATATATCCAACAGAAATGAGTGAACATGTCCATCAAAGACAGATACAAGAATATTCATAACTGTTTTATTCTTGATATCCAAAGTCTAGAAAACACCCAAACATCCTATTTATACAGTAGCATACAACCTCTAGATAGGTACTCTAGATAGATAGATTTCAGTACTCTAGATAACTACAAGAAACCCGACACAACAGTTCACACTGTGTACGGAGGTTCAAGAAGGCAGAACTCATGTATGGTGAAGTCAGAATAAGCAGTTAACTTGGGGATTTGGTACTATCTGTGAGATGGCATGATGGAGCATTCTGGATTGCTAGAATTTCCTCGTCTTGACCTGAGTTGTGATTACATGAATTCATGCATTTTAAAAGTTTTATTGAACTGTATACTTAAGATCTATGCACTTTACTGTATGTAGACCATACCTCAATAGAAAATTTTTAAAGTGCTTTATTAAATCTTACAAAAGCTGCAAAGTGAACTTTACCTAAAGGTATCTCAGTAACAGCTGCGATCCCCTTCATTTCCTCCTCAAATGGACCAGGAAAGTTGCCAAGTAGGCCAGGCTGGAAAACAAATAAATTATCAAACATTTGACCTAAAGGGTTGCTTTGAGATTTGGTTCTTTTACATATAATATGTTCTAGATGCTCCTTCCATGAGAAGTAATAAAAGTCATTATAAAGCACTTTTTTTTTAAAGATTTTATTTATGTATTTGACAGACAGAGATCACAAGTAGGCAGAGAGGCAGGCAGAGAGAGGGGAGGAAGCAGGCTCTGCTGAAGAGAGAGCCTGATGTAGGGCTCGATCCCAGGACCCTGGGATCATTACTTGAGCCTAAGGCAGAGGCTTTAACCCACTGAGCCACCCAGGTGCCCCTATAAAGCACTTTTATATCCTATATTTCTAAGAGACTCTTTCTAGACTTAATATTGGGCCCCTCGTTCTTTAACTATCGCTTTTATTCCCTTAAACTCAACTGTTCTCAGGTATTATGCCAAGACCTATGACTTTTTTCCTGCCTTGTATTTTACCCCGTTCTCCACAAAAAAGAGATAACTGGCAATAACTGCATTTGGATGACTAACATGGCCCACAAACACTTCATAAGTACCGTACCCTTATCTCCACCCAAACTCACCCTCTCACCTTGGCAATGCATCCTAATCACTACACTTCCTATCCACACTGTCTTCTATTCATTCACAAAACCTTCTGTCTTGGTAAATGGGCTTCCCGGGCTAGATGCATTATCACAGTTTGTTAGCAAACAAAGAACACAGGAGCAAAATCCCAGCCAGCACATATTTTTATTCTCAAAGGCAACTTTCCACTAAAAGTGAAATTACAATTTAAGCTCACAGCCTCTCGCTAATAAAGTGCTTAAAATCCGCAAGTCTCATTTGTCACCAACTTGGTGTTTATATCATGTGATCTAAGCACTTTTACTTCCACTCCTTAGGAATTCAAAGCATTACACAAGTGGAATATTCCTGCCTATGTAACAAACAAAGATGACTTACTGAACATGTATTAACCACTTAATCATATTCAGGCACTGTGCTTTATATACAGTATTTCCCTTAATTCTCACAGCGAACATATAAAATACGTGTTATTATTAGTGTGTTCTCCCTGATGAGAAACCTGACATTTCACAGCTTAAGAAATGTGTGAAAGGATATAGTTATTACGGGACTGATCCAGCCTTAAAGTCCAATGATTAAGGGAAAAGAACCCAATGTTGTCTGAATGCAATCCTGGACACGTACCATCCTGCTGGCATGCAGAGGAGGGGAATGGGAGGGCCTCCTGTCTGTTGTTCCTGTGAACCTTTGTATGTGGGGGAGGTCTGGTTAGTAAACATGAAGGGGTCACTTAATCAAAGACTCTGAAAGCATGAGTATGTGGGAGAACAGAGTTGGCGGCTGGCAGGTGCAAGTGTCTCAGGGATGATAAGCATAGAGCATCCAGTCTCTAGGACTCCATGATGCTTAACTAGGGGTGGTTTTATCCTCTAGGGCAGATTTGGTGATACCCAGAGGCATTTTTGGTTTTCAAAAATGAAGGGGTACACCCTGTGGGTGGAGGCTAGAGATGCTGCTAAACACCCAACAATGCACAGACAGTCCCCACAACAAAATATTATCCAATCCCAAATGTCCTAAGTGCTGAAACATTTGCCCTAGGCCCTTGGTGGTCTTCCCAATCCTTTGTACCCTGCAGAACATACAGGGTCCCAAAGCAAGGACCAAAACAGCGTGATAAGGATCTCTCGGAAGCAATAAGGGCCAGGCCCTAGATTTTCCATTGGTCCCACCTATATTAAAAAGAAGCTGAAGGGGCGCCTGGGTGGCTCAGTGGATTAAGCTGCTGCCTTCGGCTCAGGTCATAATCTCAGGGTCCTGGGATCGAGTCCCGCTCGGGCTCTCTGCTCTGCATGGAGCTCTCTGCCTGCCTCTCTGCCTACTTGTGATCTCTCTGTGTCAAATAAATAAATAAAATCTTAAAAAAAATAAAAGAAGCTGAAGAAATGGAGTCTTCCTGCATGACCAAGAGGAAAATGAGCTGATTTGGCAAATACACTGCTAGAAGATACACTCAACTCAAGTGAGTTTCAATGGTCACAGCTACTGAGGGCCTCCCTAAAGAGCAGAGCCAGGCTGAATATGTCATTTGGTCATATGTAGAAAAATCTCTGGGTGTCCTGAGCTATAGAGGCAAAGTACTTCAAATAAAACAACAACAACAACAACAACAAAAAGCAAAAAACCCACACACAAGCCAAATTTTCAATAGTGAACTTGCAAATACAAGTACAATTAACGATGAGTGGGGTTAGGAGTGCACACCTCCTGTATAGCTGAAAGTCCCCGTATAATGTTTGACTCTCCCAAAACCACTAATAGTTTACTGCTGACCAGAAAGCTTACTGATAATATCAACAGTTAATTAACACACATTTTCTATGTTATATATATATGTATTTTAACCTGTATTCTTACATTTTAAAAAGCTAGAGAAAAGAAAATCTTTTAAAAAATCATAAGGAAAAGAAAATACATTTCATTTATGGTACTTTGCTGTATTTATAAGAAAAATAATCCATGTATGGGTGGACCTTCCCAATTTAAACCTGTGCTGTTCAAGGGTCAATTGTATGTCTAAGGGGAAGGGCATACCATGCTCCCAGATAAACACATATGTGTCCACTGTTGTCTAAGTAGTCCATACTTAAAATTAAGGGGCAGTTAATTGCCAAAATTTGTCATGCTATTTTGTGTCCTATTATTTATATATTACCAAACCCCAGAATTTTAAGTCTCTCTAAGTTTTGATAGTTGTCTAGAATAAATGAAAACTTGTCGAAACTCCTTAGAAGAAGTTGTCAATTTATGCCTTTAATACCAGAGCCTTTTCTGAACTCTGTGTGTATATGTGGATATGTGTATGTTTAAAATTTATTGTAGGAAATAATATTTCTTACCAACTTTTGATCCACTATCTGCATAATTTTTCCACTTGGCACAAATGCATTTACTAGATCCTTCAGGGAATTCACTATAATTCTTAGCTGAAAAATAAATAAATTATTTAATTAATAAGAGACATAAAAAATGTTGACTACTTAAGATTAATATTGGTAATATGAAAACAAAGACCTTTTGATTTATCCATATATAGAGAGAGTGCTATTTGAAAATATTTTCATCTAATCTATACACACAATGCATCTTTAACAGGCTATTTTATTAATTAATTAGAAAATGATGATAGAAACAAAGGCAAAGGTGAGTAAAAAGATCAGGAAGCTATAGAAAAATGGCATAATTTCTTCTATTATTGTTAACAGGAGAAAAATATCAAAATTATATCCTTAAAATACTTGGTGTGTAATTTCATGAAATGCTCTTTTAAAAATGCAATATATTCAGTAATGTCAGAAATAGAAGATTTAACAATCAGCATACCGCTGGTGCCTTGTCAACCATCAATTCATGCCATCTTTTGTAGGGCGGTAAGTCAAGATTTATGGTGTACCATGGAACTGGACCCCTATAGCTGTAATGAGAGGCGTGGAACCATAAAATGAAAAAAGCAGATTTTTGACGGGAGTTAGACAGTTACATTGAGATGGATATGTTAGAGGCATATTCTTAACAATAACATAGAAGCTAGTACTCAAACCATGGTTTGCACAAAAGCTCATTTTCCCAGCTAGTGTTTCTGCCCTATGTTGTATACACAATCACAAACAATTTCAGAAATCTTAGAATAGAGTTATACATTCTGGAAGATTAAAGTGAACTGAAGATAAATGAAAGAATTTTGGCTCAGAGCCACATGTCATCTGAATCTCAGTGCTAGAAAATATCTGCCTTTTGTGCCCTCCTAGATCTCTGCAGAGACTTAGTCTAGGCTTTGGGCACTTCTCTGATTGGTTTCCCAGTCTCAGAATTCCCTGTTAGACAGTCACACTACTGCCAAATCATTATCTTAGCACTGGCTTCTGTACAGTTGCCTTTTAAGCTTCCAGAAGTGGCAACATGTATTAGCTTCCCATGACTGGCTTCAGAAACCTTCAGTACTCACTCAGCCATGAGACTCTTCCTGCCATGCATTCTTCTGTTGTCAGTGCACACCCAAGAACTGTTCCAATCATATGCATTTACTACTCTTCAACAGAGAAATAGCAGGTTCTACTCTGAGGATATAGCAACGTCCACTCCTTTATCCTTGGAGCTTATTTCTGGTAGATGAATGCTACCACCTTTCTCCTTAGCTACAGAAACATTATCTTCCAGATCTTCTTACTATGCCTCTAAGGGTGTGCCATTCAGTGATTTATCAGCTTAGAGGTATGCCTAAAAACAGCCAGCATGTGCACCATTATTTTTCTGCTCCAGAGAAACATAAGGTACATGCTGGTGTGAGCTACAGTAACTGATATCTATATTAAAGACTTTGATACTTAATTCCTAAAAAAAAGCTTAATATAAAAAATTAATTCAGCTTCTAACTGGTCATAATTTCATAAGCAACATTTGGTCCCACAATTAAAAAAAAAAATCTTGTTCATCCCATTACAGGGAGGTGCTACCAGTGGTCTCCCCCACTGCCAGCAAGCACCCAGATTTCCATGTCTAGGAGTGATGGTAAAGTAGTGGCCACTGGAGCTGTGGACATTGGTGGTACTGCCCTAAGACAGGTTTTCTGAATTCCCATCAGCTGCTCTTCCCCTTAGAATATCAACATAACCCAAATCTATATCCACCCTGATTCTTCTTTAGGTAGGCTCAAGGATTCCAAAGAAGAAATGGGGAAGAGATAAACTCAGTACAGCAGAGGATTAGATTAAGTGGGCATGGGGAGACCCCCAAATCTCTCTCTAATAACAC
The DNA here is from genome assembly GCF_964662115.1 of Mustela nivalis. Lineage (NCBI taxonomy): Eukaryota > Metazoa > Chordata > Mammalia > Carnivora > Mustelidae > Mustela > Mustela nivalis. Next base: position 18,449,914 of record NC_139039.1, on the reverse strand, counting down.
CTCCACCTTTGAAAGAACTGTGAAACTGATTAACAAAATCATTTTAATAACTAAAGCTTAACCATGATCCCACATTTTACTTCTCATTAAATATTTTTCTAAAATATCTCCATATTTAACATCTGTACCTCAGTTTCCTAGAAAAATAAACATTATCTACCTTACTGAGGGCAGTAAAGATTACACGAAACACACAAAATATACTCAGCAGTATCGGTATTCAATCAATAGTCATGACTATAGAATATTTTCCCACTTTACTGCAAACAATAAACATCATTAAATCATGTTTGAGACTTAGCATCTGCTGTGCCCAGGTCATCACAGGCACTATGAAGAACTGTCTGAACCCACCTGGCTCCACAGGTGGCTCAGAAACTAGTCCATGTGACACAACACACGAACACGCAAACAAGAAGGCAGTTGCTACGCGCCAGGGAGCAGTAGAAAATAAATGCTAATGGGATCTGGTTGGATTCAGGGGTGCTCTAGCTGTCAGTCCCTTGATCTCCAGCCCTAATGTAACTGGTCAGGCTGGATAAACAGGTATTTCTCTCCTCCCTCACAGATGCCCATGCATACCTCCAGAATCGATGTACTCAATCAAAAATAATGTAGAGGAGGATTCTGTTGTCATTCAAAGGTATATGAATACCACACTCCCCTCTCATATCCCAAGGCACAGTTATAGTTCAGAGGAAAGCAGCAGAGCAGAATGGAAGATTTTTCTGCAGAGAACAGGCTAGGGAAGTAGGAAGGAATCCAGGGGAGATACCAGGACAAAAATATTTACATTGTAGGGGCACCTGGGTGGCTCAGTGGTGAAAGCCTCTGCCTTCAGCTCAGGTCATGATCTCAGGGTCCTGGGATCGAGCCCCACATCAGGCTCTCTGCTCACCGGGGAGCCTGCTCCCTCCTATCTCTCTGCCTGCCTCTCTGCCTACTTGTGATCTGTCAAATAAATAAATAAAATCTTTAAAAAAAATTTACATTGTATAGATAGATAAATATGGGGAAAATGTGTTTATTTCTACATGTGGGTTTTGTACCCGTCTTTATACACGTGTATACACATACATACACTCAGTAGCCTGGAACCAGTTCAAAGCCCAAGGAGGGAAGGTTTGCAGGATAATCAGTTCATAGACACACGTAAGGTGGACATGAAAGGGAGTAGGAAAAAAAAGTCTTTAACATGGAAGATGTTCCTTATGTGTTAAATGAATTGGGGGCAGTGACACCAATCAAGAGATGCATGTAATCAATAAGGCACTGAAGAGCAAGATGTTGCCAGTGTTGACACAAAGGAAGACCTCCAGAGAGCAAGCCAAGGGCTGGAAAGCACACTGGCTTTAGAAGAACATAGGAACTGATTACTCCTAAATTACTTCCTGTCAAATATTTGCCTTTTTCCACAGAAAAGTGAGTAAATCAAAAGAATTTTGTGCATTACAGTGGCACTGTATCTGGGACAGAGGCTATTACATAATTTAGGCAAGTGCGTACAATATATATAATTGGCATGTTACAAAAATCAAGAATGTCATCTTGATACTGCTGGTTTCTGAAAATTAATAAAAGTAAATGCCGTTTAGTCTGGAGTCGGGGGCAGCAGGATAGCTGTCAGGCCCAACTGCAGATTCAACAGGAAGAAAGCTGCCTTTCAAGCTGATACTACCCTTAACTACTACTTTACTACCACCCCCCACCCCCCCACCCCCCCCAAGGGGAAGAAAGGTTGCCCTGACAACAGCTCGGCCAATGAGAAGCCACTATTCTTCCAACTCCCGGTTCACTCCACTGGACTTATTTTAACAGCCTTTTCAACTTCCCCTTTTTCCTCTAGAAAACATCGTTCCTCTCCTTTGTTCTGCAGACTTCCCTAAGGTTTTGCCCTAGGTTGCTTGTCCCTCACTATAATTCTCTGCTATTTCTGAATAAACCTATATTCGCTGGTAAAATAACTGGCAGATTTACGTTTAAGGTTAACATTACTTGGTGATCAGAAGTGGAATACAGAGAAAGCTCCCAACGACTCCAAGGCTGGTGAGCAAACAGGTGAGGATTAACCACAGAGCCACCTGGGCTCCCTTCTTTCTTGACAATCCTTGGGCTGGAGGGTAAGTTTTCCCTCAGATTCAAGCTCCACTCTCTTTTTGAGAGCTCTCCAGGCTTTATTTAGGATCTGTCTTAAGGCCTTGTTTGTGTGTGTGTTTCTTTTTTTAATCTGAGAGTACTTACTGAGTCCTTTACAAAATCAGACCATTTCTAACTGTACTGACTCCTGTATAGACTGCTGTGAACTGACTCATTTTGGGATTGGACTGTGCCCGCTGGCTATGCACTAGTTTTTGGTATGACTCCAATTTGGAACTGGATTGTTCCTACTGGAACGATACTGGCCTTTGGCCTAATGCCTTCTGGAAACAGGCTGTTCCTGTTGAAATTGTGCTACTTAGCATTTTTTCTCTTTACCCTAGAGAAAAATTTCTAAGAAATGGGATCTCAGTCATCAAAATGCTTCGAGGATACTCGGCCCCTCCTAGGACCCCAGCTGTTCTATGTTTCAAAACTGCATATGCATTTATAACTAAAGAGACTGAGTTAACCAAAAGTAACTAGAACTTCAATGCCCATTATGGGGAACTTCGGATCTCCCCAAACTTAGTTTACCCAAAAGTAAATTAGAAAGCACAGCCACTAAAAAACAAACAAACCTAAATGGGATGCCTGTTTTAGATGGTACCTTGAGGCTTCTGAATCCCTTCAGGATTTTGAGTTTGCCTCTTTGTAAGATACTATTTCTAAATTAACTGACAAGACAAGTGAAAGAAGTCAAAATAGCTTCAGAGACCTTTTCTCCCCGCTCTACCTTTGTTTCCTGACACCTGGCAGGTGCTACTTTCGTTTTTTTACATTGCTGAACTTCCTTTTCCCTCTGAAGTACTCCCCGCTCCTTCTCCTGAACCTGCTAAAACCTGCCCCTTTGAAGCTGAGCCTTCCGATGATCTATAGAAATGCCAAGTTTCTTATGCTCCTGTACTAAGGGAACTATGCAAGTCATGAAGAGTTTTCTGAAGTGACTGGTGACCTCTCCCCCACCCCACAAGCTTTAGAATTTACCCTAGTTATTCAAATTTACCATTCTAGTTCTCAGATTTATATCCATTAATCCACATGCTTACTTGCAAAGGCCAGACCAAAAACTGGATGAAACTAGTCCACTAGGAACATCCTGAAGGACACGTAGAGAAACAGACTCCTAACTTTTGGTAAGACACTAGAACACTCACAACGAATATCCACTGGGCAGTTACAGCAGCTTTCCCTAAGCATGTCGATGGGAACAAAAATTCAGGCTTGTGCACAAAAGCCTGAAGAATCTCTTCATAACTACTATAATTGACTTGACTCCGAATTGTTTTTAAAGAAGGTACTGGTTTTCCTTTAAATGCTGAATCCACCAGGTAATATTTAACTCTGTACTCATCAATGACCCAAACTAGGATGTTTCTCCTTGAGTCTTTTTTTTTTTTTTTTTTTTTAAGATTTTATTTATCTGGGGAATGGGAAGAGAGGGAGAGTGCACGCATGAGCAGGGCCAAGGACAGAGGGAGATGCAGAGTCCCTGCTGAGCAGGGAGCCAAATCAATTCATGACTTGATCCCAGACCCTGGGATCATGACCTGAGCTGAAGGCAGATGCTTAACAGACTAAGCCACCCAGGCGCCCCCTCCTTGAATCTTTAAGAGGACCAGGATGAAATGGAAAACCATTTCAGCTTGCTTGTGTCCTAGATGGGTCACCTAAAGGACTGCTAACATTCTCAAGTTCCAACTTGGGCGAATAAGGCTTAAACCAAAAACCTTCCAGTTTGTGCTATTACTGCAAAGAGCCAGGGCATTACTAAAAAGCTGGGACAAACTTAAGTGCTCTAGGTGCTGTCTAACCATCTAATTCCCAAACACAAGGCCCTGAGGAGCTACAGGTGCTCATCCCAACCCTCCCTCTTCAGTGACCTACAGAAACCACTTTCCAGACTGGGGGAAAAAAAAAAAATCTATGTCTGTATCAACATTAGAGCTACACTCTCCATGCTTAATCCTACTGCTTTAAAGCAGCCTCTACCTCAGAGCACTACACAAGCTCAAGTAGCTAAGGTGAGGTGAAAGGGGGGGTGAGGTGAAGGGGGGGGGCGGGGAGGTGGGAGAAGAAGGAGGTAATCTCTCATAAACCTCAACAGGTTCCCATCTCTGAACCTATTTCCTTTTGTCAAACCTATTGAGAGATATGCATCCTTTTTTTTCCCTCTGCGTTCCTCCATCTCTATTCATTTACTGGGCCAAGATTTCTCACAAAACTATCATGCCAGAATTGCCTTCTCCCCAAAGGGGAAATGATTCTAGAATTTGTTAACAGTAATCAAAAGAGCGAACCAAGGGGATTAAATGACCTTCCACATCTTTCATTGGCTCCATCTCTGACTACAGCTGCATCTAGGAACACTGATTATTTGCTCCTACTGGATCAACTACCAACTCCTTAACAGGCAAAATCCTCAACTAATACTGGCACAATTCCAAGTGCACCTCCCCAACAAGATTCAAAGAGATCCCTCAAAATCTCTCTGCAGAATTAATACTCCATAAATAAAGAAGGCCCTGGAGGCATCAAGCCCATAATAGAAGATTACAAGGCTCAGGGTTCACTATCCCCTGTACTAGTCCCTGTAATACCTCTATTTTATCGGTAAGAAAACCCAATGGCCAAACGGAGGTCTGTCCCAGACCTAAGAACAGTTAATACTACTGTTTCCCCCTTGGTATCCTGTTGTTTCCAACCTTCATATGCTACTGATATCCATTCCTACTGAAAGCAAATTTTTCAGAATTTAACTACGCAGAACATTTTTAGTACGCTCACTGATGAGAACAGCCAGTATCTTTTTGCCTTCACTTGGGAAGAACAGCAATACAACTGGATGGTAATATTTATCCCTAGGGTTTCACAGAGTCCTCCTTACTTTTCACAAGCCTTAAAAGCTGATTTGGATGATAGAAAGTTTTGGGAAGGCTCTACTTTCTTAAAATATTAGATGACTTGCTTCTCTATCACCCTTCTCAAACTTCTTTACAGGAGACAACAACCATCTATTAAAATTTGTAGGCTTAAAGGGAAATAAAGTCTCCAAAGTGAGAAAAAAAAATAGCAGTTTGCTCAAATTCAAGTTTGATACTTAGGGCATCTGATCTTCAAACAAGAACTACATTCAGATCCAGATGATACCCTATATGATTGTTGACATGACTTTTTGGCCCCTCATGACAATTTGTAAGAAACTCTTCTACCAAGGCAAGCTTTTTCATGACTTCCTGAAAGTTCTTATTTAAAGGATGTACGTGGTACATACTGAATGGGGTATGCCATCACAACTTCCTTTTGACATCACTGAAGCAGCACCTTGACCTTTGGCTATTTCTACCCAATAGGATGAAATATATGCCCTTGCTCAAACTTGTCCCTTCACCAAGGCTAAAACCACAGACATTTATACCAATAGTCAGTATACCTTTGGGGCAATTCATCACTTTGGAATATAATAGAAACAACGAGATGTCCTTACCCACAACGAGGATAAGATTAGAAACGGCTCTTATGTCCAAAATGTACTAGATGTCATACTTTTGCCAGCTGCTCTACTAATAAGGTTCTTCGGCATACCAGACTTGACTCACTTCCTGTGGGCCAAATAAAACCATCTCATAATACCTTTGGTATTTCAACCAAAAATGCTGTTCTTAAGGAGACCAAGAGAAAAACCTCTATCACAGTCCAAAGGGACATTCTCCCAGATGATTATTTAGAAAAACTGACAAGAGATGCCCAACAACTGACTCTAGAGAGGGAAAAACGACACTGAAAATCTAGTAATTGTTGTCTTGATAAAAAGAGACTCTGGTTTGGACCAAATAACAGTCTGGCCCTACCAGAAATTCTAAAGCTCCCACCACTCAAATGCATTAAACCACTGGACTACTAACAAAATGTTAGTATGTACCTGTACTGTATGTTTACAAATGTACTCTGTGTGCTCTTGGCTATATCCACTATTCTGCTTCCATTGTCTCTTGAAGCAGAGACTTCCAGGAGGCATATATGACTCCATGTTTGCCTCCACAGGGAAAACCTTTCTTCTACATTGCAATCAGTGCCAATAAATATTTCAGTTAGCTACTTTCAGGTCTAGAGTCCTAGCTTAGAGCCATCATACAATTTGGAGTTCTGTTACTTCTTCCGTTCTGTATAATTATTTTAAGTTTTGTATTTTGCTCTCTATTGAACTTTTTAAAAAATGTACTCAGTAAGATGGTGCTGGTTCAGTGCTCTGAGAAAATCTCCAACACTTATGACCTTAAGAAGATACAGTCTTTAGATGGGAAGTGCCTTAGTGTTCTCTCCTAACCTTCTTGTTAACTCAAATAGGGCTTTAAGTGATTTCCAACTACTCTGCACCTTCCTCCCTGCACAGAAATGTGGAAAACCTGACTCTTGATCACTGATGCTTTCAAAGAAAGATTTTTCTTTTTTAATTTATATTTTTGAACACTTTCTTTTTTAAGGAAGCTTCACCCCCAACATGGGGCTTGAACTTACAACCCTGCAGAAAGAAAGGAGCCTTGTAAATTGATAATACTTTAGATACTACTTTACTAGCCCTGCAGGAAGAAAGGCTTTCCTCCTCTGCTGGCAACAACCCAGCCAATAAGACACTGCTATAACTCAGCCAATAAAAAGGCACTATGCTTCAAACGCCATTTACTCCAATGTAAGAGCTGGTTTGAAGAGCCTTCCCAACCTCCCCCTTTCCTCTGTAAAAGAGCATTCTCCTCTTTTGTTCTGCTGGCTTCCCTACGGTTTTGCTGTAGCTTGCTTGTCCTGCATTGTAATTCTCTGCTCTTCACAAGTAAACCCATGTTTGCTGGAACAATAACTGGCAGTTTTATTTCTAAGGTTAACAGGTTAAAGCTGTACTCTCCTTTCCCCTGCCCACCCCAGGCTACTTTTAGAAAGAAAGAAAGCAGGGCAAAAAAGATTACCCTTCTTTATACCTTTCTCTTCTTTTCCACATTCTGAACCCTCTGGGCTGGTGGGCTGTTCTTATATTTTTCTCATAAACCCATTTAGCCATGAAAGATTTGAAAATGCCATATACCTATATTAAAAATATTAACATAAAGGCACTAAAATATGATACTGGCCCTTCCCTTATGTTTTTTAATCTTGTTTTGTCCTCAACATCTTTGATTATCACAGTAGGGGTTTATTTCTTGAAGGTTTCATATATAAGACCCTACACTTTCTTCCAATATAATCTGATGGTTTATATTCAGGTACCACAGGAAGTCACAGTTCAGCTCTGCATTTGTCAGGATAAAAAAATGCTTGGCAATCGACAGAATTTGCTGGAAAACAGAAATTCTTTTTCTCTCTGATTTTGATAGACTAGAAGAGGGCATTTTAATCATGGGGTACTTCAGTATTTGTCCAGGGTCTTAGCCAAACAAACCTGACCAAACAAAAACAAAAACAGAGCTGTCTCAGAAGAAAAAAAGTTTGTTTAAATATAGAAGACATGACTTAAATTTTTCTTCATTATTGTCATTTTTATGAGATAATTACATACGGAAAAGTCTCCACAAAGGCCAAAGTCAGTTTTGAACATCTGATGTTTACTCACGTTGGTCCAGAAGGAGGATAGGTTGATTTTCTGCAGTTTTCTGTCCACTGGAAAAAAAAAAAACAAAAAAAAAAAAACAAAGAAAATTAAATTTCAGAAAATAATAAACTGAACAGGCAATTTGCAAAAACAGTTAAAGACTGTGTAGACAAAAATCAAGCATGATTAGCCCTTTTAGATCATTTTGATACCTCTTAAAAGTCTTTTCCTCCCAAGAAAACGTCTAAAATCTCAAACTTAAGGGCATTTTCAGCCTTAATTCAATTTGTACTAGTGCTATAACTTGGATTCTATATTTCAAACACACTGAATAAAGAGGAAATGTTAAGGTAAATGGAAATGTTTAAGTCAGATAGGCTGATTTATCACTAACAGTAAATTAAATCTTGATAGAATATGATGTCACTTGAATTTATGAACCAACTCCATTGCAACAGAAATTTGCATCCCAAACCAGATTTTCAGGACACACGATGCAGGGCCCTTCCTAATCTGGCCATACTTTACCTTCCCAGCCTCCTTTCCTGCCACTCCTCCTATCTCGCACGGCCACATGCAAACATGTCCTCTGATCTCTGACCTTTTCCTATATGTGCACGCAGTGTTCCAGTGACCTAAAATGCCATTTCTCCACCTAATGAACTTCAGACTTCAATTTTTTAAAAAAATATTTTATTAATTTATTTGACAGAGAGTGAGATCACAACTAGGCAGAGAGGCAGGCGGAGAGAGAGGAAAAAGCAGGCTCCCCGCTGAGCAGAGAGCCCGATGTGGGGCTAGATCCCAGGACCCTGAGATCATGACCCAAGCCAAAGGCTGAGGTCTAACCCAATGAGCCACCCAGGTGCCCCTGGACTTCAATTTTTTTTTTTTTTTTTTTTTGGGTAAGATTTGTTTAACACACAGAGAAAGATCACAAGTAGGCAGAAAGGAAGGCAGAGAGTGGGGGGGCAGGCTCCCTTACATCTATAAGACGTAAAGAAGTTCATGCTTGGTATTACTGGTTCTTTAACACATGACAGATTCAAACATTTTCCACAAAGTACCTGCCAATCACTACTATGATTAATAACCATAAGCTTGAAACAACTTGCATTTCACAAGCTTTGTACATCTGCCCAACTAAGGTTTGTCTGCTCCACACATATTCTTACCACTGTCAGTTGTTACACAAAATAGCAGATTCCATTTCAGGTCTTACTGAATTACTCAGTTCTCAAGTTCTTTGAAAGCATCCTTGCCTGTAACTGTTCCACCAGACTATTCACTGAGACTAATGAATTCTTCAGTCTCAAACATGGCACTGGTGCTTTAGTAAATAGCAATAACTGATCAGTAATCAATAAGTTCAGTACCAATAACTGGGAATCGGTTTGCCTTACTCTTCAACTGATAAGGATATGTCTACCAAAGTCCCAGGTAGCTCTTCTCATGTAAAGGCTAACAGTGCACAACAAATTTTCCCAGGATACATTTCTTCTACTGCTGCAATCAAATGTGATTTCATTAACTCACCATGGCTCAGTGAGTTTCCCTGCTTTGCTAACAGATGAACTACCTGAAGATTTCTTTCCATTGCAACCTCATTTTGCTTTTTAAAATTTGTAAATAAATTCTGTGATGAGATACTCTGTTTTAAGTTGTCTTATTTTTCTGACCATTTTTTCCTACGGTTGGGAATACTGTGATGACTGCTTAATCCATGTTGACACGTACTGCATTCCTTCAACACAATGCTAGATGTGCTCTGTCATCTAATTAAGTGCCAAGATAATCCACACACTACTCTGCCTTGAGAGAGCAACATTTGAAATTCACTTTTCAAATTCAACATTTGAAATTCACAAAAAGTGACATGATAGGTCTGCACTGATAACTTTTTTTTTAAAAAGATTAAAATAACATGGTACATAAGTGACTCTTAATCTCTCAAAACAAACTGAGGGTTGCTGGGGGGAGGGGGTTTGGGAGAAGGGGGTGGAATTATGGACATTGGGGAGGGTATGTGCTTTGGTGAGTGCTGTGAAGTGGGTAAACCTGGTGATTCACAGACCTGTACCCCTGGGGATAAAAATATATGTTTATAAAAAATAAAAAATTAAAAAAATAAAATAAAATAAAATAAATAAAAAATTTAAAAAAAAAAAGAGTTAAAGTAAGGACAATAAAAAAAAAAATAACATGGTACATTGATACATGTGGCACTTAAAATGCAGTTCAGTTAAAATTGCTTAACTATCACCTGAAGTGTGCTGAACGGCAGTGGAAAGCCACAAGATCCCGTACACAGGCTCTGCTCAACACCATGATAATGCAAGGCAGCCACAGACAGTAAGCAAATACGTAACGGTGGCGATGTTCCAATACAACTCTGTGGATGGACACCGACATATGAATTCCATGTAGTTTTTACATGTCACAAAATATTAATCTTCTTTGGATTTTTTCTCTCCCAACTTTAAAAAAAAAACATCAACACCATTCTTTGCTCGCAGGTCTTACAAAAACAGGTGACAGGCTGTACTGGGCCTGCTGACTGAGGTGTGCCAGCCACGGCTGGAAAGCATGAACACCCGTGTTCATGTTCTTCCTAGATGACTTTTTCAGTTTCTTTAGAGGGAAACCCTTGGAGGTAGTGTGTACATGTGAAACAAAGAGAAGGAGAAAGACATTGTGTGTGTGTTAGTTTTCTGCCTAGTGGTAAATACCAAATGGAGTTTTGTATGCAGAGGTCAGGATGGGGTTACTTTCTGTTTATTGACCCATCAATTCAACTCTCCTTTCATCCTCATTTAATGTCCTTATAATACCCTCCAGAATAACTGCAACTCTGAGCCAGGAACCTCTCAGGGAGTTCCCTTCCTCACAATAGCTGCTTCTACCTCATCTTATTAGCCAACACTCCTGCAGCTACCACCTAACTACCAAAAATTAACTGAAAGTGCCTCATCCCTACAATCATTTAAAATCATATGTTCAGGGACCCTGGCTGGCTCAGTCCGTTAAGCATCTGCCTTCGGCTCAGTTCATAATCTCAGGATCCTAGGATTGAGCCCCATGTGGGGCTCCCTGCTCAGCGGGAGTCTTCGCCCTCTCCCACTGCCTGCCTCCCTGCTTGGGCTCTCTCTCTCAAATGAATAAATAAAATCTTTTAAAAAATAAAATCATATGCTCATGGACTTATATAGTGTTTGGCAGCACTTGATTATATTAGTTTCCAATGGCCGCTGTAACAAACTACCACAAATGTAATGGGTTAAAACAACACAAATTTATTATGCTATAGCTCTGGAATCTAAAGTGGGTCTGCAGGATGTGTTCCCTCCATGGCTCTAAAGGAGAATCCGTTCCCCTGACTTTCCCATCTTCTGGAGGTCACCTACATTCTTTGCCTTGTGGCCCCGAGCTTCAAAGCCAGGAGCACAGCATCTTTTCTCTTCTATAGCCTCCCGCCTCCCTCTTACACAGATGTCTGTAATTATACTGGGCTTCTCTGGTTAATCCAGTGTAATGTCCCCATCTCAAGCTCCTTTACTAAATTGCATCTGCAAAGTCCCCTTTGCCACAAAAAGAACATTTTCACAGCTTCTTAGGATTAGGACATGGGCATCTTTGGGAAGCTAGAATATACTCTAGGGGTGCCTGGGTGGCTCAGTGGGTTAAAGCCTCTGCCTTCGGCTCAGGTCATGATACCAGGGTCCTGGGATCGAGCCCCACGTCAGGCTCTCTGCTCAGCGGGGAGCCTGCTTTCTCCTCTCTCTCTCTCTCTGCCTGTCTCGCTGCCTACTTATGATCTCTGTCAAATAAATAAATAAAATCTTTAAAAAAAAAAAGTGCACTTGATGTCATGATCATTGGGTGTTATATGCAACAGATGAAGCAGGAAATTCTCATTCGAAAAGAATAATCCAATATATGTTAACTAAATTGAATTTAAATTAAAAAAAGAAAAAGGAAAAATAATAAACCAGAGTAGGAAAAAAAATAGAAAAATTTATAAAATTAATAGGTAGGATCCAACATCTAATTAATAGGATTTCCAGAAAGAGAAAGCACAGAAAATAAAGGGAAGGAAATTATGAAAGAAATAATAGAAGAAATTTTGTTAGAGCTGAATGGAGATGTATTTTAAAGTGTAAAGGACTACTGATAACTCAAAAAACAAAAAACAACAAAAAAAAGAGCCTTCAGTGAGACACGTTACTGTGCTATTTCAGACATAAAGAAATAAAAAGCTTCTAGCACTAGGTGGGGGAGGGTATCCTATACACGAATAAGAATTACACTCCCCTCAGACTTCTCAACAGCTACATGAATGCCAGAAGAGAGTGACACCATCATTTCCTTGGCAGGGAATTAATTTCAAACTAGAACTTTCTAACTGGTCAAGGCATTGATCAATTTTGGGATTTAATGAAGTTTTCGATTTTAAGTCAATGCAAGGACACAGAAAGTGTACCTCCCACACATTATTTCTTAAGTTACTTCAAGATATATTCTAGCAAAACGAGTAAACCAAGTAAGAGAGAACAGGATCCCAAAACAATGGCTCCAACATACACTGTAAAGGGAACTCTGAGAAATTACACTCCCATTAGACACCAAGAAACAGGTGTCCTAAAAAGGGAGATTCCATAGGATAAACTGTATGGTTGAAGGGCTGGAAGAACTTGAGGCTCCAAGAGAAGCACAGACTTTACGAACAAAAGAAAACTAGAAAACTAGAAACTACAGGAAGAAACTGCAGTATCAGAAAAATATGGTACAAATAAAAACAAATTAGTCCCAAATAGATTAGGGATTTAGTAAGTTTTAAGAATGGATACAACAAATAGAGAATAAATCAGAGATTGAATAATATACAGAACATAGGTAGAATGGGGGCACCTAGGTGGCTCAGTTGGTTAAGCACCCAACTCTTGATTTCAGCTCAGGTCATGACTCAGGGTCATGAGATCGAGCTCTGTGTACGGCTCTGCACTCAGTGTGGAAGGAGTCTTCTTAAGATTCTTTCTCTCTCGGGCGCCTGGGTGGCTCAGTGGGTTAAGCCGCTGCCTTCGGCTCAGGTCATGATCTCGGGGTCCTGGGATTGAGTCCTGCATCGGGCTCTCTGCTCAGCGGGGAGCCTGCTTCCTCCTCTCTCTCTGCCTCTCTGCCTACTTGTGATCTCTGTCAAATAAATAAATAAAATCTTAAAAAAAAATAATAAAAAAGATTCTCCCTCTCTTCAACCCCTGCTCACATGCCCTCTCTGCCCCCCTCTCTTTCTCTCAAAAAAAGAATAGTCAGGCTGGCCTAGATTTAGTTTCTTCTTCTAATTACAAAAAATGAAAAGAAACCAATTAGAAACTCTAAGGAAAAAGGTCTGTACAAGAATGCCATGATATAAACATGAAGCAAACTAAAATGTGTCATGAATATGAATATGTGGTAGAAAATATATTGAATATTCTTTCAGTGTCATTAGATTTGTGACTTTAGAATTACAGAAAAGGAAATATAGTCACAGCACATTGGGCAATAACCAATACTTACAAATCATACTTCTTTAAACAGTGTTTACTCTTTCCATTTTTAAAAGTAGATATACAGAAAAATCATTGATGACTCAATTACAGTTATGTTATTGATGTTGACTATGCAAGGGTAAAAAAATATAGAAATGAAGAGAAGGGAGAAAAAAGTGGGAGGGGTCAAGGATGTCCACATGCACCACATGAGCTAGAGTATCTAGCCAGAACAATTAGGCAAGAAAACAAAAAGGATCCAAACTGGAAAAGAAACTATCTCATTTCCAGATGATATAATTTATTAAAAAAAAAAGGAAGAAGCCCTAAAAAATCCACTAAAAACTTTAAAAAATAATAAATGAATTCAGCAAGTTTGCAGGATACATAATCAATGTACAAAATCAATTTTATACAGTAGCAATGAGCAAACTGAAAATGAAATTAAGGTAACAGTTCTACTTAAAATAACATCAAACAATATGATACTTAGTAATAACTTTAAACAAAGAAGTATAAGACTTGTACACTGTAAATTATAAAACACTATAAAAAGAAATTAAAGATCTAAGTAAATGGAAGCCATATATGTTCATAGGCCAGAAAACTTAATATTGTTAAGATGGCAATACTCAAATGATCCATAGATTTGATGCAATACGTATTTAAATCCCATCTGGCTTCTCTGCAGAAAGTCAAGTGACACTAAATTTCATATGACAATTCAAGGAACAAATAATAGTCAAAATAGTCTTGAAAAAGACCAACAAAGTTGGAAGACTGACACCTCCTAATTTGAAACTTACTATAAAAGCAACAGTAAACAAGACACTGCAATATCAGCATAAAGACAAATCAATTGAATAGATTTGTTTCCAAACATTTTTGGAATATTTGGAAATATCTGGAATATTGATTTGATTCCACATCAGTGAAATAGAATTGAGAGTCCAAGAAATAAATCCTCACATTTATGCCAACAGCAAATCATATGTTTGATAAAAGATCTGTATCTAGAATATATATCTTAAAGATCAATAAGAAAAAGACAAATTAATTTAAAAATAGGCAAAGGATTTGAATAGACATTTATTCAAAGATTTAAGTCAGTAAACACATGAAAAGATGCCAAACATAATTTGCCAATAGGGAAATGCAAATCAAAACCACAATGAGATACCACTTCACAACAACTAAGATGGCAATAATAATAAAATTAATAAGTGTTAGCACAGATGTGGAGAAACTGGAACCTCCATTCAATGTTAGTGTGAATGTAAAATAGTGCAGCTGCTTTGGAAAACTGGTGCTTTCTCAGTTAAACATATAGTTAACCATGTGACCCCACAATTCTGTTCCTAGTCATAAACTGAAAAGATATGAAAACGTGTCCACACAAAAAATGTACACAAATACAAATGTTCATAGCATCATTACTCACAATACCAAAAGTGGAAACAAACTTAATGTCCATTAACTGATAAATGGATGATCAAAATGTGGTATATGCATACAATGGAAATTATTCAATCATAAATAGAAATGAAGTATGGCTACATGCTACAGTGTGGATGAACCTTGAAAACACGCTAAGTGAAAGCAGCCAACCACAAAGAACCACATACTTTTGATCCTCTTTACATAAAATGTTCAGAAAGGACAAATCCATAGAGACAAAGTTTATTTGTGGTTACCGAGGGGAGGGGTAGGTTTCAGGGTTAGGACTAAGGGAAAAGAAGTTTATTTTGGGGCTCATGAACATGTTCTAAAACTGATTAGAGAAATGACTGCACAACTCTGTGAATATAATGAAGCCATTGAACTGTCTAATTTTAGGGGGTGAATTGTATATCAGTTACATCTCAAAACTGTTTCAAAAAAATATGCAGGAAAGATGGTTGAAAGTAAGCTAAATTCTTATCCATCATTGCTGTATTAGAGAAAACAATGCCTAAAATTAATTGAGACAAATTAAGCATAAACATACCAAAATAATATTCATAAAAATAACCAGGAGTGACTTAAAACTTTTAGCCCCCAATATGGCAGAAGCACCAATTAATTAAAACAGACTGAGCTGCACACAACTAGTATGATAGTAAACACAGGTTCTGCTGACTATCACCTGAGTACAGTTAAAAGTGTTTGCTTCTAGGGAAAGGTAACTGGGGTAGAAAGAATGAAGTAGGAAACCTGATTTTCATCATAAGCCTATCTATATAATTTGATTTTAACTATACATACTTCAATATAAGCTTTAAAACATTGAATTTAAAAATTGTATAATTTCATTTACATTGTGGGGGAGATTTTCAAGGAATGATTCTCTGACATTATTTTTAAGTGTCTGAAACTGTCATTATCTAAAATTATTTTAAAATAACAACATACAGAACAAGGACAGATGGTAGCAGAGTGGGAGGACTCTAGGCTCCCTTTATCCTATGAACACAATTAGATAACTATCAAATCATCCTATATACCTCAGAAATTGACCTGAAAACTGGTAGAACTCCACAACTAAAAGTAGAGAAGAGGCCACGTGAAGGTAGGAAGTGCAGAGATGCAGTATGGGAGGGAAACAGATCATGACTGCTGCAGTGGGGAGGGAGGCAGGGTCTCAGAGAATGGCAAGAGACAAACTAGCACACAGGGAGTACAAGGGAAAATGAACACCCCCCCCCCCCTTAGCAATTGCCTTGAGAAGTGAGAAGGGCCAAATTTCATAATTTCCTGAAACTTCTGGGGCTTAATGCCTGGAGTTTAAGATCAGACTTGGCTGGGTTAGAGCCCAGAGAGCACTGTGTAGCTCTTAGAGCGAAGGCAGGCAAACAATCCACAGAGTGTGTGGAAATAACGATCCAGAGAATACCTGGGGGGTTATCTGCTCATCTCTGAGCACATCCCAGAGAGACAACATTCACGAGAGACCACTGCAGGAACAAAGGAACTGGCTGGCCATTTCCCTCCCACACCCATCAGCATAAGCCCAGGGTCAGCTGCAGGAAGCAGTGCTGTACCCACACTCACTACTTAATATGCTTAGACCAAGTCCCAAACCTGTACCCCAGCGGAAACTCCCCCTCCCCAAGTCACACTTGCCTCAGTCCTAGCACAGCAGTTCCCTTCCCCCAGAAGACCAGTTCAAACCCCTGCTCAAACTGTACCTCCCAACATGGGAATTTGCAGAGCTTCTGTTCCAGCTGCAGTGACAATAGTCTCATGTCACAAACAGACCAGAGCACACCTAGTCAAAATCCAGGAATCAAACCATGCCCACAACAGGCAAAGAGAGCTTCTGCAGACAAGTGGCCTGAAAGATAAAGGGGCCGGAACAGAACAGCAGAGCACAGGCAACATACAGTGGAGACACTCTCAGAAGCACCAGGCCCTGGGAAACAAGGGACACTATATGGCAGGACACTACGGGACCTCTTCTTTGTAAGACCATTTTCTTCAATGTTTCTTCAAGAAACATTTTCTGTTTCCCTCCCATACCGCATCTCTGCACTGTAAGATGCAGACTTTCCCAACACACAGAAGCAGACACTGAAACTTAAATAAAATGAGAAGACAGAGAAACTTATCCCAAATGAAAGGACAGGACACGGCCATAAATCTAAGCTGAACACATATAGCTAACATGCTTGGTAAAGAATTTAAAGTAAGATCATAAGGATACCCACTGGAATTGAGAAAGGAGTAGAAGATTTGAATGAGACCCTTAACACGCACAGGAGTAACAGAACAGAGAGAAAAGGTACAATAAATGAAATGACAAACATAATGATGAAATGAATATCAGGATAAGAAGCAGAGGAATGAATTAGTGATCTAGAAGCGAGAGTAATGGAAAATAATCAAGATGAACAAAAAAGAGACAAAATAATTATGCAATAAGAGAAAAGATTTAGGGAACTCAGTGACTCCATCAAGTGTAATAACATTTATATTAATGGACTCCTAAAAGAACAGGAGAGAGAAAAGGGAATAGAAACCTTATTTGAAGAAATAATAGCTGAAAACTTCCCTAATCCAGAAGGCACAGAGAACTCCCATCAAAGTCAAGAAAAGCAGATCCACACCAGGAAATATTGTAATTAAATTGGCAAAATACAGTGATAAGGGGAAAAAAATTTAAAAACATGAAGACGAAAAAGACAGTAACTTAAAAGGGAAAACCCATAAGGCCAGCAGGAGATTTTTCCTCAGAAACCTTCCAACCCAGAAGAAAGTAGCACGATATATTCAAAGCACTGAAAGGGAAAAATCTGTAGCCAAGAATACTATCTCCAGCAAGCATATCATTCCGAATAGAAGGAGAGATGAAGAATTTCCCAGTCAAACAAAAACTAAAGGAGAGTGTGACCATTAAACCAGCTCTGCAAGAAGTATTAGGAGGGACTCTTAGAGTAGAAAGGAAAGACCAAAGGTGACAGTATAAAGGTAGGAAACACAAAAGCAGTAAAAATGAATATTTCTGTAAGAAATCAGTCAAGGAACTCACAAAATAAAAGGATGTAAGATTTAACAACATATACCTAAAACATGGGGAGGAGAGGAGTAATGAATGGATTCCAACATAAAGGACCATTCATTTAATATAGACTGCATATGCAGAGGAGGTTATATATAAACCTAATGGAAATTATAAATCAAAAACCACTAATAAACATGCAAAGAATAAAGAGGAAGAAATCCAAATATATCACTAAAGAAAATCAGCAAACCATTAAAGAAAAACATGAGAAAGGATCAGAGAAAAACCTGAGAAACAAATATAAAACAAGTAGTAAAGTGACAATACATATCTATCAATAATTTCTTTGCATGTAAACAGATGAAATACTTCTATCAAAAGATGCAGGGTGACAGAACAAAAAAACAAAAACAAAAACAAAATCCATCTATATACTGCCTATTAGAGACTCATTTTAGACATAAAGTCACCTGCAGATTGAAAGTCAGGGAATGGACAAATATCTATCATGCAAATGGATGTCAAAAGAAAGCCAGAGTAGTAATACTCATATTAGACAAACTAGAGTTTAAAGAAAGACTATAACAAGAGACAGAGAAGGACGTTATATAATCATAAAGGGGATAATCCAACAAGAAGATATAACAACTGTATATATTTATGCACCCAAATACATAAATCAGCTAATAAAAAACACAAAGGTACTAATAAAATAGTACAAGAATGGTAGGGGACTTTAACATTGTACTTACTTCAGCGGATGAATCACCTAAACAGAAAGTCAACAAGTAAACAATAGCTTGGAATGACATGCTAGAACAGATATACTCAGAACATTCCACCCTGAAACAGCAGAATATACATTTTCAAGTGCACATGAAACATTTTCCATAACAGATGATATATTAGCTCATAAAATAAGCCCTCAACAAATTTAAAAAGATCAAAGCATACCATGCATCTTTTCCTACCACAATGTCATGAAACGAGAAGTCAATTACAAGAAAAATCTGCAAAGAGCACAAATATACGGGAGTTAAATACCATGCTCCTAAAAAATAAATGGGTCAACCACGAAATAAAAGAGAAAATTTAAAAAGTAAATGGAAACAAATGAAAATGAAAACAGAATGGTCCAAAACTTTTAGAATGCAGGAAAAGCAGTTCTAAAAGGGAAGTTTTTAGTTCTGCATTTAATGCAATCCCTATCAACATTTTTCACAGACCTAGAACAAAGAGTTCTAAAATTTGTATGGAACCACAAAAAAACCTGAAGAGCCAAAGCAATCATAAAAAAGAAAAGCAGAGCTGGAGGCACTTCAAAAATCAAATAACAAGGCATAACTTCAAGTTATATTACAAAGTTGCAGTGATCAAAACATAATGATACACAAAAAACACACATTGATCATGGAAAAGAACAGAAAACCCAAAATCAAACATGCAATTCTATGGTCAATCTTGGATAAAACAGGAAAGAATATCTAATGGGGGAAAAAGAAAACCACAATCTCAACAAATGGTGTTGGGAAAACTGGACAAGAATGTGCAAAAGAATGAAAATGGACCACTTGCTTATACTACACACAAAAATAAATTTAGGACGGATTAAAGACCTAAATGTGAGACATGAAACTATAAAAATCCTAGAAAAGAGCGCAGGCAGTAACTTCTCTGACATCGGCTGAAGCAACTTTTTTCTACATATGTCTCCAGAGGCAAGGGAAACAAAATCTTGCCATTTCCAATCACATGGAGCAATTATGCTAAGTGAAATAAGTCAGAGAAAGACAAATACCACATGGCTTCACTCATATGTGGAATCTAAGAAACAAAACAAAAGAGCAAAGGTGGAAAAAAGAGAGTCAAATCAAGAAACAGACTCTTAATTATAGAGAACAAACTGATGGTTATCAGAGGGGAGGGTGTAAATTAAGGAGCGCACTTGTACTGATGAGCATGGATGATGTATGGAAGTGTTGAATCACTATATTGTACAGCTCAAATTAATATTACATTGTATGTCAAGTAGCTGGAATTAAAAACAACAACAACAACAAAGGGTGCCTGGGTGGCTCACTCAGTTTAGAGCCTGACCCTTGGTTTCAGGGGATGTCATGGTCTCAGGGATGTGGGATGGAGCCCCACATTGGGCTCTGTGTTCACTGTGGAGTCTGCTTGAGATTCCTTCCTCTCTCCCACTGCCCCTCTCCAACTCTTGCAAGCTCTCTTCCTCTCTCTCTCTCAAATAAATAAAATCTTTAAAAAAAAAAAAGGCAATAACATATAAATGCAATGTAGGCACAGTACTCTAAGTTCATCTGTCCTTGTTTAGCAAAGTTAGAAATGGACACTAAAAAGTAGCACTCTATTTAAGAAAGTCATAAGTTGCAACTATTAATTTTCCATAGACACCATTTAATAAGAGCAAATTATTAGCTTTAGAAATGCAACTCATATTTCATTCTAACTTATCCACTGTAAGATTCTTCTAAATATAAGAACTTTTGGGTTAGAATATGATTTAATTCATAAAAATCCAATTTATGCCCTTTTACTGAATTTCAAGTTATCGGGAACTTTAGGTTCATATTTAGGATACAAGCCCCACCTCCATCACTAACTGAAGGTTACACAGCTGGTGACAGAACCAGTCTCCAAAGTCCCAGTCCAGCTTCCTTCCCCTGCTTCCTCTCTCACATGGTTTCCCACAGAGACAGCAATAATGCCAATGTCTCAATTTAACTCCTAATAGGGAATAATGTGCTTCTCCTTCAGGATCACTAGAATCAACTCAGCAAGTCGTGCAATGGAATAATGCTTGTCTATTCCTAATAATTATATCCGCATGGCCTAAGTGCAAAAGCCAATATAAAAATCAAATGGCAAGGCATGCTTCTTACGAGACAATGTGAGAGACGTTGAAAGTGCTCTGTCAAGTCTTAGGAGAGCATTCAACTTGCCCCAGAAGGGAGAGCAGCCTTGCCATCATGTATGTGGGAGTCTGAGGTGAACAAGATTATGCTCTGATAATCCTGGCAGCAATAAACAAACACCATGTACAGACATGACATCTATATAGAATCTCGTTGAAAGAGCAAGGCGTAACTGTGATTGAAAATTTTAAGGGTAGCAGTGTAAGATGAGGGTGTTTCAGGTGCTCAGAAGGTATGAACACCAAGGTCATTTTAAACAGGTTAGATTTGGGGGTAGAGTGGAGACAGCTGCATTTTCACCTTCAAGGGACTCTTCTACAAGGAAAGCTTCAAAATCTATGTAGAGACTTGAAATGGAATTACAACACACTCATTTGTTATTTAAAGGTTCCTACTATCTCCAAATTTAACTCTACACAATAAGACAACCTTATCAAGACAGGCAAAATTTAAATAGATGATAGGTAAAGACTATAAATAGGTGATATGTAGAGGTTTATACAGACGGCTTGGCATATTGTGCTGCTCTGTCACAGGAGGGCAAGCACACAACCAACTGGGACTTTCAATCTCTCTCTCACTAGCTCCCTCTAATATTTGTTTCCTAGGACCAGAGGAAGTAGTGAAAATCTCTGTGAAATGTTCTGTAAATCCTTTCTGGGTCAATGAATTCACTAATTACTCTAATCATTTGATAGGATTTGAACCTCTTAGAGATTAAGCAGTCTTTTTTTTTTTTTTTTTAAAGATTTTATTTATTTGACAGAGAGAGAGAGATCACAAGTAGGCAGAAAGGCAGACAGAGAGAGAGAGGGGAGGAAGCAGGCTCCCTGCAGATCAGAGAGCCTGATGAGGGGCTCAATCCCAGGACCCCGGGACCATGACCTGAGCTGAAGGCAGAGGCTTTAATCCACTGAGCCACACAGGCACCCCGGGATTAAGTAGTCTTATTTCTTCCCCATTCATTAAAAAAAAAATTACAGAGCTACTGGACACAGGAAAATAACATAGAAAGTAAAAATTCTCCCATTAACAACTCAAATGCTCCTTGCCTAAAAGAAACGACATAACTTATCCAACTCCTTGAAATATTTGCATCCTGTGGAGTTAGTAAGAACTTCCATGAAATATATGTTTCTAAGACTTTAAAGAAAGTTCAGGAAGACCTCATGTCCTTGTCTTACTTACACAGTCAGAAAAAGGCAATGAAAGGTAATCTGAAGAAATTACATAGCTCACTCCAGTACTCATACCATCAAAAAAGAAGTCAAATTAATTCTAGCAAGGCAATTTTAATTCTTAAATTCACCAACAATTATTTCCTAAATATGATTTGTTTCTTAAAATATTCTCTGTGTACAGGGGCGCCTGGGTGGCTCAGTGGGTTAAACTTCTGCCTTCAGCTCAGGTCATGATCTCAGGGTCCTGGGATTGAGCCCTGCATCAGGCTCCCTGCTAAGCAGAGAGCCTGCTTCCTCCTCTCTCTGTCTCTCTGCCTGCCTCTCTGCCTACTGTGATCTCTGTCAAATAAGTAAATAAAATCTTAAAAAAATATATTCTCTGTGTACAATAGAGCAAACACAAACCTACTGAGTAAGGCGTATTTCTTGCACACATAACAAACTCAAATAGGCAAGCAAAGTTTGTTTTCTGACCTTTGATGGGATGGCTATTAAACTAGGAATATTTAGGTTAAAGGAATGGGAATAAGCCTTCCATGAGGGCTGGGACCTTTTATCTATCACTAACTCATTACCGGCATCTGGAACATAATGTGGCACACAGTAGGCCTGCAATATCTGTTGACTAAGTGAACAGATTTATATTCCTTCCTTTGGAGTACTGGGGGAAAGCAGATGCAGTACAGTAATACTGGCCAGGCCAGAAAGCGTGTATGTGGTTTTAGGAAACTTCATAAAAATCACTGCTAAAAGCTGATCTACTAGCTATCACATCAATGATATTATCACTCATATGAGAAGCTGATATAAGAAGCTGATGCATAAAAATAAGTTTGACTCAGCAATTAATTCCTCAGTCATTATGTTTCATTCTCACACATTTTCAGAATCTGCTCAGATTTATTACTGACAACAGTCATCTCTTCCACTTGGCTTCCTTTCCTTCTCATCACTCCGCCGCTTACAGCAACTTATTCTGTTCCCAACACTGCTCAGGCCAAGGTGACCAGTGACCTCCAACTACCAAGTATAACAGACACCCGACTGTTATAAAGGCACCCAACACAAGGAGACACCTGTTCCACTCTCTCCTCTTTGCTTCTGCAACACTCACTCTCCCACTCTGGCTGTTGCTTTAAAACTTTGCCATTTCTTCTCTACCTGACACATACATGTGTGGGTGCCCTAACCTTGGCCTTGTCCTCTTCTCTCTCTATATCATCTGTCTGCTCAATGTTCACCTGCTCCAATGGCTTCAAGTAGTATGTCTCCAACTCCCATTTCCCTCTTCTGAGCTCTAGTCCAAAAGGTCTTCTGGGTATCCCGGTGCCACTGGAAATTCAACATAACTAGAATAAAAACAATCTTCATTCTTCCACCCTGCAACTTTTCCCTTCTTGTGTTTCCGGGCAGTGATACCACAATTCAGCCAACTGACACTTGAGGACAGTGCCTGTCCCTCATCCTCATCTAATCCTTCCTTCTGCTCATTGTATCTCCTACTTTTCTCTAGAAACATCCACTTCTCTCCCTTTCCACTACACCACCTTCTTAATGTGTGTAGACATGGTACATCCTGCACCTTATTTTCTTCCCCCGACTAGTCTCCTCATATCCACCCTTGCTCCCTTCCAACCCAGACTGATCTTTTAAAAGTGAAAACCCTTAACCAGGTCCACAGAGCCCTCCATGACACTGTCTTCATCTCCCTCTTCAAATATTTCTTGTGTCATTCCCACCACCACCACCTTTTAGTAGGTCTTTTAATAAAATTAATAACAAAGAATGACTCAGGAAAACCTTAAAATATGCTATATTCTGAAAAGC
Organism: Mustela nivalis; assembly: GCF_964662115.1. Taxonomy (NCBI): domain Eukaryota; kingdom Metazoa; phylum Chordata; class Mammalia; order Carnivora; family Mustelidae; genus Mustela; species Mustela nivalis. The sequence continues at coordinate 18,426,245 of NC_139039.1, read as the reverse complement.
CTCACACACAAAATCCACAGACATTCCAAATCAAATGGTTTTTGTTTGTAATTTAAAGCCAGTCCTCACTGTTCACATTTATCAAAAGAAGTTTTGAAATATCTTTTGTTACTATGTGGATGTGAACAGTTTATCATATGATTCAAAGTGAAAAACTGCTTATTCTTGTTGGAGAATGTGACAAGGTTCCAAAGGTCCTTTTCAGCCAGGATTTTTCAGATTAATGTTTAAGAAAAGCCCAGCACAAGGGAATCCAAATTTTTATTCTCCCATGTGGAGAGGTTAAAAAACAAACAAAACCCCACATACATAAAAGAACACTTTAACAACAAAAACTGAAAAGCCATCAAATCAGAATAACAGATAACACTCTAAATTAATAATTTTGGTTTTATGCCCTAATTTTTCTCATCTCATTAAAGACTTGTGAAAATAGCTTCCCAAGTGAAACCAGTGGCTAGACTAGATTTTTGATAACCACTATTTAGATAAGAACTATTTGTTGTTTTAAAGATAGCTTTTCAAAAACTCTCTTGCATGAAAGAATAAAGTATTGAGAAAGAAAAAAAAAAAAGCATCCCCTAACAACTGAAACTGCTCAGAGGTTCACAGTTAGACCCTAATATTATTAATTGGTAATGACACACGAGTGTCCAGGCCACTTCTGTTACGTTGGTTATAATCCATCTCACAGAACACCCACCTCAGTTCAGGTGACTCTGAGACATGATAAAGTGAAACAAAGCAAGGCTACTTCATGATTCTATTTAATCACAGACAAAAACAAGGGTATTGCGCAACCCACAAAATGCCACACACCCCCTTCTCTTGCTAAATGAATGCTTCTTCTTTACCCAATCATACTATTGCCCCACCTTCTAAAAATATCCAATGTAGAGCAAACCCCCTATTCCTTGGACCTAGCCACAAATCACACAACCAAAGTCCAAACTATTAAATAGGTTTTGCCAAATGCCCTTTTATGGAGAGACCCCACAACTGCCCATGGTGTACATTCTCTCTCACTGCAAACAGTAATAAACCCAATTTGTTAAACTACAGGTGTTTTTCCTGGTGGCCTTTGACTGAAGGGCACTTAAGGTACCAAAGAGTTAAATTCTTTTAAAATTCTCATAATCTCAACCACTTTACAGCATATTAATTCCCTACACACACTAAAGTAAACTAATTTTATTTCTTATATCCTTCTAATCCTTGTCTACATGTATATATTGTGCATTTTTGTTACTGAAATCACTGTACATGCCATTTTATTCCACTTTTATTTGCTTAGTATCCCATCAATTTTAATAAATAAATAATATCCCATCATGATTCCATTTTTAGATCATTTCTTCTTAGAAAAACAAAAGAGTAAGAAGAGAATACATACCTTGCTCCCACCAATAACCTACCTAAGCTATTCAAGACCACCCTCATCTAATTTTAAGTCAGATGCACTCAAATTCCTCTTTATCTGATCTCTTGGCAAAGAAAAGTGGAGAGTTACTGTTTTTAAAGAAGAGAAGTATGAAAGAGCACCGGATTAGGTGTCAAGAGGCCAGAGTTTAGGCATGCTTCAGTAAACAATAGTGTAACCTCTGGCTAGACATTTTCCCACTGAATCTACTTCCTTCTCTGGCTGGTCCCTCGCTGTCTCTTGCAGTCACAAAGTCTGGGTTCCTGTGACTTCCTTTTGGGGAAAGAGCCACGGGACAGGCATTCCCATGACTGGGGGAGGAAGAGAGTAAGGCGACAGCAGCGACGCCAGGGCCTGAGCTGCTCCCACTGCCCTGACTGGGGACGAATGGACCTTTCCCGGGGACCTCAGAAGCCTAGGCTGCAACTACTCTTGCAGCACCTGTCACCTGGCAGAGAAAACCAAAGTCATCAAGCAGTCCGTCGCTTAACTGAGCGATGTACACAAGACGACTGGGACTTTTTCTCTTAGCAGTTCAGGATGCGCGAGCCTGGAACTGGTAGAACAAGCGCAATCACTCAAATTGGGGGTGCCCCAATCACTACCAGGCTTGTACATAGATTAGGATCTCCCTGAAGGCCTTCTTGTCCCAGCTTGTACGGAATCATCCCCGGACAGGGCTCACCAGTCCAGTCTGCACCCACACACCCGCAAAGTAGACCACAGACCCCCCGGAAAGATGGTGCCCGGCACCCGCTGCTCCTCACGCCCACCTGACCAGCCACACCCGCACCTGCGCCACCTCCGCGCCTCCGCGCCCTCCCCTAGAGCTCACTCACCGGCGGCGCCTGCTGCGCCAAGGCACAGGTTGCAGCCGCGGTTAGGAGGACTAAAGTTACGCGACCCCAGCCCGGCATCTTCCCAGCCGCAAAACCGCTCCAAAGGCCGCGGGCAAAGGCTGTGAGAAACACCACCTGGGCTCCGGGAAGGCCCCGCCGCCGCGTGACCAGCGACACGGGACCGCACCAAGCGAAAACGGGGGGGGGGGGCCGTGGAGGAAACGGGGTAGGAAGAGTAGGACGGGGCTTTTCGGAGTTGCGGCGAGTATACAAGGAAGAGGGAGCCTTTCAGGAGAGAGCGCGGAAGCCCAGGATAAGAGTCGGCGCTCACGTTAGGACTGCGATATTGGTACGGCCCCCCCCTCCCGCGCGCAGTGGTTGGGCCGAGCCTGAGCCCCGCCCGGGGGGTGGAGCTCAAGAAGTTTTACCCGGGTCGTGCCCTGTGGACATCCGCGCCCGCAGCAGAATCGTCGTCCGCGGGCGACGCGGGGGCGGGCGGTCCCGCTCCTCTCTGGGCCTGGTGCCGCCTCTGCAACGTCCCCAAATGGCCCAGGGCGAGGTGTGCACTCGGGCCACCTCGTGCCAAATGTCCATGAAACGGACCCAATTCACGAGAGTCTCAAAACACGGCGGCATGACACGCGACCCCGACCCAACTTCGCCCTCTGAGGAGAGCAGACCTGAAGTGAGTGAGCTTGTTCGTCCAGATCATGGAGTCACTGGCCGTGCTCAGATGTCAGGGGCAGGAAGGGGGCTGGCGGGGATCTACCAGGGACACTCCGAGCTCTGAATTAGTCATTTGGATTTTCACCGCAGAGGTGACCAAGTCACAGAATTTATAGATTTCAGTTACTTGGGCTCAGACAAACAGGTGGAATGACCAGGTAGAACTGCCACCTTTCCTTCACCGACGTATTCAGCCATTGGGCAGCTGCGTTATTTCATCTAACTCATGAACCTTTAGGTTGGCAGAACTGAGGTAAACCCTGGAGGAGGGTATGTATTCAGTGTTAAGCCTGCACCTGAAAAACAAATAGATTTAAATGCTTGTCATTCAGGCCTTCCATGGACTTGATCGTCCTGTTGGATATTACTTTGAAGTCCAACAGGAAACCTCTCGGTCGAGATCGCAGTTTCTGGTGGTCTCTAGGACATCCCAACCAGCATTGTTTTAATGCTAAATGAAACTTAGCAAACCATCACCAGAATCTTCATTTATTTCTTTTCTCCTGTGTGTTTGAAATGATAATTTCACCCATTTCTACTACTTCCTTATAAAAATCAATCTTTTTGCTGGAGATTGGGAGATGAAAATTTTGTGGGCAGTAGGTAACAATCGTCCTGTCAACCTTAAGATAACCAGTTAATTTTCGAGCAAAATAAATTTGTTCAGAATAGCAGTTTGGGACCTTCAAACTGTGCCAAACCATAGGCAACTTGGGAGAACAAAGAGGGGCTTGTTTTTATAGAGGAAAGGAGAAAGTTGGAAGCTTTTTGGATCAGAGTCCATTGAAGGAGAGAGCAAGAGTTCCCTTGTGGCAACTTCTCATTGGCTGAGTTGTTGCTGAGACAGTAGGACATCTTCCTTTCTATTTCTGTGGTAGTAAAGTAAACTTACTATTGTGGAAGGTACAGATAAGCTTTTTCCTATTGGGGTCCATAAAAGATGGGAAGTGGTGGTGTAAGAAGTCCCCCTTCAGGGCTTCCTAACACCATCTTAGATGGAATTTCCTTTGCTCATTTTCACACTTTCTTTGAGGAAGTTTGACTTTGAAACATCTTACATGCTTAAAGTGGCTCCCGATTCAACAGTAATCAAGCAGATCATAGAAATGTTCATTAACTTAAGAAATATTTACTGTCAGCCTACAATGTACAAGCATTTCTTCAGACACTGACTGAGGTTAAGCAGGCAACGAAAAAGAAAGTCCTTCTCACATGAGGCTTACATTCTAGATGAGAAATGGACAATAAACACAATATATAAGAAAATTTATACGTTATGTTACAAGGTGATAAATGTGGTGCAGACAAAGCAGTATAAAGGGGATCCAGAGTGGGGAGAGTCACAATGTTAGATACGAAAGACAGGATAGGCATTACTGAGAAAATGAAGTCTGAGCAGAGATTTGAAGGTGAGGGAGTTCTCCTAGCAGATGTCTAAGGAATTGTTCAAGGCGGAGGGAGCAGCTAGGACAAAGGCTTAAAAAAAAAAAGAGAATGCCTGGCATATTTGGCTATAGCAAGGAGGTCGGTGTAGGTAGATCAGAAGTAAGAGAGGGAAAAGAAGTAGATGAAGTCCAAGTGGAAAGGGGAGTAAGGCAGATTATATAGGCCATTACCAGCCATTGTAAAGGGCTTCACTCTGTGAATATATTGAATTATCTTGGACCTTGAAATCTGTGTGCAGACATAGAGGATTCCCCTCTTTTAGTAAATAAATAGCTATTCGGTTTGAAGATCACTCACTTTAAATACTATTGAAGGCACTTTAAACATGTCACCAACATATTTTTTTTCCCTATGAGAGGATGATTAAGTGGTCTAGCAAAATCAGATTCTTTATCCAGAAAAGAATTATGTCAATTGGCATAAAATTCTTGCGCACAATTTTCACATAATTTTGCATTCAACTTTCAAAGGCCTTTTATATGCTGTTGTTTTCAAATTAAAAAATTTAAATCTACTTTTTTTTTTTTTTTTTAAGATTTTGTTTATTTATTTGACAGACAGAGATCACAGATAGGCAGAGAGGCAGGCAGAGAGAGAGGGGTAAGCTCCCTGCCGAGCAGAGAGCCTGATGTGGGGCTCAATCCCAGGACTCTGGGATCATGACCTGAGCCGAAGGCAGAGGCTTTAACCCACTGAGCCACCCAGGTGCCCCTAAATCTACTTTTCCAAAATATAACATTTTACGCATTCTTCCTTACATATATTTAATTTTTCCTACTCCATTCTTAAGTAATAGAAGTGTGCAGAAAGTCAAGGTGAGGCATGTGGTCATAGGAAACTTTGGCATGCTTTGTGGCACACTGACATATTCACAGAAAATGACATTTAAATGTACAAATAAATGACTATGTTGGTGGGAAGGGTGATTCAAATACTATCTTCGCAGCAAGCATCAAGTCTAAGACTTGGATAACCTGTTCAGTATGCAAGACTAAGCATCAGTAATCAAACTGTTTATCAGAATAGCTGAAGTTCTTGGCAAGCTGTCGACCTTTTTAAATCTCCTACTAACATTCCTAGGTTTCCGAGGTGGAGCCTTGATTTAAAATCATTGCAATCTAACCACTCCACCCTAAATGAACTCTACTGCACATAGCACCACATTACTCAGAACAGGTATGGCTTGCTTTAATAAAACTGAATATTCAAAAATTCAAGAAATATAATGTTTCAGTTCAAAAAATAAACCTTTTATAGGAGTATTTGCCAGTAAGTTATTAATTTAAAAAGGGCTTCCTATACTTAAAACATAATCTGAGTTTCCAAACTTAGACTATTGTCCATCTTTTCAGGTAGGACTAGAGAGAATAAAAGATGTGGAAAATGGGAAATCAGAGGTCATGCAAAATTGCTACACAATATTTTTTCCTTCAGTAACTTTATCACACAAAAAAGATTTTACTTGCTTTATGTTTTACGTGTATATAGAAAAACATGTTAAATCATTAAATTCAGCTCAAGGCATTGTTACACAACTACATTGTTACACAACTACAAACTTAATGCTCACACTGAATCAAGTTGTCCCTTCTTATATGTCAACATAAAATAATCGTCTTAATAATCCTTCACTTTGCACATATCTTTCATGTCTTACCAAATCTTACTAAATGTCTTACTAAGTCTCTGACACCTCAGGCATGTTAGTTTGAAGACCTACTTTAAAAAAATCCTTTTGTCCTATTTCCACTTTCTTTGATAAGACAAGATTCTGACCTGAAAATTATTTAATTGAACTCAAATCCAATAATCTCTTAATATTTTTTTTCTTGTTCTTATTTCATATTCTTATATAGTTCGCTTTTACATAAGCCCTTATAGACACCTATTTAATGTTCCTGCCAGTTGTTTCTCGTAAGTTTGTGGTAAATTCAGGTATTCTCACAATACATTTTGAGCGCTTACACTAGGTGCTGGGTAACTAGTGAACAAATGGCCACTGCCTTCCTGGGGCTTTTAGTCTTGTGGTAGAAAAAAAGGATGATGGAAGGGAAAATGTAAATCAGATGAGTATCTTGAAAACTTTCAGTACATTTCGATTACTACTCTCCATACTCTTATCTCTGGTTTAATACTGTAGATGTTTCACCAACCTCAGTTCCACTTCTCCAGTATGCAGCAGCCACATGAGTTTGCTAAACCATATCCTTATCCTTATCTCTGGATGTGGGCCCTGGTTGGCCTGACACTAAAGCTGCCCTGTCCTTGCCACAGTGCTTGGCTCCGGCCTTAATCATTTAGAATCTTGAATCCAACAAGCCATTTTCTGAAGCTCAAGATTTTGCTCTATGATTGAAGTTGTCCTTTATCTTCTAACAGGAAAAGGTTAGCTAATAGTCCTCATTGCTGCTGGCATTCATGCTGTGAACCTGAAGGGACATGCCTAAGGAGGAATAGATACTTTGGGCAGCACAGAGGAGAGATGGAAAGAAACTGGGTCATTATGACATTGTTAAGCTGCTAGATCTACCGTCTACCAACTGTCCAACAGTTGGACCCTTCAGTAATGTGAGCCACTACTCTTCTTTATTATTTAAGGTAGTTCAAGGTGGTTGACTTGCAAGTTTGTGTCTGAGAGCATCCTAACTGATGCATGCATTAAAACAGGTATTGCTACTTTCTCAAGAGCACAGGAGGATTTACTGTAAAGCTATAATGCTTAAGTTTCAAGACTTTCACTTGCTCAGGCCTCTTCTAAAACCTTCTACCTAATTTCACACTAGTAATTTTATATTCTTTTCCTTATAAAGAGGACTATCCAAATTGTACAGGCTTCAGGCTTCAAAAAAACCTGAATCCACCATCAGGTGGTCTGGGGAGAAAACATCCACCTTCTAACTCCTTCAATTCACATGTCCCTAGGAAAGGAGTGCCTTACCTAATTGGTAAATACCTGGAAAGGTCACTGCACTCATGTGGTCTGGCCTCTCTGGCTCTCTCACTGAGTTGCTTGCTCATGGTGGTGAGCTCACTGCAGTAAGCCCTGGGTGACAAGAGTGGAAGGGGAAGTAGTTGCTGCCTTGGACCACATCTTTCAAACCTGGCACTTGTCCAACAAAATTTAAAAACACTTTGTTCTCACAAAGGCTATGACAACTGAAGAAAGCATCACGAAGGACTGGCTGTAGTAGATACGGAGAGAAGGCAGTCAAGGACTGGAGTCTTTTGTAGTACTTGCACCTGCTACTCCCAGCCCAGCCTCACCTTCCCCTGTTCACTACCCCATGTTAGAATCTGGCTGTGCCCCTGGGATGCATTTTGCATTTGTCAAGGGACTAAGTGCGTGAATACATTCCAGAGGAGAAAGACCTGGGATCCCACTTCCACCTCAGGTCTAAGTGTGTTCCCTATTCCAGTTTACTCAGTAGTAAAGCTGGTATCAATCCCCATCTAATCTATATGTATATTTCTCAGTTGTTTTTACCTTGGAAGGTGAGGAGAATGATTATCACCCTGAAATAACAGAAGTCAGCAATAGCAATTATAGTAATAATTTATGTATAAAAAGTATATGACCAACTCAAAGTAACAAGCAAATCCTAAGTGCTGTGAAAGAAACACATGTGGTAAAATATAAATTCCTGATCTCAGGGAGTTTCCAACTGAAAAAGAAAATAGCACTAACATAAATACATAACAAGTTATGAAGCCAATCACAACTCAGATATATTTTATATATCTTCAGTTATTAGATTGAACCATATGAAATCACCATTTTTGTAGATTGAAAATTGATCAAACATCAACATTTTCACATGGCCAACCTATTATTACCAACAACCAACATATTCACAATTATTTGACTTTAATTGGAAGCTGGTGCCATCACACTGCAGATATCTATAGGCCTCTACTGGCTCCTGCTACTCCTCACCCCTTGGAGATTTTTCACACCTGGCTCTGTCATTATTATTATTTTTTTAAGATTTTATTTATTTATTCGACAGAGAGAAATCACATGTAGTCGGAGAGGCAGGCAGAGAGAGAGAGAGGGAAGCAGGCTCCCCGCTGAGCAGAGAGCCCGATGCGGGACTCGATCCCAGGACCCCAAGATCATGACCTGAGCCGAAGGCAGCGGCTTAACCCACTGAGCCACCCAGGCGCCCTCTGTCATTATTTCTGATGTGGTTCTCAATATTCTTGGTGATCTCAATATTCACAAAAAATAATCCTTGTAATACTCCAGTTTCTTGACTTCATCTCTTGCAATGTCCTTGGCCTCTATTTTACCTCAAATATCCAATTCCACATTGTATCTTAGAGATTGGAAATTTTACTTCATTTTGCTTATAAATACCACTGTCCTTTGATTTTTTTTTCCTCACTGGCACATTTTGAATATTCTGTTGGTTTCTTCTCATCAACTAACCTCTATATGTGGGGTGGCCCAGGCCCAGTCTTCAGGTATCTTTTCTTCTCTTCCTATGCTCATTTCTTATGTGCTCTCAACCAATATCATGTTAATGCCTTCTCTAGTTTGATGACTCTCAAATTCATGTCACCAGCTCAGACCTGTCCCCTGAGCTCAGACTCCTGTCTTCTCAACATCATCCACTTGGAATATGTAATAGGCATCTTAAGCTTATTATGCGTAAAAATGAACTCTATTTTCTCTTTACCAATCCACACTGTCCCTATCTCACTAAATGGCAATTTCATTTTGTAGTTTGCTTAGACCAAAGATCTTACAGTTAGTAAGTTACCTTTAACTTTTCTCTTTCTTCCCACATACCCAGTACACCAGGCAAATCCTTTTTGGCTCTACCTTCAAAATATATTTGGAGAATCTGATAACTTCTTACCAGTTCCACTTCTTTCTTGATCTAAGTTACTCTCATCTGGATTATAGTAATAGTAATTGTAATTGGTATTCTGCTTTTCCCCATCATCAAATCTCCACACAAATCAGCTTATGTCACTCCTCTCCTCAAAAGCCTCGAGTGACTTCCTTCCTCACTCAGAATGAAAGCCAGTGTTCTTACCATGGCTTACAAGGCCACTTGGGATCTGGCACACCTGCTACTTCTCTAATCTCGTATCTCTCCAGCTTTGCCTTTTTTCATGATGTTCTAGCTAAATTCATCTCCTTTACAGACTTCAAACATGTCAAGTAGGCCTCACTTGAAAAGCTTAATACTAACTGTTCCCTCTATGTAGAATGTTCTTTCACAGAGACCCATGTCGTTCATCAAAAGCTGATGGTCCTTTATTAGGGAGCCTTCCTAAAGCATCATATGCAAGACTCCACAGGTATTCCTTATCCTCCTTTTTCCCACTTAACCTGACTCCAAACATCAACACCATCTGCTTCTATACCTGTTTTCTTTTCTTTTTTTTTTTTTTTTAAAGATTTTATTTATTTATTTGACAGAGAACACAAGTAGGCAGAGAGGCAGGCAGAGAGAGAGAGAGAGAAGCAGGCTCTGCATTGAGCAGAGAGCCCGATGTGGGGCTCGATCCCAGGACTCTGGGATCACGACCTGGGCTGAAGGCAGAGGCCTTAACCCGCTGAGCCACCCAGGGGCCCCTATACCTGTTTTCTTTTTGCTTTGCATCTGTCTCCGGAGGGCAGGGATTTTCTTACGTTTACTGCTTCGTCTCAGCACCTAGAATACTGTCTAACACATCATAGCACTCAATAACAAATAAATATTTGTTTGATAAACTAAAAGAACTGCATTAACATCATCTGCCAAGTGGTGTTTAAAATAACGTAAGCATCACCAAATTACAAATGGTTTTTTTCCATAAGTTTTTTTTTTTAACGATTTTATTTATTTATTTGAGAGAATGAGTGAGAGAGAGCATGAGAAGGGAGAAGGTCAGAGGGAGAAGCAGACTCCCCGCAGGTATGGGAGCACAATGCGGGACTCGATCCGGGGGCTCTGGGATCATCACCTGAGGCCAAGGCAGTCACTTAACCAACTGAGCCAACCAGTTGCCCCTTTCCATAAGTTTTTAAGTTGGGTGTGTGTAAATCAATATGCATTTTCCATACAAACATGAAGTGCTGCTATTCTTCCCATCTATGGTTGAGAAACTTAGGGTAAGTAACTACTTAGGTTTTCTGATTTTAGATATACCTAACCACTATAGTAAATTCCAGGCCAGGTTGCAAAACTATAAAAAAAAGTCCATAGGTGACATATTCTATAAAAAAGAACTATCATGGAAGACACTGTTATCCTCGAAGTTATAGCCCTTTGTAGTCACTCATGGGTGAATACAGGCTACTACATCCCATTTCTTGGGCTCCTGTCAAAGCCAAAGCTCAAAGTCTCCAGGATTTGGTAGAAACCTTTAGGTGAGAGTGAGCTTGGTACTCATTGGTCTCTGATGTTCCTGCTTTCCCTTTGTTTGGTATCTATAGATTACTTTCTTTTATGTGGATAAGTGATGTTTCAAGAGATATTTACAAATATGTTATCTAGTAAATTGTTTTATTAAGGAGTACCATTGTATTGAAAGTAGAAGCCCTGGTTCTATAAAATCAAGGTTAAACTCCCCCGCTTCCCTTGGGTTTAAAATGAGGTGAAAAAATCCCAGAAAAAAGAAAGAAAGAAGTCAGTACATTTAGTACTTGTTAGTTTGTAACTCTATGTAGTTAAATGGTGGGGATAGCAGCACCATTCCCCTCAACTCCTGGGTAGGGGCTGCAACAATGGTGGGAGGAAAAAGAAGAGCAGTGAATGTGTTCTTAGACATGTGAGATGACTTTTCATCTTTCATTTCTTATTTTTAATCACATCGCAAATTGATCAGTTATTTTCTAATATTAAAGAGAAAACTCTGATCATCTATTAGAACTGGGCAAGACGTGGAATTTCTTAGAACTAATGTATTAATTATATAGGAAAATGTTAGTATTGAATAGAGAAATGGTATTTTATGTTCTATGAATGCAGTAACTATTAAGTAATGTATTAAAAAGAATAATTTATTAGATTTAGAAATAAAACTAACTTCAAGAAAATTAAATCTATTAATAACAGAGAGGGCTTGGAACTGAGAAAGTATATTTCAAAACGTTTTAAATGAAAAGTATACTGGTAAAGGGATGCTCTTGGAGGGTCATTCAGAGATACAGATCAGGATTTCTAATTTCAGAAGAGAGTGGAACAAAAAGCATGTTTAACCCAGCTGGTCTGTTGTTAATTTATAAAGCTGTTTTTTTAAATTTATTTGACAGAGGTCACAAATAGGCAGAGAGGCAGGCAGAGAGAGGAGGAAGCAGGCTCCTCGCTGATAGAGCCCAGGGGCTCGATCCCAGGACCCGGGATCAAGACCTGAGCTGAAGGCAGAGGCTTTAACCCACAGAGCCACTCAGGCGCCCTGGTCTGTTGTTAATTTAAGGTGGAGTAGTAGATCAGCAGAGCCAAGAGGACAGAATTTTTTAAGGCAGATCAAAGAGAGGTCACAATAGCGTGAATGCTGGAGTCAATGAAACTGAGATGGGAGACTCCATGAAGACAGGACTACTAGCCAGATTTCAGAAGGGTTGCGACACTGATGAAGAGCAGTGTAGAACTGCAATGGTAATGGGTATGGATGGTATGTGCTTCAAAGACTGAGCTGATGGGTCAGGATAATGAGAAGTTTCAAAACTGATACTTGGGGCCATGGTATATGATTCTCCAACTCTGGGTGCACTGGAATGAGAGCTGAATTCAACATGGAAAAAATCAGAAGGGGCATTCTCATGAGAGAGTCAAGAGAAAATTTGTCTATTAGAATTTTTTGCTTACCCTTTTGTTAAATGATTAAATCTTTGTCCATTTTCCTATATTATGGAAAGGGCACACTGGTTTGAAATGAGGCTAGAGTAGTAAAAGGAACATGGAGAAACAAAGTTGGTCATCACAGGTAGAGAGGCAGAAGCAGCAGTAATGGGATATATTGAAGGCCTTCTACAGAGGATTTTTGGACTAAAAATGAAGAACAAGGGAATAGGCAAGAAGGTTCTGTTTCTGTAGACAGATAGGGAAATTATTTGTCTACACAACAATAGGAAACTGAAATATTCCTGCTGCTGTGCAAGCTGATTTAAACTAGGATTTAGGGTTGAGGTGCTGTAGAACAGCCTAGGTTGGTCTTAAGTCCACTGTTCTTTCCTAAGTAAGCACCACATTTGAGAAAGTAATTTTATATATACAGGTAATATAAGCTGAATGAAGGCTGGTGGGCTGCTAAACTATTATCTTAATTTTAAGTTCTCCCAAACCTAGGTATATCCCTGGGCTTTTTCAGCTACCAGTTAAAAAACAAAGCATACAAACAAAAAACCTTGGTGGAATATACATAGCAGAATAAAAAAATAGGTACTAATACTTACACCAACATAAGGAATAATAAAGAAAAAGAATAAATAAGACATTAGAAGCTTAAAGCATTGCCTATTTTTTTTCCATGTGATTGACTAGTTATACAACTTAATTTTGTCAGGTAGTAGTTAAGGAACTAACAGAAGTCATGACTTGATTCCTTACCGTGGAATCTACTTATATTTAGGTTTTCACCTTTTTAAAGGAATCATGGAGGTGCGCTTTGTTTTCTTTGTTCTCTTCCTTACAGTTCCACTTAGTTTCTAAGGACCAGAATTAGGAAATTGCATGATGGAAAAATAAACACAAGTAGTGCTACACCCCTTCTTCTCTACTAGCAGCACTCAGAACAGGATTGCAAAACCTCATTAGATTTGCAAAACATGGTAAGAAAAATAAACACCTAGAGATCTTAATTTGTAAGTCCTGGTTATGCTCTCTGAAAATCTATCCTTTATGAAATACAAGGGCAGCACTAAAACACAAAGCTAAATGGAAAGGTGGCATGTTGTTTCTCCATCATAGAAAATAAATCTCAGCAATACTTAAGAGAAACAGTCCAGTGGCATAAAATTAAACAGAAATACACCAAATAGCGTCAGAGGCTTTCTGGGGTGAAGTGAATAGGAGATGTCGTAAAACAAAATCTGCCATCAAAAATCAAAAAAGCAAAACAATCATAAAGTTCCCTTAATGAAATATGAATATTTATTTTAAAAATTAACTGTAAGCTAATAGGTTGGTGAGGAAAGAGGAATTGTGGAATTTTTTTTTCCCACGTTTTGTTTTTCATCTTTTCATTAAATGTAATGGATTTCAACAGGAGTGAGCCTGAAAAAATTACAGTGGAAGTTACCTGAATTAAGGCCCTCAGGCTAATATTATAATGCCATTTTAAAAAGTATCATGAAGAGAAAGTCACAGTATAAAAGCTATCCTGTCTTACTCATTTGGTTAATGAAATGTAGTAGAATGTTTTAATATGTTCTTCTGTGTCTTAAGAGTTTAGAATAACTGAAAAAATATAATTCCTGATAGAACAGTAAGTTGGAAGCCACAACTGATTGACATCTGGACTGGGAGTGACCCAGGAATTGCATGGTATTTGGATAGTACTGGGCCATCAGGTATGATGAGTTCATTTTTGGAATTCAGGCCTATCTTAAGAAGTATAAATATATTCATTTATTTTAATGATCAACTTCTTTTTAGAGAATGTTAGAGTTTTGTGTCTATACCTAGGAAAGCCCAAGCAGGTCCTTAACTGGGAGAGGAGAGGGCAAGAAACTAATGAGAGGTTGAGCAGGTCATGGTTGATGGAGTAGCTTGTGCTAGACCAGCCCTCTCACACACACGAAATTAAACTTCAGATAAAATATTAAAAATTATCTAAAGGCAATGGAGAATGACCAAAAACATGCAGAAACTCGAGAACTAGTAAGAGGGGAAACATTTTTAACATTTTTTCAACTTAAGGCAGACACAGTGCCACTAAGAATAATTATATAGAAAGCTTAAGTCATTACTAGTTGAAGAATCAGAGTACAGAGTTCAGAGTGACCAGAGTCTGGAAAGTGAGAAAGAAATCCTTAAGAGGAGAGAGCCAAAGAAGATATTAGCCACACTGCCCGAATTTCTCACTGATCTCTGAACTCCACATCCTTGGGACTGACTTCAAGAAGCCGAGCTAAAACAAAAAGAACTGAACAGATATTTCAACTGTTGCCTACCATAAGGGAGACAGAATTTGGAGCTTCAGATCAACCAAGTTAACTGCCTACTAAACATAAAAAATCACTCTTCAGAACAACAACATAGAATGCACAGTTCCTACAATGTTTTATTCACAATGTCTATGATATAATCTCATGAGATATATGAAGAAACATATTCAAAGAACCATCAGTGGAGACGGACTCAAGATGACCCAGATGTTGGAATCAGTAGACAAGAATTTTTAAGAAGCTATTATAACTCTACCCCAAAACAAAGAAATAAATGGATAGAAAAGCAGTAAATGGATAGGAAATTTCAGCAGGAATAGAATCTATTAACAACAACAGGATCAAATAGATTCTAGAAATGAAAAATAATGTCTTGAGATTTAAAAATCACCAGATGTGTGTAACAGCAATTTGGAGACAGTTAAAAAAAAAGTGAGTCAGGAAACTTGAAGAAAAGAACAACTGAAATGATCTGAAATGTAAGCAGTCAAAAAAATACAGGTGTAGGGGAGCTGCTTCTTTGGTTATTGTTTTTTATCATACATAAAGCCTTTTTGACATGGCTACTGGACTGGTAAATCAGTGGAATGCTTGACCAGAATCCATCTTGACTTTGGCAGTGCTTTAAACAAAGTTTCACGACATCCTTTTGTACAAGAAGAAAAATGTGGACCAGACGACAATATTTAGATTTATTATTGTTGTCTCCTGTCACTCTGCCAGATTGCCTTCAGTGCTGTAATGAGGGTTGGAGTCAAGTGTAACAATAGAAATTGGGAAGAACATTTATCTATTACCTGCGATTTTTTCTTGCTCTCCTCCTTCAGTAGCGCATAAACTCCATGAGGGCAGGTCGTGCTTATTTTTAATCTGTATCTTCCCAGTTATCAGGACCTGAAATTAGTTTTGCTCTCTGAAAAGGACAAGGCCTGGGGGAGCTTGAGGATGAGCATGGTGACAGGGAATCCAGGAATACACTATGTTCTGAAATTGAGGCAGATAGAATGAATGCTTGTTCCAGGGAAAGCAGTCAGCTGGCAGATGGTCTCAGGTACCGAGCTAGTGTTGGAGGCAAGACTTCAATCTCTTGAAGGTAGTGTTTCTCAAAGTATGTTTCAGATCATTTGCTTCAGAATTACATGGAGTGCTAGTTAAAATGTCAATTCTAGGACACAATCCTAGACTTGCTAAGCTTGCATCTTTATGGTTGGTTCTTGAAAATCTACAGGTATCTCAGGTGATTCTTACATATATAAATTTGAATTACTATTTATTTTTAGGGGCTGGGAGCTGACAAAAGCAAGAAACAGACTAAGTCCAAGGGCAGGTGTCAGAAACTTGGCAGTTACTATCTTGGGCTGGAAAATTTTTTCTTATGGGGGCTGCTGTCCTGTGCCTTGTGGGATGTTAAGCAGCATTCCCAGTCTGTAACCCTAAATGCCAGGAGCACCTCCTCTCAGCTGTGACAACCCCTTAGAGCCACACTGGTCCCCGGTTGAGAACCACTGCTTTCAGCTGTCCAGGTAGTAAGCATGTTCCTAGCCTAAGGATCAGAGGAAGAAGAACACAAGATGCGGGTGCAGGGGGAGATAACCAGCTACTGAACTGGAATGACAACTTAGGACGAGATTTACCGCAAGAGCTCCTTTATAAGGTTGCTACTGGTAAGCTTACCTTACTTGCTGGAGAGTGGCTGTATAACTCCAGAGCTAGTGACCAATGGAATACAATGGCTGAGAATTAGACAGGTCTGGCACTTAGGCCAGGTCTCAATCCTGGCTGTGCATCATCCACGGGGAATCATAAAAACATAGAGATGCATCAGCCAGACTCAGTCCTTCTGAAGCAGAATTCCCAGGGGTGAAACCCAGGCATCTGATACACAACCTGCATTCTGGAACACTCACAGGGTCAGGTGACATCTGGAATACTGTGTTCAGGAATTCAGAGAGACACAGGCTAGGAATAAAAGTGTCTTAGCATAGCAGACCTCACCAATGTATAGTATCTGAACCTCTTTAATAGTTCCATTCTCATCCTATCCTGTCTCTACGTAGGGAATTTTCCCAATTTTCTTCTTATTCTCGGTTCAGAGCCTACCTATCTTGTAATGTTTCTTATTCCCATCCTGCTGCCTAATACCTGATTTCTTTCTCTTTTCCCACCCACTCTGTTTGATATGTTTGGCTTGTGTGATTTGGACAATATTTAGGAGGCAGAATCAAGCCTGTTGACTGGATTGGGAGCTTCTAACTTCCTTTTAAAGGTCGTAATTAAGCATCAGTGGTATAAAATAATATAAAGTAAGACTGTAAAACAATAAGAGATTCCATAAGCTGCACAAGACACACAGAGTTCATAGAGTATCATCTCTTGCTTTATGACAGAAAACCTAGAAAAGAGAAAAGATTCTATGGCATGTTCAGTGTGTACTTTGTTTCAATTCCATGTGAAACACTACAGTTAACTAAAAAGTAAACCCATGGGGGGACTCTCGATTAAACGTGATTAATCTTGTTTAAACTAGCTCTAGTTCAGCAGTAATTCCCTAACAGCCCAAGAGCTCTATAAAAACACTTCCACTGATTATTTTATTCAGAAAAAAACAAATAGGAGAAGAAAGAAACACAATTCTGGTCATTTGCAGTATCTATCAGCTTTCAATTTGGCTCTCCTGTTTAAACAAAGACAAATGATAAAAATTATGTAACACATGCCATATATAGTCAACTACTAAATATATACGCACACTCAGAAACTGTGTTTTCAGTTTGGGTTATTGCCATACTACTTACATTAAAATATTTTAATTAAAATTAACTTTCAATATTGTTTCATGCTACTCTTATGAAAGTCATAATCTTTAAGAAATGTTGCCTAAGAGCTTTTTCAATCCACAATAGCAATTTTAATTGCCTCTGAACTTAAGCATGCCCTAAACTTCTATTTAACAGCGTGGCAATGTTCTATTTTCATGAGTGATAAAAGTTAACAAAACATACAACTTATTTCTTTTGTGTCCATATCCTGATTTTTTTTTTTAACATCCTATTCTTGATTTCTTAAAACTAAATACATTCTTTGTTCAGCAGGGAAAATTCTTATATCACTTACTAACTTCTGGTAACAAGTCGATCATCTAGTTAAGAAGAAAGATGATGAAGCAATATCTTTATCAGTAGTGTGAAGAAATGTTTTAGGACTAATTTTGCAACATAGCACTTGAAGGAGTGGCAGATTACCAAATTCTTTTTCAATCTGGCACTTATTTATGGTTATAAACTTATAGCTAAACCTCTCTACCCACTTTTTTGTTATAGATCTAAGACATTACTTACCTAAATAAGAATAGTATTAGATAAATATTAACAATGTGCTATGATAAATATCCTGTACACTGCTAGCTAGATTCAACTTAATGAAAATGCTTCAATTTTATTTCATTTTATACTTAGTAATTTTAAAACTGATCTGTTTTTATCTCATATTTAGGAACCTGTACTATTCTACTAGAATCCACTGAGTTCTGAAATTAAACTACTTCTTTCTAGCCCTTCTAATAGTTACAAAAAGATGATGTTAAATAAATTTATGAAGGGGTTTCAGTCAAATCTGAATGTCTTATAGCAAAATATGTAAGTTTTTGGAATTTGGCTACTACTAGATATTGTTTCCTGGGTGATCTTTTCCTAGACTTATGATGTCCTTTTTAGGTAATATTACTACGTTCATAAATTAGGAGACAAAAATTTAAGAACAGTAATATTTGAAAAAGAACACTGATTATACATATGCCATTTCTACTGGATCCTGAAAATAGTTATAAAAAAAGTAAAAATATACCTACCTGTCCAGAAGTGTTTCATGCAAAAATCCATCTTTCCGGGCCTTTTTGAGAATTTTACTGTCTTCTTTACTTATTTTAAGTTTGTGGTCTTGGAAGCTCTGAAATTTCTTTCTGTTAAGAAAATGCCTTTCTTGAGAATCATTTCAAACTTTGATTATACATGTTTACTCACGAATTTACAAATATTTTTAAAGTTTTTTGTTTATTAAAAAAAAAACAAAACTATTGTATTTCTTTAAAAACATACAGCTTTTCAACTGCAAAGATGACCTTGGTGTTCTTCCATGAAGAGGGCAGTTGTTTGGGCAGCAAACTACAAAGCCCCAGTTCCACTAAGGCATATTGGCTGGAATCCCTGAATCCTGCCTATGGGACATTTGGTTGGCATTATGTACTGATAAGCGATAGTCATTCTATTAATGAATAAGGAAAAAAGACTAACCCAAGTGACTTTAACTTTGAAAGTTAGCAGGGTAATTAGGAAAACTGAAGCTCTGTGAAAAGAAAAGCATTCAGCTTCGTTCTTTGTCCTAGAGTCTATTTTATGCTGCCCCTTGTCCTTCAGGTATTTTATTTTACGTGTCTTGAGGAGTACTTTGTTGCCAAATCTGTAGGGTATAAAAGGAAAGGAATACATACACATAATTGATTTCACACTGTTTAACATTTCCTTTGTCTTCTTCTGGAATATCATCTTTTTTCTTAGTTTCTCTTTCAGCACAGGATCTAATCTGGACAATAGAGATAAGAACCCAACAGATTATACATCTATCTCCCCTCCTCCCCACTTTACTTATTTCCTAAGAACCCTGTAGGTGATTTCTTATGCAAATGAAGAAAACAATTTAGCAATCAAATTCAGAAAAAGTTTCTAGATAAGTTTTTATTTATATATGTATAATTTATATAAATAATTGGTTATGTTTCTCTACAGCCTTTGCATCAGATGTAAAAGACAAAATTATATGAAAAACATTTTATAGATCAGGTCCTGCTGACCAATTAGGCAATAATTTAATTAATTTGGCCTCAAAGTAAATATTCAAATTATCATATTTTTTATTTTTTACAACACTGAAAGTTTAAGATAGCTATTTATTTTAATTTGCATAGCTATTCCCAAATCCATTTAAACTTTTAACATGACACAGACTACTTTCACTTAATTGGAATCCACTCTTTTTAATTCTTCCTTGTATCCTCCTAAGTTGTGACAGATAATTACTATCAATGCCATAAACTGATATAGCAAGTAAGATCTACTGAGTCGGACAGGAAGTGGACATAATTCAGGCCTCAGGAACTGGCGATTTGCAACACAGAGGACAGAATTTACATCTCCAAGGATTTACATCTCCAAAGTGATCTTTATGCCTCAGAGTCCAATTCCAAGGCTTCTTAGAAAGTGCTGACCAATGAGGCATGTCCTAGTGCTACCTGTGTGACAAGTTTGGGTAGCAGAGTCCTAGCAGACCTGGGGAAATTACTACTGTCCAGGGTCTGTGACAATACTACTTTTGGCAGACGGCAGTGTGTCTTGAATGTCTATAAAGGTGCATGGCTGATCCAGATTAGCAGAGCGTATGAAGTAAAATGCAAGGTAGAAGGAGTTCTGGATTATCACTGCTCAGAGCTTCCCGGTACTTGACTAACCAAAAAGACTCTTGGGAAATGTGACAGATACATTGTATGAAAACAGTTATAATTAAATACACTACAGTTTCTTTTCTCCCATAAAAGTACAAAATGCTGCACTTTATTTGCATTGTCTTCAAAAATCGTACTTTTAGGTAAGTGAGAAATCCACCAGCATTTCTCTAATGACCTGATCTTTTCTAATGAGAAGCAATATGGTATGGAGTGTCAGAGTAGTTTCCAGTCAGCTGGGCCGGGGTACACATCCTGTCTCTATCCGATCTAGCTGCGTGAATTTCATGATGACTACAGCAGGTGAGGATATAAGGAGGCTCAAAGGCTCCTCTCCTCATCGGTAAAGTTAAGATAACAGGTACCTCACAGGAATTAAAAAAGATTCAAGAAGACAGTGCAGGAGTCACATTCAGCGGAGTATCTGTAGCTACTGGCTTCTGTTTTGGTTTGTGTGTGTGTGTGTTTTTAATGTAATTATAATTACATAATTACCTTGTAATTCTGTTTTGGGGACTTTTTCCTCAGATATACCTGTACACCTACAGAATGATGCATATCCAAAGTTTTGTGTTACAGCACTGGTTCTAAAAGCAAAAGACTGAAGTAACCTAAATCAGCATT
Source organism: Mustela nivalis (assembly GCF_964662115.1). Lineage (NCBI taxonomy): Eukaryota > Metazoa > Chordata > Mammalia > Carnivora > Mustelidae > Mustela > Mustela nivalis. The sequence goes on along the minus strand of NC_139039.1, from coordinate 18,405,591 downwards.
TATGAGGAACTGACTAAATAAATTAGGGCATATCCCTAAAATGGAATATTATATAGCTATTAAAAAGAGAAAATTTTCTACAAAGTAATTGATAAGGAAAAATCTCCAAGATAAAAACATTAAGGAAAAAAAGAAAATAAAGGTCTAAAGGAGTATATGCAGGAGCCTAACTTTATTGTAAAAAAGTAGAAAATTATAAACATGTTTTTATTAAGAACTGGTAGGCTAGAGAAGGATGGAAGTCATGTCTTTAAATGTTTGTATTTTTAAAATTTTGAACCATGTGAACATATCTATTAGATTTTAAAATGCAAGCAAGCAAAAAAAAAAAAAAACAGTACTAAAAAGCATGTGGAACTACTCAGAAAAAGGGACCAATACATGGAGGTAAGATATAATAATTTCTCTAACACATGGTACAAATAAGCCATCGGTTATAGGATTTATAATTAAGCTTTTTATAATAAGGCTTATATGGAGCATAGTATAAAAAACTATGCATTACATCTTTGAAGTAATAGCAAATGACTATTGAACATTATTAAGAGATACAGTCACATCATTTATGTACACGGATTAGTCTATAGAAAAATTAAGAAGAAAGCAATTTATAAAAAAGAACAAACTAGATCACAATTACCTTTATCATTTCTTCTTCTCCTGCTGTTTTACTCTTTGCTTCTATATCACCTGCTTCATTGCATCTAATAAAGCAGCTATTTGAGGCCAATAAAGCCATTTTCCCCTATATAAAAAATAGCAAAAAAGTTACAAGACTACTGCAAAAGAATTCTTAAGTTTTGAGAATGAAATGAATTCTGCCCCTTAGCCCCAACTGTAAAAGTAATCAGTAAAGAGAATTTGGAGAAAATACAGAAAAAAAAATACAGAAAAGAAAACCAAAATCACCTATAATCTTACTACTCAAAAATAACCCAATAAATATTTTTAGTATATACTATTAGTAGGACTAAATTCTAACTAGATGAAATAGAATTTTTTCCTCAGCCTTAAAGATCTATTGAGGATATAACTGAATTAGTTCTGTTTGAAAAATAATCAGCTTTTAAAGATAATAAAAAATTATATAATGCATACTAATTTACTCAAATAATAGTGGTTTTTTTAAAAGATTCTATTTATTTATTTGACAGACAGAGATCACAAGAAGGCAGAGAAGCAGGCAGAGAGAGAGAGAGGAGGAAGCAGGCTCCCTGCTGAGCAGAGAGCCCAATGCGGGGCTCGATCCCAGGACCCTGGAATCATGACCTGAGCCGAAGGCAGAGGCTTTAACCCACTGAGCCACCCAGGGGCCTCTCAAATAATAGTGTTTTAAGTAATATTTTCTTCATAATTAGAAAATATAAAAATTTATAAGAACTAGCTTTTGGTGCTTTTGAATTTACTACTCAGAACTTCAAGAATCAATGTCAGAGAGTTTTGGACAGAAATGATGGTGGGCAGAGGTACTACTGCTATTTTTTTGCACTGTTTCCTCCCCCAGTTTTACTGAGATATAACTGACATAATCATGCATAAATTTAAGGTGTATAGCATAATGATTTGGCTTAACACTTACTGTGAAATGATTATCTTAGTAAGTTTCAGTTAACATCCATCATCTCATGCAGTTAATAATAAAAAGAAAGCATAAAAGGAAAACCATTTTTTTCCTTGTGATGAGAACTCAGGATTTAGTCTCTTAACAACTTTCCTCTGTATCATACAGCAGAGTTAGCTGAAGTAATCATGTTATCCGTTATATCCATGGCACTTATATTTATCCTGTAACTGGAAGTTTGTACCTTTTGACCACCTTCTTCCTCTAATTCCTAATCCCAACAGCTGCTACTCTGGTAACCAACCACAAGTCTGATGTCTTTGTCTGAGTTTTGTTTTGTTTTGTTTTTAAGATCCATATATAATTGAGATCATACAGTTGTCTGTCTTTCTCTGATTTATTTTACTTAGCAAGTTCCATTTGTTGTTGTAAATGGCAAGATTTACTCATCTTTTATGGCAGAACAATATTCCATTGCATATATATATAACACAACTTCTTTATCCATTTATCTATCAGTGGACATTTAGATTATTTCCATAGTTACTCTTAAAAGTAATGCCAGTATGAACATGGGGGTGCAGGTATTGTTTTAAGTTAGTTTTTTTGGTTTCCTTTGGATATATTTTCACAAGTGGGATTGTTGGATCTTATAATAATTCCATTTTAATTTTTTGAGGAATCTCCAATACTATTTCCACAGTGGCTGCCTCAGTTTGCATTCCCACCAGCAGTGCATGAAGGTTCGCTTTTCTCCACATCCTCCTAGCATTTATCTCATCTTTTTGAAGAGGGCCATTGTAGCAGGTAGGAAGTGATACCTTACTGTGCTTCTGATTTGCATTTCTCTAATGACTAGTGATGTTGAGCATCTTTTCATGTACCTGTTGGCCTTTCATATATCTTTTCTGGGAAAAAGGTCTTTGCCATTTTTAATTGGGTTATTTGTTTCTTTGCTATTGAGTTGTATCAGCTCTTTATATATTTTGGATATTAACCCCTTATCAGAAAAATGGTTTGCAAATATTTTTTCTCATCCTATAGCTTGTCTTTTCACTTTGTTGATTATTTCTTTTGCTGTGCTGCACTGTTTTTCAAGACCTTTTTAAGGTTATGAGTTCATATTGGTTTTCTTCAATTTAGTGGGTTATATTATTGCTCTGTACTTTTGGTTTGTATTTTTCTTTAGGCTATATATTCTCACTGAATATTAAAGACTATCTTACATTGACAAGAAGCTTTTATGAACAATAATAGCACTTACATCTTGAAAGACTGGTTCCCATTGTTCTCTTGGTCCAATTGCATCTGAACGCCCCACAACAAGTCCATCTGAATTAATACCTAGGTATTTTCCATAGCCAGATTTCAGGGCAATTCTTTAGATTAACAAAAAGGAAATGTTAAAAACTGAGAGCAAGAAAATTAAATATGGAACATAAAAATAATTTGTGTGTATAAAAATCCAGGCTAGCCATAGTCCAAATTTTCAAAAGCCATGTGATATGTGGCTAGTGACTACCATATTGGACAGTGTAGTTCTATTTATATAATTTTATATTGTACTTATAAAGCTCCTATTACATGGTATCAAACTACTTTCCTCTGTATCAACTTAACATTCTCATCTCAAATTAGGAGAGTTATCATTTCACCATGCACCTATTAACATTATGCCTTTTTAAAGAAAAAATTAGAATATCAGATACAGGAAAAATAGTATCTTATTTAATTTATCTTCTAACCATCGTAAAGAGACATTTGCACTTCCTTTCCTTTTTAGGTTTTATCTTTTTATCCATTTTTCTATTGGTATCTTACTGTTTTCCTTAGAGTTATGAATCCTGTACGTACATACAAAGAATAAAAACTCATTGCTGTTAATGCTGTTGCAAATATTTTCTTCATTTGCCTATTTTGTATTTTTTGTTTTCAACTGTAAAGAAGTTTGAGTTTATTGATTTTCTTCTGCTTTTATTCTTTAAAAGTCTCTCAGGCACCTGGGTGGCTCAGTCAGTTCAGTGTCTGACTTCAGACACTGACTTCAAGTGATTTTTTGGTTCTGGGATAGAGTCCCACAAGCCCCGTAATGGGCTCTGTGCTCCCCACTCAGCAGGGAATCTGCTTCTCCCTCTTCCTCCCCCCTGCCCAGTGTTCACTTGCTCTCTCCAAAGTAAATAAATAAATAGATAGATAGATAGATAAATAAAATATTAAAAAAATAAAAAAGTCTTTTACTGTACTTATTGGCCACTCAGAGTATAGGAATGATAATCTTCATGTGATGTTTTTTAAAGAAAAAAATATGATTCTTAACTTTTAGCTTACCCAATCCCTGATGATGCCAAGGAATTGATTTTGTATTCATCTACAGGTTAATGATTGTATAATACAAATCATTATCATATTGATGCTGCCAATTATTAGCATACTGAAATTCAATTTCTGTATGTACTACCCAAAGTATCATTCTATACTTTGTTACTGTGAGAATAAAAAAGGTCAGCTTATAAAATGATCGGAAAAACAGTGGATATTCTTTTGGTCTTCATGACTGTAACATTCTTTACTGATTTTAATAATTTTAATAATATTCCTTTATTATTTGTTTATCTCTTGACTTCTGACAAGTGAGTTTATGTATCACAGTAACATCAAACCAGGTTTTGTCTTATGTCTATTTTCTTTGCATGATCTTTCTAATCTATATCTTATTTGGTCTGTGACATTATTAATACTCATTTTTTTCTAGTCTAGTATTATATATTGGTAGGAGTCATAGGGTATGTTTTTATTTGGAGCTTTCATTCTCTCTCTTTTCTTTTAAGATTTTACTTATTTGAGAGAGAGAGAGAGAGAGGGAGAGAGAGACAGCATGCGAAGGGGAGGGTCAGAGGGAGAGGCAAACTCTCTGCTAAGCAGAGAGCCTGATATGGGACTTGATCCCAAGACTCCAGGATCATAACCTGAGCTGAAGGCTCAACCAACTGAGCCACCAAGGGCCCACTTTCATTCTCTTTCAAAGACACAGTTGTTACAAATGAAATTTAATAATACCTAAATATAGCATATATAAATGTCGTATTTTTAAAATGTCACAAAACTACTTTCAAAAAGATTGTTTTGCTTTTTACATCAAAATTGGTCTGTGGACTTAAGTTAGCTTACTTAATTAGCTATATATAAAAATTTTTCAGTAAATAAAACTAAATTAAAAAAATAAAAGGTGATTAATTATAGTTCAACTTACTTACCTGGAATCAGACAATTTGACAGCTGTAAACTGCTCTGGAGGACTAGGGCCTTCATCAACTATAGAGGAAAAAAAATTTTTTTTTTTTTTGCCACCACTTAAAAAAAATTTTTTTTAAATAATTTTTTAAATTTTTTATAAACATATAATATATTTTTATCCCCAGGGGTACAGGTCTGTGAACCACCAGGTTTACACACTTCACAGCACTCACCTTAGCAAATACCCTCCCAATGTCCATAACCCCACCCCCCTCCCCCAACCCCCTTCCCCCCAGCAACCCTCAGTTTGGGAAAAAAAATATTTTAAAATAAATTTGACATTTGTTACCAATATACACATAAAAATATTTTTCAGCTTTAAAACTAGTTTTTTTGAGGGGAACCTGGGTGGCTCAGTCATTAAGGGTCTGCCTTCGGCTCAGGCCATGATCCCAGGGTCCTGGGATCGAGTCCCACATTTGGCTCCCTGCTCGGTGGAAAGTCTGCTTCTCCCTCTCCCATTCCCCCTGCTTGTGTTCCTTCTCTATGTATCTCTCTGTTAAATAAATTAAAAAAAAAAATCTTTTATAAAGGGCACGAATTGCATGGAGCACTGGGTGTGGTGAAAAATAATGAATACTGTTATGCTGAAAATAAAAAATAAATAAAAATAAATAAATAAATAAATAAATAAAACCTTAAAAAAAAAAAATCTTTTTTTAAAAAGAATGTTTTCTTTAAAATTAAATATAAGAATACTATAATATTTTGATATAATCATAATACACTCTATTCAGATTAGAGTATCAAGTTCTACTTTATCTTCTAACTACAGTGTTAGTTTTACATACTTAATAGGTAAGTCAGCATGATGCTTAATCACTTATATTTTCTTTTTGTGTTTTAAAATGCACTTGGTATATAAACAAGCATTCAATATTTATTTATTTTTAAAAGATCTTGTTTATTTATTTGACAGAGAGAGAGAGACAGTGATAGAGGGAATACAAGCAGGGGGAGTGGGAGAGGGAGAAGCAGGCTTCCCGCTGAGCAGGGAGCTGGATGCGGGGCTTGATACGAGGACCCTGGGATCATGACCAGAGCTGAAGGCAGACGCTTAACGACTGAGCCATCCAGGCACCCCAGCATTTAATATTTAAAAAACTAAATGCTGCAACTTATTCAAGGGATGGTCATTCATACTTAAAGATACTGCTTTTTATCTTCTGATTACTTCATGTCTCATTAGTGCTTATTCTGGTGGACCAGAAGGGATAACAAAACTTCAAACTGTTAATAATGTTCCAGGTTAGTTTTGGCAAAAGGTCTAGAGGACACAGATATCAAATCTTTGACTCAACTATGTTTCCCTTTCAATTCAATTATTTATGTTGCTTTTGATTTCAACTGATACTTTTCTGGGACCATAAAGAATGTTTTCACAGGCTTATAATGGAAAGAGGATTTGCCAATAATTGGTAAATATTAAGGAAGAAAAAAAGGGGAAGAGTCAAATGCAATGGATTTATTCCTTGTACTATACTTGAGATGTTAGAATTTGGCCTAAGTGAATGACTGTCATAAAATATATGCTTTTTAAAAATTTTTTTATAGGGCACCTGGGTGGCTCAGTGGGTTAAGCCTCTGCCTTCAGCTCAGGTCATGATCTCAGGGTTCTGGGATTGAGTCCCGCATCGGGCTCTCTGCTCAGCAGGGAGCCTGCTTCCTTCTCTCTCTCTCTCTATCTCTGCCTGCCTCTCTGCCTACTTGTGATCTCTCTCTGTCAAATAAATAAATAAAATCTTTAAAAAAAAATTTTTTTTTATAAAATTTTATTTGAGAGAGACAGGGAGAGAGCACAAGCAGAAGGAGCAGCAGGCAGAGGGAGAAGCAGGCTCTCTGCTGATCAAGGAGCCCTATACTCCATCCTAGGAGCCTGGGATCCTGACCTGAATTAAAGACAGACCCTTAACTGACTGAGCCACACAAGCATCCCTAAAATACATACTTTAAGTGGTCTTTTCCCTTCCACTTTTTCTACTAGACACAAACCTTCTTTATGTGGAGCTCCCAGTGTAAAAAGTCCGTTGTCAAGTGCATGTATGTAGGTTCCTTTATCCATTTCAATTGCTATGGTTCCTGATATTTCACCAAAATTTGTTACTGTCCACCAGATTCCTAAAAAATAAAATCAATATTTTAAATTTAATTTTAGATTTGACACAAGGTTCTTATTTGTTGTTCTTGTTGTTATAACTTATTTTTTAAAACATTTTATTTTGCAGTTATAAGAAATAATACAGAGAGATCCATATGTCCTTTATTCACTTCTCCCTGTGGTAATATCTTATATAATTATAGTACACTGTCGAAACCAGGAAACTATCCTTTATACAAACTATGAACCTTATACAGATTTCCTCCATTTTACATACATTCATTTGCATGTTAGTATGTATGGATATAGGTAACCACCACCCAAAATCAAGATTACATTCTTTTCAAAATATAAAAAAGCAGTGCATGTGAAGGCATAAAATGATGGAGAACAGTCTCTTTGATTTCCTCCCCAGCCATCCATGACTGCTTTCTAGAGGCAATAACTATTATAACCTGTCCCTTACATATCCCTCCAAAAAGACTTTTTTGTTTTTAAAGATTTTATTTATTTGACAGAGAGAGAGATCACAAGTAGGCAGAGCAGCAGGCAGAGAGAGGGGGGAAGCAGGCTCCCCGCTGAGCAGACAGCCTGATGCTCGATCCCAGGACCCTAGGATCATGACCAGAGCCCAACCAAGGCAGATGCCCAACCCACTGAGCCACCCAGGCACCCTCAAAAAGACTTTCTAACATAGTATTCTTTTTAAATTTTTTTTCAAGTTTTTATTGAAATTCCAGTTAGTTGACATGCAATGTAATATTAGTTACAGGTACAGAATTTAGTAATTCATCACTTATAACACTATGCTTATCACAATAAGTGTAGTCCTCAATATCCTTCACCCATTTAACCCATTTCCAAGCCCACCTCCCCTCTGGCAACCTTCAGTTTGTTCTCTGTAATTAAGAGTCTGTTTTCTGGTTTGTCTCTCTCTCTCCTCATTTTTCCTACATTTATCTGTTTTGTCTCCTGACTTCCACATACGAGTGAAAATCATATGGTGTTTATTTTTTTTCTAACTTTACATAATGCTCTCTAGCTCCATCATGTTGCAAATGGCAAGAATTCATTTTTTTTGTGGTTTAGGACAGTATTCTTTATCATGATTTTAGATTAGAAACAATATGAACAGAAACTATGTATTCTATATACATGAACAGAAATGGGTTTCTTTTGAAATTCATTTTATTTCAAATATAATTAACAAATGGTGTTATATTAGTTTCATATGTATAATATAATGCCTCAGCGATTCTATACATTTCTCAGTGCTCATCAAGATAAGTGTACTCTCAATTCCCCTTCACCTATTTCTCCCATCCACCTACTTATGCTGCACATTCAATACAATCTCTATCAAAATACCAATAACATTTTTCACAGATCTAGAATAATCCTAAAATCTGTATGGAACCACAAAAGATCCCAAATAGCCAAAGCAATCCTGAAAAAGGATAAAGCTGGAGGTATCACAATCCCACATTTCAAAATATACTACAAAGCAAAGTTTTTAAAGATTGAGTTTATCACAATGCACAAGATTTCCTATTTATCTAAACAAGAAAGACTTTTAATACCCAACAAAAAATTAGTAAAATTTCACTTAATTAAGTTGGACTTTTAATTTCATATATATAAATTAACTCAAAATGGTCAAAGACCTAAATTTAAGAGCTAAAATTATCAAACTCTTATAAAAAAACATATGGTAGAAACCTCACAAAATGGGATTTGGCAATCATTTCTTGGATATGACACCAAAGGCACAAACAACAAAAGAAAAATTAGACAAATTAGACTCATCAAAATGAATAACTTTGGGGGCACCTGGGTGGCTCAGTCAGTTATGAATCTGACTCTTAACTGCAGCTTAGGAAGTGATCTCAGGGTTGTGAGATTGAGCCACAAGTCAGGCTCTGGACTAGGCCTGGAACGTGCTTCTGATTCTCTCTTTTCCTCTCCCTTGACCCCTATCCCATGCCCGTCTCCCCCTCTAAAAAAAGAAAGAAAAAAAGAAAAACTTCTGTGCATCACAGGACACTATCAAGAGAGTAAAAAGACAACACAGAATAGAAGGAAATATCTGTACATCACATATCTGATAAGGGATTAAGATCCAGAATATATAAAGAACTCTTAAAACTCAACAATAACACAACCCATTTCAAAAAATGGGCAAAGGACTTGAATAGGTATTTCTCTAAAGATACACAAATGACCAATGAGCACATTAAAATTACTCAATATTGCAATTCACTGAGGAAATACAGACTGAAACCATAATGAGATACTATTTCATACCCACTATGATGGCTACTATCACAGAACCAGAAATAACAAATATTGGTGAGGATATGGAGAAATCGAAACCCTTAGGCACTGCTGGTGGGAATGTAAAATGGTACAGTGACTATGGAAAACAGGTCTCACAAAATTAAAAATGGAATTACCATATGATCCAGCAATTCCACTTCCAGGCATATGTCCAAAAGAACAGAAAGCAAAGTCTTGAAGAGATATCTGAACACCCATATTCCTAGAAGAATTATTCACAATAGGCCAAAAGTGAAGTAACCTACGTGTTCACTGAAAGATGAATGGTTAAATGAAATGCAGTATATACACACAATGGAGTATTATTCAGTCTTAAAAGGAAGGAAATTCCACATGCTACAACATGGATGAACCCTCAAGACCTCACCTGATTTCAAAACACCATGACATGACAGTAATCAACACAAATGTATCAGAACAACAGACAAATGAATGGAACACAGAGTCGAAAATTATACCAACCCATGTAAAGTCAGTTGATTTTTTACAGCGATATCAAGGCAGTTTAATGAAGAAAGAAAAGTCTATGCAACAGTGGTGCTAGAACAAGTGGATATCATTATGAAAAAATGAAAAGAATCCTGACCCATAATTCACTCCAGATCAAAATTTAATTTCAGATAGATCACAGATACAATGTAAAAACTAAAACTGAAGTCTCTTACAGAAAATGTGGAAGAATTTCTTCATGACCTTGGGGTTAAGCAACAGTTTCTCAGATTGAAGATGCAAGGTGGTATCCATAATAGAAAAAAAGTAATAAATACGGTTTTATAAAAACTTCTATACACATATATCAAGTCATTATATTGTATACCTAAAACTAATACTATGTTGTATGTTAATTTTACTATAATTGAAAAAAAATATCTAACTTCTGCTTTCAGAGAAATAACATTTAAGCAAATTAAAAGTCAAACCACAGACTGGGAGGGAAGATTGATAACAGAACTGTATTACTTCTTGGTGGGAGTATAAAATGGTGCAACTACCTTAGAAAATTCTTGGTGATTACTTAAATCGCTAAATATCCACCTATTTGTTGACATAGCAATTCCATCTCTAGATATCTATCCAAGATACTTACGCTAATATTATAACTGTTGATTTGCTATTTCAAAAAAAGGTGAGATTTTTCTAGAATATTATCTTTATCCCATTTCATATAAAATGTAAAGGAGCCAAAATTTATGAAATTTCAAAACGTGACTGGCCATGTTTTAAGAGAGAAAAAAGTTGCTTTAAAGTATAGATGTGGAAAGGATCAGAAAGCAGGCTGCTTAAATGTGTTTGGGTCAGTTTATCTCTGGTAGCATTTACAGGCTACCTTGATGCTTTGTTTAAGATTTTCATTTATTTCATAATATATAAAAGAATCACTTTTACTGTGAGTTATTTTTACTGTTCCTTTGGGGACATACTTATCACTGGTTTCTACAACGAAAATGCATAAATGTTCAGGGATGCCTGAGTGGCTCGGTCAGTTAAGTGTCTGCCTTTGGCTCAGGTCATGATCCTCGGGTCCTGGGATTGAGCCCTGGGTAAGTCTGCTTCTCCTTCCACCTTTTCCCCTGCTCGTGCTCTCTTCTTTCTCTCTCAGATAAATAAAATCTTTGTTTAAAATGCATACATGTTCAAAGAAAATTTGTGAAATATATTTAATTAAATAATATTATGTATATCTGGCCTTTAAAATTATGTACCAGATCTGTGGGATATAAGGTAGTCTAATGAGCGATATTTCTTCTCTCCATGCCTTGTCCTGATGAGGAAAAAAAGGCATCAGTGACATCTACTGTGCCAGGCAATAAAAGAATCCATAACTTTAAATAATATTGAAAACTTTAAGAAAACTATGCATAGGTCACAAGTTCTTTTGAGTTTCTTTGAACTACTTATCCCTAAGTAGGAAATATTTTTAAAGGCATCTCAACCAATGTTAACTTTTCTCAGAATAAAGTATAGGAAACCTACCAACAATATCAAGTTGAGTTTCTTCATCTTCTTCTCTTTTTCTCTTCTTCTCTTTACTCTTTTTCTTCTTACTGCAGGAGATAATTTATATAGATGAGTTCAGAAACATTGATCTGATGTTAAGTATCTCAAGATGCAATCTTAGAAGAATCTTTTAAGCTGTACATAGATATAAGAATTATTGATTTTGTTATGTACATTGATATGCTTTCTTATTTCTAATATTAAGAAGTCACTTCTGATCCTGTATGCATTGTGTTATAGTTAAGACAACAGATTCTGAAGTCAGACTGCCTTTTTAATCTTGATATTGTCATTTCTTAGCTCTGTGACTTTTGGAAAATTTAATCTCTGTCAGTTTCTCACCTATAAAAGGAAGATAATAATTTAACTAAGCTCTTAAGGTTGTTTTGAGGATTAAGAGATGACCTGTACCTTCATGTGTTGCTGGTGAAAATGTAAAATGGTATAGCCACTTTATAAAATAGTTTGGGTTCTTCGAAAAGTTAAACACAGAGTTACCAGAAATGAAAACACATGTACTAACAACAGAAATGAAAACACACGTCCACATAAAAAGTTTATTAGAATATTCAAAGCAGCATTATTCATAATAACCAAAAAGTGGCAACAACCCAAATGTCCATCAACTGATGAATGGAAAAACAAAACATGTTATATCTACACTACACAATAGAATATTATTCAGCTATAAATATAAGAGTACGAATGCATGCTAAACATGGATGAGGCTAGATACAGGAGACTGCATACTGTATGACTCCATTTATATGAAATATGCAAAATAAACTGATGTAGATGGAAATCAGATTAGTGGTGGCCAGGACTAGGGAAACAGTGGAAGGGAGAGTGATGAAAATGGTTGGCAACTTGATAGTGCTGAATTTTGTCAACACATTAAAACCCACAAAATTGTACTTTATAGGGTGAATTTCTGACATATGTACTGTATCTCAGTACTAAAAAAACCATCATGGTTCAAAAAAATTATATTGAAGTGCTTAGAATAGTTCTTGGCACACAGAAAGTGGCTGTGTGTGTGTTGATAGTGATTGATAGTTGTGAGAATTAGAAGGCGGCACACTTGTTTGTATTTTCATCAAATGTAAGCTTTCAGAAGATGACTCTCCCCTCTCTCTTGTAAATTCAGACAGTACAAGTTTCAGATTTTTTCAGAGTAAGTTCTTTGTGATTCCAGAACCGTAGGCAGAATTGCTCCTTAACACTTCCTTTCATCTTACCTAAAAGTACCGAAAACCATCACTGAGACACGCTGAAATGCTTAATAAGGGTATGAACAACCAACTCTAAGCAGATCTACCAGTTAAGAGAGGTGGAGACAGGAGTGAGCAGATAGCTTTTCCTAACACTCTAATCATCATCAATCACCCCTACAAGCTGCTTGCTACCGGCTCCACTTACTTCCTGTACCTGTTCTCCCATTTCATCCTCATCCTCATCCTTTCACAGCACCAACAACCTTTCCTAATGAACGCGCCAGTGGAAGCTCAAGGATATTAAGGAACTCGCACAAATCGCAAAACTAGCAACTGGTGGGGATCCAGATTTGAACCCACATCTGCATACTGTATTTTACAATTAAGGATTTTTTTTTTTTTTTTTAGGGCGGGAGGGAAACAAGGGCGAAAAGAAGTATCTCTAATAAAGGAAGTCATTGTGATGCTCTACATCCTCGGACGAAGGCTGCGGAGGTCCGGAGGGTCTTGGTTCCCTTATCAAGCGACCCAAACTTTGGGGTTCCTGGGCTACCGGTTCCGCTGTCCTGGCTCCCCCCTTCCGAAGGCGCGAACAGTCCGGGCGCGTCTCCCGCGGCCCCGGCTCTCCAGCTCCGGACCGGTACCCGGAGCCGCGCCGCGGGGTCGGTCCATCCGGGACCAGAGGCCAGGCCTAAAGGCTGGGAGCCCGAACGACAGCTCTCTCAGGCTTCCGTGAGCTTCTCCACGGCGGGGTGGAGGCGAGGGCGGCGTGCTGCCCGAGAAGAGCCGGCCTCCGCACACTTCGGCCTTACCTCTTAGCCTTGGTTCCCTTGAGCACGAGTTTGGTGGACTTCACATACGAGTATTCGGCCATAGTTCTGGGGACACTGGATAAAGGCGTGAGAGCTGTCGAAGGGCCAGAGACCGCCACTGGAGAACGAACTGGCGCGGGAGGCCCCAAAATAACACAGCAGATTCCCCGAAACCGTACGCAACTGCAGGAGAGGACCCGCCGCTCGGAGTCCCCAGTATTTTTTTCCACCCAACTCTCGAATTCGACTTCCTGTGTGCTGTCTGGGGCTACGGCAACCGCAGAGGGCCGCAATACGTCAGGGTTCATTTGCTCTTGAGAACCGAATGTTCCACCGTCCCTAAGTGAGGAAACCTGGGGAGACGCGCCCTCTGGTGGACGCAGAGGGCCTAATAGCTCTGGAACCTTTTTTTCCTTCTTGTCTTTTTTTTTCTTTTTCTTTTTTTTAAAGATTTTATTCATTTATTTGACAGAGAGAAATCACAAGTAGATGGAGAGGCAGGCAGAGAGAGAGAGAGAGGGAAGCAGGCTCCCTGCTGAGCAGAGAGCCCGATGCGGGACTCGATCCCAGGACCCTGAGATCATGACCTGAGCCGAAGGCAGCAGCCTAAACCACTGAGCCACCCAGGCGCCCTTTTTTTTTTTTTTTTTTTAATGGAGCCATTCTTGGGGTATCCTGCTCGGTCTCAGGAGAAGGGCGATCACGTTCTTTGATCAGCAAGAAGGTGATATGACGCAATCAGCCCTCCGGTTCCAGTAGCTTTGAGCTTTGAGCCTTACTACCCTGCGCAACTGAGTGCATTATCGGGCCTCGGACGATTTACAAGCCCTTCCAGTTCCATAAACGCCGGTTGTATTATCCAGAGACTTGAGTCACGTACAAGAAACAAGGAGGGAGTAAAAGAAAATATAATTAAATGCATAAATTTGGGCCACAGATTTCACAAGTGCTGTAGGAATTTGGGTGGAGGTGGGGCGGGAGGTTGACGTTGGAAACTAATGTAATCAGAGAAGTCTGTGTAGGATGGGTCTCTACAGAAGCTTTCCGTCTCAGTCACTGAGTATTTCTCCTGCCTGCTCCAATCTCTTCAACAGATTCATAGTTCACTTGCCCGATTCCATTTTCCCCCGCTTCCAAACCATCTCTGATAAAGCTACCCGACTGATCTTTCTAGACAAATAGCTGATTATTCCCCTATCTAAAATCTATTAAAGGCTACCTATTACTTTCGGGAGGGAAAATCCTGGCATCACTTAATGAAAGAGGACAGTCTGGCCTCTTTTCCCACCACTTAACCCTGCCACCTTCCTCCCAGTCACACGAAGCAGCTGGAAATGTTTGAATGCTTTCTCTTTGCTCCTGCTGCCTGGAATGCTGCCCTATCCTCTTTCTCACGCTCTTCCCTTGGCGCAGTTTTTCAACCTTTAAGACAAACTGGGGCATCATTTGCTTCTGTGAATATTAATAAAGGGAAACCTCACTAAAATGAAGAAAGGAGGAGGGAAAAGGAAGTTAGGTGAAGCCTTTCCTCTCGACTTGAATTACGGGAAGAACTGTCAATTACAGACCCCCAAAAGAAGAATCATCAGCGTGAAAGAATTATTAATTACCAGCCCCTGCAAGGGAAAGATGTACATTGTGTCTCCTACCAGGTACTTCTACAAAATCTTCTACCGCTGTAGTTCAGCCCATTAGAAACCTTCATCACCTGGATTCCCTGCCCCCACCCCATGGACTTTTGTTCAGAATAACCCCTCCCAGCCTCCTCCTTCTTCCATGCAAAGTAATGTTCCTCTTCTTTCTTTGTTAAACTTGCCCATGGTTTTGCCATAGCTTGCATGTCCCAAATTGGAATCCTGTTATTCCCTACTAAACCCATTTTTGCTAGTAAAATAACTGACAGTTTTATTTTTCAGGTTAACCCTCCAACAAAACACCGTCCTCCAACATCCTGCCTTTCTCATTCTGTAGCTCATGCTGTGCTTTTTCAGGGCAGAAACATAAGTAGCTGATTTATTTTTGTTTCATGCACAGCCCATGCAGTACTTGCCTAAAGTAGACCCTGCATAGATGTCTGTTAACATGTTAAGATTCTAAAGCTTGAGGTGTACCTGTGGGATAATAGAGTGGAGCATTTAGGAGTGTGGCTTGATTAAATAGGAGGGGTTGTGGTAGAAAAACGGGAGAAAGAAAATTGGAGGGGTGTAGCATATCCTGGAGACCACTGAAGATCTATTCCTTATTTATTGATCAATCATCTCTGCAAAGACACTGTATGCTTGGTGCTAAGGTGGCAACAGTATGGACAAAGGCAAGGAGCTAGATGAGGGCTGGGCTTTTCACAGCAATGAATGGCCCAGTTGTTTGGAGAAAGAGCATGTACAGTACAGTGGTGGGAACCAGGATTGAGAAGGCACAGTGGGGTCATTTTCTAGCTGAAAAATTTGCATGAAATCAGGAACCAGTTATGAGAGATTAAATTTCAGGGGATGAGATGAACAGAACGGTACTCTAGGATGGTTTTTCGGCAGCACTTGGCCTACGTTGTGTAAGCCCTGAGCCTTGGCTTTTCTTTTTGTAATACAAGCAACTGACAAAAGATGGTTATCTCCAAAACAAAAACTTTGCCAACCACAAGACTAGATAAAGACTCAGGTCACCGCGTGCCCCACTGAGGCTCCTTTGTGATCTTGGTTGATTTCAATAGTTGACCATTTAGATCACCTGTCTTTTCTCTTCCTGAGCTTTAAATTTTCACTCGTATGTTTTAAATTCCCTAAGAGTGAGACTATAAAACCTTAGACCCTCACCCCCCGCTCCAATAAAAGCAGAACCCTTAGCCTGTGCACACTTCTGTGCTCGCCATGCCCTCTCCCGCTGCCCTGTGCAAACTTGCTGTGTGGCCTCAGCTGTGCTGTGTAATTTCCAGGTCTTATACTTCTGTTTTTTTCAAAGTTTCCCATTGTTGTTGAAGGACATCTTGCAATCATAATAAGGAGCACAGGGGCTGGTCCAAACACAACACTGGGTATCAATATACTACGACTGGCACAAAACAATGTGATGGGTTGTGTAAGTGATACCAAAACTCTCTTACTCAAGCCGCAACTCTTTACATAATGTAGAAAACTTAGAGACCAGTTGGCTTCAAGACTCTTAGGAGACATTATTAAACTCATGATTCCTGGTGGCACCATAGAATCAGGATGGGCCCATCTCAAAACTAACTCAGAAAACAAAACCATAGCAAAAAAATCTGATAGGTCAGTATCCTTGCATACATTATCACATCTTTTCCAATATTTTCACACTACTTCCCTTTTTCTTTTAACAATCTGGGCCACATTGAAAAACATTCCCAGAGCCATGAACAAAAGAGATAGGATGAGAGGGTGCTGGCTTTCATAAGTGACATTTGGCAAAAACTCAATTTCTTCATCTCTTCAAATGGGGTTAGTAATAGTACCTCTGAGAGGTATGAGGATTTAATGGTGTAATTCATGTAGAGTGGTTACGACCCACAAGTAAGTGCTCAGTAGATGTCGATTGTGACTATCACCAACCTCATTATTATTATAGGTTGTCATCACATTGGCAGGAATGTTGAAAGCAAGAGAATGGATGCATGCTCTGAAGGAATGAATGCGGAGAGACCAGAAGAGCAGGCACTAAACCATACAACCATACCGTAGGGGGTAGAAGGAAAAAGGGAAGACAGGAAGATAAAAAAGGATGGCAGAAACAGGGTTACAGTAGAATTATAGAAATCAAGATGGAGTAGAAGCTCCATAAAGATCAACATCATTTAATATCTCAGGTGTGAAGAAGGACAGAATCGAAGGAAAGCCATTGAGTTAACCCACAGGTGACATGTGGGTAAGAGTTTTCACCAGAGCAGTGTGGAGGGAAGTTGGCTTGACCTAGAGAGTAGCTGGAGAAGAGGTAAGAGCAGCTTGCTACTGACTGGCTGCCTGGGAAGCAAATAGGGTTAGTACATTCTGCATTTCTGGATTTCATTCCTTCTTGCTCAGCCACTATATACACATAAGAGTTATAGCACAGAGTTACAGAAAATAACAATGAGGCCAATTTCATTTGTAGAACCCAATCAATACCTTATGCTTAAATTAGGATAAATTCATGACTCTCCCTTCTATTCCCACCCTCGGTTTTTAAGTTAAACAGCTGCTTTTCCTCTTCATGAATTTTATTTCCAGATCCTCCCGGATGTCAGTGGCTTTCAGGGGTTCCAGAAGTCCTCTAGGTTCTTGATGAGTTAAGGAGGGTGAGGAGGTGTGAACAAACACTATTCAGCGAAAGGGAGGATTTTTGAAATTCTGTTCATGTGTTTTCAGTAATTGTTCCAAGTTTTCAAGGTTATTCAATGACTGGGATCCTTGTGTGATTTTCCAAGCTTTACTGATAAGAACGATTGCAGGTATTTGTTAAGATACTGATTCCCAGGCCCTTCACATAAGGATTCTTATTCAGAAGATCATTGAAGAGACCTGGGAATGGGTATTTTTGACAACTATCAAAACCGATTCTTACAGCTCAACAAATTTGGGAAACATTGACCTAGCTTTTGTATTTTCATTGCTGGCAGCTGAAGAAGGCTTTTCCCCAAATTTCTAAAAATAAAATATCTTTTAAAGAAAAGTTGTCTGATTAGATAAAATATTTCTACACATACTAGATGTACTGTACTGTATTATATACTTCTGTCATATTTAAAGTTAAAGATGGGTAAGAATACTCAGAAAAATTGTATATTAAATGAAATGAGGAGTAAGGGTAGAAAGAAAGGCAGTTTATTGCTGCAAAAAAAAAATAGTTAAAATGTTAGAAATCTAATGTTGCAAAGAGAAGTTTGTAAAGTGCAAGAGCTTCAAAATCATGCCTAAATTTCCTTTGATGTTCAGTTGTAAACGGTGACTTTGGACTAGATTTAGGGGAGAAACCAATTACGCTTTAAAGTGTTCTTGTGAAAGGCTTTAAATGAAAGAAAATCCTTATGTGTGGTTGCAGCAATTTAAATGGAAGGCTTTTAACAAATTACTAACCCTTCCCCTCTTAAAAACGGTCTTTCATTTGGAATGAAAATTTAAGTTCTTGTTTATGCTCTGTTAGCATCCTTATGTAGAGACTCAACAGCATGTTTTACATTTCCAAATTTTTATTTCTTGATTTTGCTGGAAGGAATATGCTAATCCATTGATTTTTTAAGAGTGAGGTAAAACAATTTATTTTGACAAGGGCAGACGTTACTTTCTTCCTCCGTATTCTGGTAGCAAAAGATTACATTTAATAGTGATTTCGGCATGAGAGTGACAAAGTCTAGGTTGGGTTCAGACCAAGTGTGCTAACTTGACTGAAATCCTGTTCTGTTGTTTGGTTTAAAAGAAACACAGGAGAAACATTTAGATCTGATACAAAAAATAAAATCAGTAAGTATTTATGATGAAGAAGAAAGAATGGAGAAAATAGAGCTTTGATTATGAACATTGATAAACATTAGTAGGCAACTATGTCAAAAGCCATTAATCTGCTAAAAATATTATGTTTTTAGAGGTGTCTGGTCTGGGTGGCAGCTCTTGATTTCAGCTCAGGTCATGATCTCAGGGTCCTGATATTGAGCTCTGAGTCAGGTCTGCTCTCAGTGCGAGTCTATTAGAGATTTTCTCTCTCTCCCTCTCGTCTGGCTCTCCCCCTGCTAGCTCTCTCTCTCTGTCAAATAAATAGATAAATAAAATCTTAAAAAATATTATATATTAAAAACTGGATTGGCTAAATTTATTATTGAAGAGGAAAAAGAAAAAGAAAAAGGAAAACAGAATGCATGAAGGTAACCCATAAAGCTACAAAGCTACAGTGAATTTTCAACTCTATTCAATGAAATTGAACTCATTGTTGTTATACAACTTCCTGATACCAGGAAATAGTGTCCATTCAGTTTACATTAATAGATACATTGAATTTATTCTGACATCCCAATTTTTATAATTCTTTTTTTTTTAAGATTTTATTTATTTATTAGACAGAGAGAGATCACAAGTAGATGGAGAGGCAGGCAGAGAGAGAGAGAGAGAAGCAGGCTCCCTGCTGAGCAGAGAGCCCGATGCGGGACTCGATCCCAGGACCCTGAGATCATGACCTGAGCCGAAGGCAGCGGCTTTAACCCACTGAGCCACCCAGGAGCCCAATTTTTATAATTCTTTAAGGAATATTGATTGTTCACTTTTGTCTCATCGGAGCCAGAAACAACAATTTTTATTCCCGTAATTGTTTTCCCTTCGCAGCACCATTCCTTCTATTAAGGAGTGTGTAGAGTGACTGGTAACAGAATTGTTCACAGAATTAAGTCAAAAGTTGAGAATATTTCAGGATGATATTGAGAATATGGTCAGTGAGCTAAAATAAAATCTTCCTAGAGGTGGTGTTACCGTAATCCATGTTATCCTGTTGGATCTGTCACCCTAAAGTTGACAAACTGATTAATAAAATACACGGCCATTGATTAATTTACAATTTTTGGCTATGCCTATCCCTCTTCCCTCCCTCTTTCATTTTTTTTTTTGTTGTTGTTGTTCATTCATTTCTTTACATGGAGCAGTGGTTTCCAATCTAAGATCCTGAGGCTCCTAAATATTTTTTTGTTGGGGTTAATCTGCTCTCGAAGTTATTTTAATGCATCAGAGCAGCCTTGATATTTATTTGTGTGTTTTGTTTATTTATCCACCCAGCTTTATTGAGATGTCATTGACAGACAACAGAGGATAGGTTCGAGGTCTTAGTTTGACATAGTTCCATGTTGAGAAATTATTACCACTATATCATTAGAGAAAGCCTCCAACCTCTCACACCTAATTTACTTTTTTTTCACAGTGAGATCATTTAAGATATACTCTCTTAGAGTACGATATTATCTCTGCAAGGAGATAATACTGTATTGTTAACCATAATCACTATGTTGTACATTGGCTCCCCTGAACTTACTTATCGTATAATTGGAAGCTTTTACCAGCATCCCCCCATTTTCCTCACCTTTCCCGCCTCTGATAACCATCATTTGCTGGTACTATGAGTTTGCTTTTTAAAGAATTACACAAACAAGTGAGATCATACAGTATTTATTTTCTCTCTGACTTTTTTCGTATAGCATAATGGCCCGAGACACATCCATGTTACTGCAAATGGAAGATCTCTTTTTTTCTAATGGCTTGAATAGTATTCCGTTGTGGTTTATAAATGTTCCATTTTGTGTGTGTGTGTATGTGTGACACTTAGGTTAATTCCATATCTTAGCTGTTGTAAGTAAGGCTGCAATGAACATAGGGATGCAGATATCTCCGTAAGATACTAATTTCCTGGGGTAGCTGGCTGGCTCAGTGGGTTAAAGCCTCTGCCTTCAGCTCAGGTCATGACCCCAGAGTCCTCGGATCAAGCCCCGCATCGGGCTCTCTGCTTAGCAGGGAGTCTACTTCTTCCCCCTAATCGCTCTCTCTCTCTGCCTGCCTCTCTGCCTACTTGTGACCTCTGTCTGTCAAATAAATAAATAAATAAATAAAATATTTAGAAAAGAAAAAGATACTAATTTCCTTTTCTTTATATACCCAGAAGCAGGATTGCTGGATCATATGGTTGTTCTAGTGTTAATTTTTTCAAGAGCCTCCATACTGTTTTCTATTGTGGAAAATATTCCCACCAACAAGGCATAGGATTTCCTTTTCTTCACTTCCTTGCCAACACTTGTTATTTTTTGTCTTTTTGGTAATAGCCATTTTAACAGAAGTGAAATGATATCTCATTTTGGTTTCAATTTACATTTCTCTGATGACTGGTGGTGTTGGGTATCTTTTAATGTACCTGTTGGCCATTTGTATGTCTTTTTTGGAAAAATGCCTATTCAGTTTCTCTGCCTATTTTAATAGGATTTTATTTATTTTTTATTTGCTATTGAGATTTTGAGTTCCTTATATATTTAGATATTACTCCTAATGAGATATATGATTTACAAATAATTTTCTTCCACTCTGTAGGTTGCTTTTTCATTTTGTCAATCAGTTCTTTTGCTGTGCAGAAGTTTTTTAGTTTGATGTATTCTCACCTGTTTATTTTGCTCTTGTTACTTGTGCTTTTGGTCTTACATCCAAAAAATCATTGTGGAGCTCAATGTGGAGGAGCTTTCCCCATGTTTTCCCTAAGTTTTATGGTTTCAGGTCTTAAGTTTTTCAATTTCTTCCAATTTTAATTTTTGTGAATGACATAAGATAGGGTCTGATTTAATTTCTGTGCATGTGATTATCCAGTTTACTCAGCATCGTTTCTCAAAGAGAGTATCTTTTTATATCCTTAAGTATTTTTGGCTCACTTGTGAAATATTGGCTTACCATTTATACAAAGGTTTATTTCTGAGCTCTCAATTACATACCAGTGGTCTACATATCTATTTTTATGCCAGTACCATATTGTTTTGATTACTGTAGCTTTTAATAGCTTGAAATGAGGAGGTATGAAGCTTTATCTCTTTCTCAGGAATGCTTTTACTATTCAGGATATTTTATTGTTCCATATGAATTTTTAGGATTTAAAAAAAAAATTTCTGTGAAAAATGCCACTGGAATTTTAACAGGGACTACATTGAATCTGTAGATGGCTTTGGAGTAGTTTAGACATTTAAAAGTATTCTTCTGATCCATGAACACAAGATATCTTTCCATTTGTGTCTTCTTAAATGTCTTTCATCAAAGACATTTGTCATGTCTATTGTCATGTTTATTTCACAGCTCTTTCACCTTTCTGGTTAAATTTATTCCTAAGTAGTTTATTGTTTTTGATACTATTGTGAATGGGATTTTTACAATTTTCTTTTTCAGATTTTTGTTTTTAGAATATAGAAATGCAACTGATTTCTGTATGTTGATTTTATATTCTACAACCTTACTGAATTCATTGGTTAATTAGAACTTGTTTTTTCCTGGAGTCTAGGATTTTTT
Source organism: Mustela nivalis (assembly GCF_964662115.1). Lineage (NCBI taxonomy): Eukaryota > Metazoa > Chordata > Mammalia > Carnivora > Mustelidae > Mustela > Mustela nivalis. The sequence continues at coordinate 18,383,281 of NC_139039.1, read as the reverse complement.
ATATATGAGATCATATCATCTGTAAACAAAGATGGTTTTGCTTCTTCCTTTCTGATTTGGATGTCTTCTATTTCTTTTTCTTGTCTGATTGCTCTTGTGAAGATTTCAAGTACTATGCTTAATAGCAGTGGTAAGAGTGGGAGCCCTTGTGTTCTTCCTGATCTGAGAGGAAAAGCTTTCAACCTTCACCATTGTGCAGGAGGTTAATTTTGGGCTTGTCATATCTGTATTCATTATCTGAGGTACATTCCTTCTATACCCAATTTGTTCAGTTTTTTTGTGATGAAAGGTTGTTATATTTTGTCAACTCCTTTTTCTTCATCTTATTGACAGGATTATATGATTTTTGTTTTTCATTCTATTAAAATGGTATATCACATTTATTGATTTGTGTATGTTGACACTTTCTTGGATCCCAGAGATAAATTCTACTTGATCATGGTATATGATTTTTTAATGTGCTGTTGAATTCACTTTGCTAATATTTTTTGAGAATTTTGCATTTGAATTCATCAGAGATATTGGTCTGTAGTTTTCTTTTCTTGTAGTGTCCTTACCTGGCTTTGTTATCAGGGTAGTGGTGGCCTCACAAAATGAGTGTGAGAGTCAGTTTTTTTAAGGGTTTGACAAATATTGGTGTTAATTATTTAAATTCCTGGTAGAATTCACCAGGAAAACCATTTGGCCTTGGGCTTTTCTTTGTTGGGAGATTTTTGATTACTCATTATTGGACTATTCAGGTTATCTATTTTCTTTTTTTCATGATTTAGTCTTAGTTAGTTGTATGCTTCTGAGAATTTTGCCACTTCTTCCAGGTCATCCAATTTATTGGCATGTAAGAATTTTTTTTTTTAATTTTATTTATTTATCAGAGAGAGAGAGGGAGAGAGCAAGCACAGGCAGACAGAACAGCAGGCAGAGGCAGAGGGAGAAGCAGGCTCCCTGCTGAGCAAGGAGCCCGATGTGGGACTCGATCCCAGGACGCTGGGATCATGACCTGAGCCAAAGGCAGCTGCTTAACCAACTGAGCCACCCAGGCGTCCCGGCATGTAAGAATTTAAAGTAATTCTTAGGATCCTTTTTATTTCTGTGGTGTCAGACATAATGTCTCCTCTTTCATTTATATGATTTTATTTATTTGAATCTTTCTTTTTTTAAATAATTTTAGCTAAATCTTTGTCAATATTATTTATCTTTTCAAGAAACCAGATATTAATTTCATTGATCTTTTCTAATGTTTCTCTGCTTTCTTATTTCATTTATTTCTGGTCTGATCTTTGTGATTTTCTTCTTTCAGAAAACTTTGGGTTGAATTTATTCTTTTCCTAGCTCCTTAAAGGGCAAAATTAGGATCTTTACTTGAGATCTTTGTTTTTTTAAATGTAGACATTTATCACTATAAACTTTCTTTTTAGAACTGCTTTTGCTGCCTCCCATAGGTTGTAGTATGCTGTTTCCATTTTTGTTTGCTTCAAAATATTTTTAATTTCTCTTTTTTATTTCTTATTTAAGTCAGTTGTTATTAAAGAGTTTGTTATTTAAGTTCCATAAATTAGTGAATTTTGCAGATTTCCTCCTATATTTATTTCTAGTTTCATACCATTGTGGTCAGAAAAGGTGGTTGATTTTAATCTTTTTAAATTTGCTAAGACTTGTTTTGTGAACTCTCTTTTACTCCAGAGAATATTCTGTGTGCTTGAGAAAAGTACATGTTCTGCTGTTGTAATGAATGTTCTTTATATGTCTATTAGGTCTAAAGTATGTATGGAATATCTGTTGGTCTAAAGTGTAATTCAAGTCCATTCTGTCCATTTTTATTATTTTTCTGGATGATCTCCCAAGCTCCTAAGGAATCCTTGAATGTAAGAATGGGAAGTCAGGTGTGGTGATATCCTAAAATTGTATTAATATTTTAAAAAATGTCAACAAATTATATGTTCATACTCGATAAAGCTACACACATTAAAAAAAACTGGCTGAATTTCTTTATTTCTATTCAGTATTAAGTCAACAGAGTATAATAATGTTGGTTATCTCATATTGATTAGAATCTCTAATGCATAGCCTTATATGTATGTCTTTGATTAATTAAAAATAAAGTAGGAAACAAAGTAAATATTCTTTCTTTAAAAAAGGGTTTTTAAATATGGAATGGAGAAGAGGTGAATTAAAAATGATTCCTGGTGACAAAAGGTTAGGAGTTACTGATTTAGAAAATTGTACCAAAAAAGCAAAATCTATACATGGCCACCAGGCAATGTTCCCATTTCTTTAAATAAAGTTTTATTGGAATATAGCCATGTGTTAAGGCTGCTTTCCTACGTAATACAATGACAGAGTTCCATAATTGCTATAGTGACTTTGTGACTGGCAAAGCCTAAAATATTTATCACCTTTCCCTTTTCAGAGATCTTCCCTATCCTGGAGTATTTCCTGCACAAAGTAAGACATAGTAGGAGGAATTAAGACATTTAGGTGCCCCCTTAGTTGATCTCCACTAACTGCTTTGCCCAATAAACCAACGTTCTGTGGTATTCCTGTTAAACCTACTAACTAAACCTACTAACTAGCGTTTCCACTAAACGCTGAAAACTGTTGAGCTACTCTTTTTCTAAAGTCTACTCTTTTTTTTTTTAAATTTTAAGATTTTTTAAATAAACATATAATGTATTTTTATCCCCAGGGGTACAGGTCTGTGAGTTGCCAGGTTTACACACTTCACAGCACTCACCATAGCACATACCCTCCCCAATGTCCATAACCCCACCCCCTTCTCCCCACCCCCTCCCCCCAGCAATCCTCAGCCTGTTTTGTGAGCAATTTGAGTCTTTTATGGTTTGTCTTCCTCCCGATCCCATCTTCTTTCATTTTTTTTCCTACCCCCTCATTTTATTGCATAAAAATATGGAACGCTTCACGAATTTGTGTGTCATCCTTGCACAGGGGCCATGCTAATCTTCTCTGTACTGTTCCAATTTTAGTATATGTGCTGCTGAAGCGAGCACTAAAAATCTACTCTTAATGCCCATATATTTCTGCTCCCATCGTATACCTTGTACATTTTCTAAGACACATTTGTGTTTGTTCCAAAATGTGTTTAATGTCATTTGTTCCCGCTGTCATAATTTTTTTTAAAGATTTTATTTATTTATTTGACAGAGAGAAATCACAAGTAGATGGAGAGGCAGGCAGAGAGAGAGAGAGGAGGAAGCAGGCTCCCTGCTGAGCAGAGAGCCCGATGCGGGACTCGATCTCAGGACCCTGAGATCATGACCTGAGCCGAAGGCAGTGGCTCAACCCACTGAGCCACCCAGGCGCCCACCTGCTGTCATAATTATATCATTTAATTAAATATTGTGTAAGTTGAGGGCGCCTGGGTGGCTCAGTGGGTTGAGCCGCTGCCTTCGGCTCAGGTCATGATCTCAGGGTCCTGAGATCGAGTCCCGCATCGGGCTCTCTGCTCAGCAGGGAGCCTGCTTCCTCCTCTCTCTCTCTCTGCCTGCCTCTCCATCTACTTGTGATTTCTCTCTGTCAAATAAATAAATAAAATCTTTAAAAAAAATATTGTGTAAGTTGAGAAAATGAATAAAATAGGAGTATTGGTTCTCTGAAAAATAAGCTGGATGCATTGGAAAGATGAAACAATAAAACAGTTGCTTCTAGATTAAATTGTAGGCAAGACAACTGGAAACAAATGGGAAAAACTGCAAAATCTGTGACTCAGTTTGTGGACTGCTTTGCCCCAGTTTTCACTATATAGAATGTGAAGCTCGAAATCTGGGACAATGCATCACTGGTGTGGTTTCTGCAAGAAATGCCAGTGAATCCACCGAAGGCCTTGACCCTGTAACAAAATATTGGCAAATTTATTTATACTTGTAGCTTTTAAGTTAAACAGTTTTATAGGTATATGTGCAATACTTTCTAGGATTCCTCCTCTTAACTGAAATGTTTAATTAATCTACCCATTACTGGTCCCACTCTTATTGAATAAAAGTGTTTCTTCCATTTTTGTTAACCAAATATTTACCTTGATGAGGATGGAATTATAAATACAATAATTTATTGGAGCCCAAGTGTTTATAGTAATAGACCTCAGCAGTTAATGAACTTTAATATGCCTAAAAATCACTTGAAAAGCTTACTAATAATCCAGATTTTTTTTTGAGAGAAAGAGAGATCGAGCACAAATGGTGTGATGTAGAGGGAAAGAGAGAAGGAGAATCAAGCTTAGTGTGGAGCTTGTCATGACCCAGAGATCATGACCTGAGCTGAAATCAAGTCAGATGCTTCACTGACTGAGCCATCCAGGCACCCAGAGAATGCAGATTCTTGGGCTTTAATGAATTGATTTCAATTCATTCAGTAGGTTTGGTGGGGAACAGGAATTACATTTTTCGTAATATCAAAGGAAAATTGTTTAAGAGGGTAATCATGATTTACTTACAAATATATAAGAACACTTGTCAAAAAATTTTATTTAACTGATTAATTAATGAACAATCTCGTAAAGTGCTGCAATGAGTTCTATGGAGAATTCGAAGGTCTGCACATATCTAGGCAGTAAGGAACACTGAAATAGATTTGCTTCCATAGATTCAAAACTGACTTCTCGGTGTAAGATGGAAGGAGGAAGAATATTAATTCGACTTCCATCAGAAGTCAGTCATTTTCAAGTCTATAGACAAGAATCATTTGTACTGCTATCAGTGATTTGCAATTTATAGAAATTAGAAATAGCTCAAAGACAAGAAAGGCCCAGGGACCCCATAGAATCAGATAACCCAAAGGTTGTGCTAGACAAGGTAGAATTTTCCATTGAAGACAGCTGGTCATCTCTTTGGTCCATCTGAAATTCTTTCACAATTTTTCCCTACAATACTTTGCTCTGGCAATTCTAATACTTTGTGGTTACGGTTAGGGTTAGATGGGTCATGATCTGAGGTATCCTTTTAACAGCCTGTAATCAAGGCTGTTGAATTATTTCCCCCATTAGAGAGCATACTAACATGTCCACATAGTTAAATATGATGAAAACAGCTTACCATCTGTAAGTAGCCTTGGAGTTCCTGATTTTCTTAAGGTTATTAATATTTCTGGGGAATCTACCATATGTCAAGCAATGTATTACGTGTTATAATTTAATACTCCATTGACTTTTACTTCCACTTCAATTGAGCTACACACTCCCATGGCTATAAACTTAACTCTTCAGTAATTGAGACCTACTCTCAGTGTGGTGGTATCTAATGTCCTTGTTCTTTCTGATTCTCCCTTTTCTTACTGCCAATTCACCTTCTCTTTTATCTTACTGAGTCCCCAATGTCCTGACCATTCCTTCTTCTAACAAGAATTTGGATCCTCTTAGATTTTTTTCCCCTTCCCTAATTAACCTAAATACATCCCTCCAACCCTACTCCTTCCTTCACTTCTTAATGCGTTGTTTCTTTGTATTTCTGCTATATCTACCGTGCTATGTGACTTAACCTTGCTATTTCCAAACTATAAATCTTAATTTCCCAGAAAATGGGGCTAATAATAATAATTACCTCATAGGAAGGTTAAGTTCAGCTACCCATATTAAATGAAGGTAACTTTTTGAAATATATTGGTGAGATTTTTCTTTGCTCTGTTTGGACATTTCCTTTGCTCAGCCAGAAGTATCCATGGTCATGGAAAACTTTAGGATTGTGACAGTAGAAATTAAAAGTAGGCAGGAACTTACTAAAATTAAGCATTCTCCTTGTCAAATCCAAAATAAGAACTTGAAACCTGTAACAAGACAATAATTCTGAGAAACAATTTATTGAGGTTGATATGGGTTTTAAAATCCCATAGGGTTCTGTTTGCATATTCAAGAGTCAAGTTTGGCCATACACCATTCTGTTAGGATTTCACAGTAGATTTTACTTAGTTAGAAAGGGTGGAAGTGTTGAAGAAAACAAAATGGCACAACACAAAGTTAAACCGGTAAGGAAGACTTTATGCAAGGCTGTTGCAGTAGAGGAGAGAGCTGAGAATCCAGTCTGCATTCAAGTTCACTGAAACAAAGGGTCATGAGGATTTTAAGAGGTAGGGTGAAAGGGAGATCATGGGCCATCTGTGTTTGCTATTTGGTAGGGTGAAAGGGAGATCATGGGCCATCTGTGTTTGCTATTTGGTAGGGTGAAAGGGAGATCATGGGCCATCTGTGTTTGCTATTTGGGTTGAACCAAAGGAAAAATAAACTTTCTTGTATCTCCATAACAGGAGGTAGTTTTATAACTTGGAGCAAGGCACCCATCAAATTTAGGCCCCCACCCTCCCATAGAGACTGGGAGATAGGAATGCTGTCTCTCCTGAGGATTGCATTTCAAAGGCATGGCTCCCAGATCCTTGAGAAAGACATTCCTGAGTTGTAAAAGTGGTAGGAGGCTTTAAAAATGATTTATTTCTTGAAAGGATAGAAATAATTTTTAGTTATAAGTTTTCTAAAGTAAATATTCTAAGAAAAAGGAGGTCCAGGACCTGGTGTCAGGAAGAAGTCTGTCTTAAGTGCAGTCAGGGTGAGGGGAATGTCTTGGTTAAAGGTATGATATACGGGGTAATTCCCATGGAACAAGAGGAGGAGCAAAGCCTTCCACTGTGGACGTGGGAAGTTAAAAGGGCATGTGACCATAAGGGTGTACTGCCTGGATCTTGGATGAGTTACCCAGCCCCTCTGGGACTTAGTCAAACAGATAGGAAATGGTGGACAGATAAAAGGTCAGGGTATACATTTTGGTGTTTTGCTTTTCTGCTACATGCAGGGGGCATAGGAGGGGTTGAGCGACAAGGACAGAGAAATGGAAGCTTTGAGCCCCAGGCTGGAGAACTAGCATTCCTTTATGTCTTGGTTGGAAAGTGACTTCCCAATGTTCTGAGGAGTCAATCAGTGGCCCCTGGAAGCAGGTGCACTGAGGGGAGGAGAGTTGAGAGGATAAGGCAGAGGTTGGGGACTTTGTTGACTGGTAGACAGGAGGAGGCGTTCAGGAGCGTGGAGGTGGAGGTGGAGTCTGAGCTCTCATTTCCTTCCCTTTCCTTTTGTGCTGTTGTTGCTGGAATTCGCTTTTTAGATTATGATATTGCCATAAATTAGGAATCGTGTGAATCGACATCACCGATACCTATCTGATTAAAACCTTTTTTTGTCGGTCTTCTAAGTTTGGGTACATCCAAAGAAATCTGTATCATTTTTCCCCACTCAAATTTGGAATTCAGAGTCCATGTAGCTATGCTTATGTGATGTGTCCCCCCTAAAAACATTTTGGGGATCATTTATAAGTCTCTAGAAGCAAGGCTATGCTGTCCTTGAAATATAAATGTGACACTATTTGTTTTGGAGAAAGGGCTCTACATACCTAAAAAATAGTATTTTTAATACAACTGGATATTACTTGAGGAAAATGTATCCACTTTCTTATTTGTCCACAAGGTGCTGCTGTTTCCTTTCTAGTAACACAAGGTAGCAGATCCCAGGAACACAAGGTACTTGAAAAAATTACCATATTTCCTCTTCTATAATTATTTAGTTTTTAGGATGCTATTAGGTTTGTCCCATAGAAGGAATGTGTAGGGTTTTTCTTACAGAAACATGATTTTTAGCAATAAGGTCAAAATTGAACATTGTCAGAGTGAAGATTTCCCCTTTTCCCTTGTAATTTCATTTATAATAATTATATTTTTAGTGATACTAACAGCCTTATAAAAACATCATTATATTATATACCCAACGACTGTGAAATCATCTGCCTTGAAGCACAGCGAAATCATCAATCAGCAAACTGGGTCTAAAATGGGGCCATTTTAAGAAAGCTATTTGCACTGTAATTTGCAAGTTGATTTTTTTTTTTGAAATTAAAACATTTCTAAAATACACTAACTATGATTGTTTAAAAAAAGTAATGGCTCTTTTTATGGTAAGGAAATAAATTGAACCTCTGTGCTAGAAAGTGCAGAAAACAAATCAGCTTTCTTTATAAATAGATTTTACTGCTGGTTTAGAAATTACCTTATGTGCTTTTTAGATGATGGAAAAAGGAAATCAGCTTCTGTTTGCACTGTGCATGCAGCCTATTTGCTGTGTCACTTTCCAGAGGATTATGGAATGTTGGGGAGGTCAGGATGCTCAAAATGTAGAATTCTAAGGAGTATCAAAGTGAGAAAATGGAAATGAAGCAAGCCTAGTTGTTGAATGTATGTACTGATGGAGTTGAGGGGAAACCCTGGACTTGGAGCCAGCAGATCATGTTCTGACTCTGACAGAGTCACTGGTGGCTACAGCGGGCCTGGCACTCCGTGAAGGCCAAGGCTGACTGGGACTTAGGCTGGCTAGCATTGGAACAGAGAGACAGGTCACCCGCCAGAGGTTATAGCCAAATGTTCTCTGCTCAGAGCTAAACATGGTGTTCATGAGCATCCCACGGGCAACACTGACACCAAAATCTGGGCTTTCTGGCTGAATCTCTGACCTCATTCTGAGGTGTTTTAACTTCATTACAAATGTTCTTTGAGGGACGCCTGGGTGGCTCAGTTGGTTAAGCAGCTGCCTTTGACTCAGGTCATGATCCCAGCGTCCTGGGATCGAGTCCCACATTGGGCTCCTTGCTTGGCAGGGAGCCTGCTTCTCCCTCTGTCTCTGCCTGCCATTCTGTCTGCCTGTGCTCCCTCTCTCTCTCTGAAAAATAAATAAAATCTTAAAAAAAAAATGTTCTTTGATTGTCTGAGTCAGACAGAAGACTCCCCACGGTAGCTGAGACAGACTCTTCAAATGTGAGCTACAGCGTCGGCTCCACAGAGCAAGAGCTTGGGAGGAGGGAAGAAACGGCATTTCAGGATGAGAGGGGACTCTAACTGAACCGGATTTCTACAAGAGGAGAATCCTTAGATCTTCGTCTGCTTGGGCTGCGATCACATGTTCTCATAGATGGAGAGTCTTAAACAATTAATGTTTATTTCTCTCATTTCTAGAGGCTGGGAAGTCTAAGATCAAGGTAGATCCAGTGCCTGGCGAGACCTGCTTCTCTGTTTGCCTGTGGCCGTCTTGTGTCCTCGCATGGCCGAGAGGGCTCGAGTCTCTTTCTCTTCTTCTTCTTCTTTTTTTTTTTTAAATTTTTTAAAAAAATTAAGATATACTGTATAATTAGCCCCAGGGGTACGGGTCTGTGAATCGCCAGGTTTACACACTTCATAGCACATACCTTTCCCAATGTCCATAACCCCACCACCCTCTCCCTACCCCCGCCCCCGCAACCCTGTTTGGTTTGTGAGATGAAGAGTCTCTCATGGTTTGTCTCCCTTCCGATCCCATCTTGTTTCATTTATTCTTTTCCGACCCTCAAGCTCCCCACGTTGCCTCTCAACTTCCTCATATCAGGGAGATCATATGATAGTTGTCTTTCTCCGATTGACTTACTTCTCTTCTTTTAAGAACATTAATCCCATTGCGCATTCCCTATCTCAGGACCTCATCTAAATCTAAGAATCTCCCTGAAGCCCAACCTCCTAAAATACCATCCATTGTAGGTTAGGACTTCACACTTTGAATTTTGGGAGGACACAAGCATGGAGTTCATAGCATATCTGATAACAACTAGTGTCCCCTAGATAAAATTCTAGCTCCTAGACAAAGACTTAAAATTATGCCTTGATTCTTGTCCAGGCTCTCTGTTTGGACTTGTTCAAAACAAAGCACACAACTATTTCCTCTAAAGATTTGTTTATTCTTACCCTATTATATTCATAGGATTTTTTCCGAATGACGTCCACAAGACTCCTAATAGCTTAATCTATTATAGGAGCCTTTATAACACTGTTGGTAAAAGCATGTGCTTTGAAATGATACAGTAAAATTTATGAATAAAGTTAATGCTAAGTGCTTTATATACATTATTTAATTTAATCCGCATGAAACCCTGTTGTTGGCCACTCTTGCTGGTCTAGTTTTGCAGAGAAACTAAATTTGAGAGAGTTGCCTGAGGTTGCACAGTTAATAAGTGGTGTAGCTCGGATTTGAATCAAGTCTATCTGATTCCAGGACCTATTTACCATTCTCCTACAAAACTTTTTAAGTCCCTGGCAGTGCTAACATCTTTTCATTGCAAATCTCACTCCTTTTCGGGTAGCAGCTTTATTAATCTGTGAAAAGGCACCACAGCACAGATGAGAAATTCTTTGAAATCTTTAACATTCATGGTGAGATAAGAACCAGTTCTGTGGTATTGTCATTGCATCAGCATCGTTCGAAGGCTTCCTCTTTCACCAAACATACAATCAAAAGTAGGACAACAAAAAACAAACAAACAAAAAAAAAAACACTTCAAAGCCTGGGCAAGTTCCCCTGGCATCATTGAGACCAGTCTCTGGCTGGCTGTCTTCCTTGTCCTCCCCTCTGATAGGTGTTTCAGTCCTCTCACACTGGCGTGGCCAGATCTAAGACAGGGTTTGAGTTTGGGGAGAAGTAGAGAGAGGTGGTCTCTGGCCTGCTTTGGCAATAGACCACGTTGGTAACAAAATCCTTCCAACCTTAAGCTTAGCTCATTAGACCTCTTTCCGTATTTGCAGATAATCTCTGGGTAGTAATAAAGTGTTATTTATACATCTTTCTTAGGGACGTCATGGGGAAATGTGTTCCCTGCTGGATTCCGTCTTAATCACTTGGATTATAACAAATTTTATTTCCTTTGTGGAACTGAAATCTAAATGGAGTTTTGAGAATCAAGTATGGTGAAAGAATTATGTTATGTAAATCCTTAATCAGCTTCTTGTAAGGACATGTTGTCCCCCCACCCCCCCACCCCACCCCTTTGTTCTTCAAGTTCTAGACTTTCATAAAGGTGACATTTTGGTCGTAGGCAGACTTCCTGATTGATTTGCAGTAAATTAGACCCCCACCTATAGGACCGCTGGGAACCCTCTCCTGTCTGTCAGAAATCCCACTATTTGGACATGAGAGCTTGAAAGGCTCTGTCTTCTAACAGATTTTACGTTTAGGTCTCAGAGGTTTGCTCAACCTAAATGGACCTTGGTTCAATTTGAAGTAAGCAGAGCTGAGTTGGGTAATTGTTAGCAAATCTGTCAGTGTGCAGTGTTCATGAAACCATGAGTAGAAGTGTAACCAAACTCAAATATATATATATATTTTTTCAATGTTAAGTACTTGCCACATTAGGTAATTTTGAGTATCTTCACATTCGACCCCCCACAATAATACTCTTGAGGTAAAGGTTACTAGTTCCATTTACAAAATTTCTAATTTTGGATCACCACCTTTTGGCCATCTCTTCACCAGAGAGCTCTTTCTTTGATTCTTCAGAGTGCTTAGTTTTCAGCAATTAATCTTCAACTGTAGATTTCACAAGGGGGCAAACTACCACTTTAAACTTTGCCACTGAAAGTGGAGGTTTGGAGCTTGAGAGATGCACGGTGGTGGGCGGGGGGGCTGTTCATTGATAAACGTCCCGTAATTTGTGGGGTTCTGAAAGACTGTCTCCAAATTCTTGGTCTTGTTGACTTGCCATGTTCGCTCAAATGTCATGCTAGTTTCCCTTTTGGGATTAAATAAAATAATTTCTATGAAAACTTAAAAAAAAGACAGAGAAAGGACTAAGAGAGATGAAAAAAGCCACCTCAGATTTTACGTTTAGGTCTCAGAGGTTTGCTCAACCTAAATGGACCTTGGTTCAATTTGAAGTAAGCAGAGCTGAGTTGGGTAATTGTTAGCAAATCTGTCAGTGTGCAGTGTTCATGAAACCATGAGTAGAAGTGTAACCAAACTCAAGGGGCTCACTGCTTGGAGTGCATCAAAGTGAACACAACCCAAGAAGTGCTGGAAACAAAGGAATTTGTATTACTTGTGATAAGTTAGAAGACAGAGAGATAGCTCTTAAAGCACTGTCTGCCCCTAGGGTTAATAAAGGAAGCTTTCATTCAGTGTTTTAGCGGGTAGAGGCAGGGAGCTTGCATACACATTAAGGAACTTACTTAGGCATTTCTGGTTCAGTTGTGCGCGCTTAGTGTGTCAACAGGCTAGTGCATTCATCGTAGGCTCAAAAAATGGCAGAAAACCCCACCCACAGGAGGAGATCTTTGTATTGTAATGAGCTAAAGGTAACTTCGGGACAATTCAGGGGGGCTTGTGTGCAGTTAGTCAGCTCCAATCCAGCTCAAACTGGCTCATAGAGGGGCTATCAGGGGAGACACACCTAGCTAGGGGCTATTAGGTAAAACACCCAGCTGGGCCTTTTCTTGGCTGCAACTGTTGGTTCTGCTAAACAAAACACATTCATTCCCAGCTTTTGTCCTTTCCCTTTCTCCCTTCTGCTGATAGCTTTCGGTCCTCTTAATTTGAGTAACTTCCTGTTGCATCCTAGCTAACAAAAGTTCACGTCACAGATTTATGGAATCGGTTAGTTAGTTGTATAGTCCAAAGGAAAACAGACACAGCACTGCTCAATTTTGACAGGGACAGAAGACCAGTCTGGTGATAGTGAGCCTGGGCAGGCCATCATAAAGCAGGCAGGCGCTGGGGGCAGATGCTGCCAGGAGTCTAGGGAACTGTCCACATTTGGGTTAGCTGAAGATCACAAAACTCAACCCTGCTTTCTTCAAATGCTTTTCACGCCTGCTGGAGTTAAACAGAGCTCTGACAAGGACCGTACTGCAGCCCGAGCATTGGTCACCAGCTGCCTTCCCTCATCAATATCTTGGCTAATGGCTATGCACTTGGGGACAATTTGCCTAGCTTTCTTGATCCATCCCAGAAAACTTGCTTTTGAAGTGGTTTGGAAAGCTTCAAAAGAAACGTGCTTCGTGGAATTGGTATTGCTGCCAAACAGAAAAGATTCTGCTTTTCATCAGCGGTTTGCTTCAGCAATCTGTGTCTCTCCTACTGTCCCTGGTTTGCTGGCATGTAGACAGCACAGCTGAAGCTGAAGAACAGCAAAGGGTCTCCTGACCCTGTCCCTTCCAGGCTGGGCTAGGACTAGGCTTATAGATGTTTAGATGCTCGAACGCAGGTAAGTTGGAGATCTGCGGCAATTCTTTTAGCGTGAGGCTGGATATTCTTTATAGTTTCCCCAGACGCGGGAATTGGCAGGGCTTGAAAAAAAAAAATCACTGGCAGGAAGTTCACTTTCTTTATTGCTACCTCCCCAGCCATAAAACTAAAAGCTTTTTACCTAAATCATGTTTGCTATCTCTTGGGAGTGGGAGATCGTTTTCTTCAGAGTTTTTCCCAGTTGGAGTTTTTACTCTTAGGATTCCATATATTTAATAGTCCACTTGAATTTGAAGAGCTTTTCTAACTGATGGTTCTTCTAGTCTCTGCCCCCCCCTTCTGATTTTGTGTCATGTTCATTCCTTTCCCCCGCCCCTAGTCTCAGATTCATGAAAGTGAAATCCTTTCATTTTGAACTCATCATTTTTCACTTAATTAGAACTTCATTCACCTATTGTGCTAGCTTTAATTTCATCACTCCAAAAATAATTTTCCTCTATTTGAATTTCCTGTTTGACCTAGACCTTATTTTACTCATGCAAATAAGCAGAAAAGGGAACCTCTCCTTGTGTTTTGGGTAACAAAACACTTTGAGGGGGCTGACCCTCTGATGTATACTTTGTTATTAAGTAAAAATCTTACAAAGAATTTTCTAATTTTTAAGATTTAAAAATATAATAACTGACACTGTATCTAATTTGGTCTACATTTCTGGTGTGAAATAATGTCAGGAGCCCTGTGATCTAAAGCTAACAGGGTGACTGACCCACTGTATGACCTCAAGCAAACTATTTCATCTTTCTAGACCTTATTCCTTCATATGCAAAATATAGATACCTTCGTCTGCCGCACTTAATTCACAGAGTGAACGTCTTAGATAATGTACAACCAAATTTATTACAAAGCGTAAGGCTCTGTAATTAAGTGTAATATTACCTGTCATTTGTAAGCTTCTACAATCCTAGGGCCATGGAAGAAGTATCCTTCTGGTAAAAGATCCCTCTACAGGATTTCTACAGGATCTCTGGGTTCGTTCTTTTCCTGGCTTTTCAGAGATTCTGTTCATTATTTTTCCATTTCTCATCCACAGTTCAATCTCTTGCCTTCTTGATGTATTCTGTCAGCCTGGAAATATAAATCTTTCTTTCTTTCCTTTTTTTTTTTTTTTTTTAAAAAAAGATTTTATTTATTTATTTGACAGGCAGAGATCACAAGTAGGGAGAGAGGGGCAGGCAGAGAGAGAGGAGGAAGCAGGCTCCCTGCTGAGCAGAGAGCCTGATGCGGATGTGGGGCTTGATCCCAGGACCCTGAGATCATGACCTGAGCCGAAGGCAGAGGCTTAACCTACTGAGCCACCCAGGTGCCCCCAAATATAAATCTCTCATTTAAAAAATGTTATCTTCCATCCTGGAGAGATCTTCCTTTGACTCTGCATGCTTTCTAGCTACCAAGCCATCTATCTTCTTCCTTCATGCCAAATGTTCCTGAAGCATATTCCACTTTTACTACCTCCCCATCCCGTTCACTCTTTTATCCACGCCAACTTGACTTTCACTTTCACCGAGTCCACTGCATTACTTTTGCTAAGGTCACTATGTTAGTTTGCTAGGGTTGCCATAACAAAATACCAAGGACAGGGTTGCTTAAATAACAGAAATTAATATTCTCACAGTTCTAGAGGCTGGAAGTTCAAGATCAAGGTATCCTCAGGTTTAGTTTCCTTTGAGGCCGCTCTTCTTGACACAGTGTGTCCTTTTCTCACTGTGTCCTCACATTGTCCTCCCTCTGTCTGTGTCCTAATCTTCTCTTCTTATAGGACACCAGTCATTGATTAGGGTCTACCTACAAGACCTCACTTAACCTTAGTTACCTCTGTGAAGACCCTATCTCCAAATATAGTCACATTCTTTGGTACTGGGGTTAGGACTTCAATATGTGAACTTTGGAGGAACACAAGTGAGTCCATAAAGTCCCTAATAGCTTTTCTGTTTTTAAGCCCAGTGGGATCTCAGGAACACTCAGTGGAGTGGACCTCTTCCTCTAGCTAAAACCCTCTTTTTCAGGGGGCTTGTTTGGTACTCTATGCTTGGCTCCTTTTCTTAGGCTAACTCAGACTTCCCCCCCGTCTCCTCCTTCTGTGTCTCCAATCTCAATCTACTCAGGCTCAAAATAAGATTTTATTAATTCCTATGTTTTTAAATGTAATTTAAATTATCACGACTCCCAAATATAAAATTTTCCTATAGACCTCTCCTGCTAAGTGCTGAAACATTATGTCCAAATCCTTTCTGAAAACTCCCCCTTGGATTTTCGGAGGCATTCCTAAACCAGAACTCAGAACTCTTGAGTTCTGCCCTTCAAGCTTATGCCTCTTCCTATATCTATTCCTTCCTATCTATTTCTTCTCCAGTTTTATTGTTTTTCATAGAAATTACTTTCTTTTACTTACTTGCTTCTGCCAGAAATAATGAATAATAAACCTTGATGCTTCTTTGTTCCTGCCACACTTCTACCATAACTGTTTGCAATCCAGCTCTGCTAGTCTACCTCAAAAACATATGCTACAATAATCTTCTCCTGCCCCCCCCTTGACCTCTCCCACTTGGTCTGCAAACATAAACTCCTCTTTCTAGCTTTGTACGCTTCCACTACCTTCTCTACAGACCATTCAGAGAGATCCTTTAAAGATTTCAGTTAGCTCGTGTCTCTTCTCTGTTTAAATATCATTAACGGTTTCCCACTCACAAGGTAATTCTGCTAGATTGCAGGCTCTAAGGATAGAGGGACTAGGTTTGCCTTCTTTATTACTATTTACTCAGAGCCTACCCTGGTGCCTAGTATCTAGTAGGCACTTAACACATTCTATCTACCTTTTCAGCCTCATCTCTCACACCAGCACTCATCTGTCTCAATCACATTCTTCTTTACTCAGATTTGTGAGCTCAGTCGGGGTCGCCTGAGCTGTGATGCACTCACTCTCCCTTGTTGTCTAGCATTCACTTGTATCCTTGCTACTCTATGTGGTGTCCCAACCCAGCAACATGGGCATCTGGGGATGCTTGTTAGGACTCAGGTTCTACTCTAGCCCTCATGAATCAGAGTCTGCACTAAAACAAAGTCTTCAGGTGAGTCATGTACATAGAAAAATTTGAGAAGCTCTGCTTTAGATCTCAGCCTAAGTGTTAGTTCTTTAGAGAGAACTTCCTCAACTGGCCAGTATACATTAAGTCACCTAATGGATTCACTTAACAGCATCTGTGGCCCCACAAGGAAAAGCAAGTGAAGTATAAGGGAGGAAGCCTGGAGAAGTGAAGCCTGCCAATCAGAAGCCGTTTATTTTGAATTTTACCTAGGGTTGACCTTTCAAAATTTGGGTTTATATAGAAGGACATGTGAAATCTGTGAATCGTTTAATCTGAACAAACTGAAAATTGCTAGAAGTTTTCTTTGTTTTAACAAATTTTTGACTTCGCTCTAGAAAACCACTTTATACAGTTGTTTTGTTTTGATTGGCCACATTGTGACACTGTAGGATAAACACGTATCAGCGAGCTGCAATTTGTTTGGGTTTTCCAATATTTCATTGATCCATGGTTGTGGAGCATATTTTAGAAAGTCCAGCTTGAACACCTATTCTTTAATGTAGTTTGATTTTTAGCTTTGTTGCAAGTCAATTGTTCAGTGTTTTGTTGCAGACTCCTTGGATATTAAATAGTCGACCGATCGGCTTGTGGTTCTTGGAGCTTTGCGTTGGATGCCCAGTAATACGATTATTGCAGATCTTCAGCATTTCACAAAGGATGCGTAATGAGTGTTCAACCAATGAAGTAATCCATGGTTGTGACTGAGAGATGAAAGAAAACACACTAATTAAAAATAAGCACCTTCATTGCTTATCTCCGGAAGCATTTCTAAGGTGTCATACAAGTACACTTTACTCGCAAAATATTTTGTTACCGCTATTTGCCAAGTATTTCAGGATTTTATGGTACCAGAGCAGTCTATTAATTTAACTGGACAACTTGTTGGAGTTATTCAATAAACTAAAACTCTTGGCAGAGCTATAATTTTAAAGTGTAATCCCACTGGTTCCATGAGTGTTACAGCTGCTCCTTGTTTTTTTTAATAATAGAACTGATGAGAACTTCATTTGAAAGGAAAGCTGGGTGCAGGTGCAGTGCTATTTAGATGTAATCGAGGACACATTTGACATCTGTTGCAAGATCTATAGGTAAAGCAAAACTGAAGTTGACATCAGCCCTTTGTCAAAGCTACATAGTTTAAAAACTTCATAGACCTTTCCTGGACATTGAGGGAGGAAGTTTAGTAGAAATCTAAGGGGATGAGAGAGGGACCAACATTTGTTGATTGCTTTTTATTGGGCACTCATTTAATCATCACATCAACCCTTAAAGTTAGATTTTATTTTTCATTTTACCCAGACGAAAAATTGAGCCTCGGACACGTGCCCCATGCTTTTTTTTTGTTGTTGTTCCCCCTGTTTACACATTAGAATCACAGGAGGGGCATTAAAAAAAACACATTTTTTTAAAAAGATTTTTATTTATTTATTTGATAGAGATCACAAGTAGGGAGAAGGCAGGCAGAGAGAGAGGGGGAAGCAGGCTCCCCGCTGGGCAGAGAGCCTGATGTGGGGCTCGATCCCAGTACCCTGAGATCATGACCTGAGCCAAAGGCAGAGGCTTAAACAAGTGAGCCACCCAGGCGCCCCCCCCAAAAACACATTTTTATACTCATTAGGATGGCTATTATTAAAAAAAAAAAAACTAGAAAACAACAAGTATAAGCAATGGTATGGAGAAATTGGAACACTTGTGCTTGGCTGGTGAGAATGTAAAATGGTAGAGCTGCTGTGGAAAATAGTATGCTGGTTCCTGAAAAAGTAAAACATAGCATTACCATATGATTCACCAGTCCCACTCATCGATGGATGTATATGTAAAGGAGTTGAAAGCAGGGACTCAAACAGGTATTGCACCCCCATTTCCATAGCAACATTATTCATGATAGGAAAAAGGTAGAAATAACCCAAATGTTCACTGATGGATAAATGAATAAACAAAAGGTGGTATATATACACAATGGAATATTACTCAGCCATAAAAAGGGATGAAAAAAATTTTAAGTTTTTATTTAAATTCCAATTGGTTAACATGCAAGGTTATATTATTTCCAGGTATACAATTAGTACAATTAGTTCCATACAACACTTGATACTCATTACAGGTGCTCTCCTTAATCCCCATCACCTGTTTCACCCATTGCCCTACCCACTTCCTTACCGGTAACCATCAGTTTGTTCTCTACAGCTCAGAGTCTCTTGGTTTGCCTCTCTCTCTTCTTTTCTCTCTCTCTTTTTTTCCTTTTGCTCACTTGTTTTGTTTCTTAAATTCCACATATGAGTGAAATCATATGGTATTTGTCTTTCTCTGACTTATTTCATTTAGAATAATACTCTCTAGCTCCATCTATGTTGTTTAAAATGGCAAGATTTCATTCTTTTTTATGGCTAAGTAATATTCCATTACATATCATCTCTCTCTTTTTAAAAAATCTATTCATTTGTTGATGGATACTTAGGCTATTTCCATAGTTTGGCTATTGTAGATAATGCTGCTATAGACACTGAGGTGCATGTATCCCTTTGAATTAGTATTTTTGCATTCTTTGGGTAAATACCTAGTAGTGCAATTGCTGGATTGTGGCATAGTTTTATTTGTAACTTTTTGAGGAAACTCTATACGGTTCTCCAGAGTGGCTGCACTAGCTTGCATTCCCACCAATAGTGCAGGAGGGTTCCTCTTTCTCCACAACCTTGCCAACATCTGTTGTTTCTTGTACTGTGGATTGTAGCCATTCTGACAGGTGTAAGGGGATATGTCATTGTAGTTTTAATTTTCAGTCTCCTGATGATGAGATCCCAGCATCTTTTCATGTGTCTGTCAGTTATCTGTATGTCTTCTTTGGAAAAATGTCTATTCATGTCTTCTGCCCATTTCTTTTTTTTTTTATTTTTTTTTAATTAATTTTTTATTTTTTATAAACATATATTTTTATCCCCAGGGGTACAGGTCTGTGAATCACCAGGTTTACACACTTCACAGCACTCACCAAAGCACATACCCTCCCCAATGTCCATAATCCCACCCCCTTATCCCAAATCCCCTCCCCCCAGCAAACCTCAGTTTGTTTTGTGAGATTAAGAGTCACTTATGGTTTGTCTCCCTCCCAATCCCATCTTGTTTCATTGATTCTTCTCGTACCCACTTAAGCCCCCATGTTGCATCACCACTTCCTCATATCAGGGAGATCATATGATAGTTGTCTTTCTCCGCTTGACTTATTTCGCTAAGCATGATACGCTCTAGTTCCATCCATGTTGTCGCAAATGGCAAGATTTCATTTCTTTTGATGGCTGTATACTATTCCATTGTGTATATATACCACATCTTCTTTATCCATTCATCTGTTGATGGACATCTAGGTTCTTTCCATAGTTTGGCTATTGTGGACATTGCTGCTATAAACATTCGGGTGCACGTGCCCCTTTGGATCACTACGTTTGTATCTTTAGGGTAAATACCCAATAGTGCAATTGCTGGGTCATAGGGCAATTCTATTTTCAACATTTTGAGGAACCTCGATGCTGTTTTCCAGAGTGGCTGCACCAGCTTGCATTCCCACCAACAGTGTAGGAGGGTTGCCCTTTCTCTGCATCCTCGCCAGCATCTGTCATTTCCTGACTTGTTGATTTTAGCCATTCTGACTGGTGTGAGGTGATATCTCATTGTGGTTTTGATTTGTATTTCCCTGATGCCGAGTGATATGGAGCACTTTTTCATGTGTCTGTTGGCCATCTGGATGTCTTCTTTGCAGAAATGTCTGCTCATGTCCTCTGCCCATTTCTTGATTGGATTATTTGTTCTCTGGGTGTTGAGTTTGCTAAGTTCTTTATAGATTCTGGACACTAGTCCTTTATCTGATATGTCGTTTGCAAATATCTTCTCCCTTTCTGTCAGTTGTCTTTTGATTTTGTTAACTGTTTCCTTTGCTGTGCAAAAGCTTTTGATCTTGATGAAATCCCAATAGTTCATTTTTTCCCTTGCTTCCCTTGCCTTTCGCATTGTTCCAAGGAAGATGTTGCTGCGGCAGAGGTCGAAGAGGTTGCTGCCTGTGTTCTCCTCAAGGATTTTGATGGATTCCTTTTGCACATTGAGGTCCTTCATCCATTTTGAGTCTATTTTTGTGTGTGGTGTAAGGAAATGGTCCAATTTCATTTTTCTGCATGTGGCTGTCCAATTTTCCCAGCACCATTTATTGAAGAGGCTGTCTTTTTTCCATTGGACATTCTTTCCTGCTTTGTCGAAGATTAGTTGACTGTAGAGTTGAGGGTCTATTTCTGGGCTCTCTATTCTGTTCCATTGATCTATGTGTCTGTTTTTGTGCCAGCACCATGCTGTCTTGATGATGACAGCTTTGTAATAGAGCTTGCAGTCCGGAATTGTGATGCCACCAACGTTGGCTTTCTTTTTCAATATCCCTTTGGCTATTCGAGGTCTTTTCTGGTTCCATATAAATTTTAGCATTATTTGTTCCATTTCTTTGAAAAAGATGGATGGTACTTTGATAGTAATTGCGTTAAATGTGTAGATTGCTTTAGGTAGCATAGACATTTTCACAATATTTATTCTTCCAATCCAGGAGCATGGAACATTTTTCCATTTCTTTGTGTCTTCCTCAATTTCTTTCATGAGTACTTTATAGTTTTCTGAGTATAGATTCTGTATCTCTTTGGTTAGGTTTATTCCTAAGTATCTTATGGTTTTGATGCAATTGTAAATGGGATTGACTCCTTAATTTCTCTTTCTTCTGTCTTGCTGTTGGTGTAGAGAAATGCAACTGATTTCTGTGCATTGATTTTATATCCTGACACTTTACTGAATTCCTGTATAAGTTCTAGCAGTTTTGGAGTGGAGTCTTTTGGGTTTTCCACATATAGTATCATATCATCTGCAAAGAGTGATAATTTGACTTCTTCTTTGCCGATTTGGATGCCTTTAATTTCCTTTTGTTGTCTGATTGCTGAGGCTAGGACCTCTAGTACTATGTTGAATAGCAGTGGTGATAATGGACATCCCTGCCATGTTCCTGACCTTAGCGGAAAAGCTTTCAGTTTTTCTCCATTGAGAATGATATTTGCGGTGGGTTTTTCATAGATGGCTTTGATGATATTGAGGTATGTGCCCTCTATCCCTACACTTTGAAGAGTTTTGATCAGGAAGGGATGCTGTACTTTGTCAAATGCTTTTTCAGCATCTATTGAGAGTGTCATATGGTTCTTGTTCTTTCTTTTATTGATGTGTTGTATCACATTGACTGATTTGCGGATGTTGAACCAACCTTGCAACCCTGGAATAAATCCCACTTGGTCATGGTGAATAATCCTTTTAATGTACTGTTGAATCCTATTGGCTAGTATTTTGTTGAGTATTTTCGCATCTGTGTTCATCAAGGATATTGGTCTATAGCTCTCTTTTTTGGTGGGATCCTTGTCTGGTTTTGGGATCAAGGTGATGCTGGCCTCATAAAATGAGTTTGGAAGTTTTCCTTCCATTTCTATTTTTTGGAACAGTTTTAGGAGAATAGGAATTAGTTCTTTTTTAAATGTTTGGTAGAATTCCCCCGGGAAGCCGTCTGGCCCTGGGCTTTTCTTTGTTTGGAGATTTTTAATGACTGTTTCAATCTCCTTACTGGTTATGGGTCTGTTCAGGCTTTCTATTTCTTCCTGGTTCAGTTGTGGTAGTTTATATGTTTCTAGGAATGCATCCATTTCTTCCAGATTGTCAAATTTATTGGCGTAGAGTTGCTCATAGTATGTTCTTATAATAGTTTGTATTTCTTTGGTGTTAGTTGTGATCTCTCCTCTTTCATTCATGATTTTATTTATTTGGGTCCTTTCTCTTTTCTTTTTGATAAGTTGGGCCAGGGGTTTATCAATTTTATTAATTCTTTCAAAGAACCAGCTCCTAGTTTCGTTGATTTGTTCTATTGTTTTTTTGGTTTCTATTTCATTGATTTCTGCTCTGATCTTTATGATTTCTCTTCTCCTGCTGGGCTTAGGGTTTCTTTCTTGTTCTTTCTCCAGCTCCTTTAGGTGTAGGGTTAGGTTGTGTACCTGAGACCTTTCTTGTTTCTTGAGAAAGGCTTGTACTGCTATATATTTTCCTCTCAGGACTGCCTTTGTTGTGTCCCACAGATTTTGAACCATTGTATTTTCATTATCATTTGTTTCCATGATTTTTTTCAATTCTTCTTTAATTTCCCGGTTGACCCATTCATTCTTTAGAAGGATACTGTTTAGTCTCCATGTATTTGGGTTCTTTCCAAACTTCCTTTTGTGGTTGAGTTCTAGCTTTAGAGCATTGTGGTCTGAAAATATGCAGGGAATGATCCCAATCTTTTGATACTGGTTGAGTCCTGATTTAGGACTGAGGATGTGATCTATTCTGGAGAATGTTCCATGTGCACTAGAGAACAATGTGTATTCTGTTTCTTGGGGATGAAATAGTCTTAATATATCTGTGATGTCCATCTGGTCCAGTGTGTCGTTTAAGGCCTTTATTTCCTTGCTGATCTTTTGCTTGGATGTTCTGTCCATTTCAGTGAGGGGAGTGTTAAAGTCCCCTACTATTATTGTATTATTGTTGATGTGTTTCTTTGATTTTGTTATTAATTGGTTTATATAGTTGGCTGCTCCCACGTTGGGGGCATAGATATTTAAAATTGTTAAATCTTCTTGTTGGACAGACCCTTTGAGTATGATATAGTGTCCTTCCTCATCTCTTATTATAGTCTTTGGCTTAAAATCTAATTGATCTGATATAAGGATTGCCACTCCTGCTTTCTTCTGATGTCCATTAGCATGGTAAATTCTTTTCCACCCCCTCACTTTAAATCTGGAGGTGTCTTCGGGCTTAAACTGAGTTTCTTGGAGGCAACATATAGATGGATTTTGTTTTTGTATCCATTCTGATACCCTGTGTCTTTTGACAGGGGCATTTAGCCCATTAACATTCAGGCTAACTATTGAGAGATATGAATTTAGTGCCATTGTATCGCCTGTAAGGTGACTGTTACTGTATATGGTCTCTGTTCCTTTCTGGTCTACCACTTGGAGGCTCTCTCTTTGCTTAGAGGACCCCTTTCAATATTTCCTGTAGAGCTGGTTTGGTGTTTGCAAATTCTTTTAGTTTTTGTTTGTCCTGGAAGCTTTTAATCTCTCCTTCTATTTTCAATGATAGCCTACCTGGATATAGTATTCTTGGCTGCATGTTTTTCTCATTTAGTGCTCTGAAAATATCATGCCAGCTCTTTCTGGCCTGCCAGGTCTCTGTGGATAAGTCAGCTGCCAATCTAATATTTTTACCATTGTATGTTACAGACTTCTTTTCCCGGGCTGCTTTCAGGATTTTCTCTTTGTCACTGAGACTTGTAAATTTTACTATTAGGTGACGGGGTGTGGGCCTATTCTTATTGATTTTGAGGGGCGTTCTCTGAACCTCCTGAATTTTGATGCTCGTTCCCTTTGCCATATTGGGGAAATTCTCCCCAGTAATTCTCTCCAGTATACCTTCTGCTCCCCTCTCTCTTTCTTCTTCTTCTGGAATCCCAATTATTCTAATGTTGTTTCGTCTTATGGTGTCACTTATCTCTCGAATTCTCTCCTCGTGGTCCAGTAGCTGTTTGTCCCTCTTTTGCTCAGCTTCTTTATTCTCTGTCATTTGGTCTTCTATATCACTAATTCTTTCTTCTGCCTCATTTATCCTAGCAGTGAGAGCCTCCATTTTTGATTGCACCTCATTAATAGCTTTTTTGATTTCAACTTGGTTAGATTTTAGTTCTTTTATTTCTCCAGAAAGGGCTTTTATATCTCTCGAGAGGGTTTCTCTAATATCTTCCATGCCTTTTTCGAGCCCGGCTAGAACCTTGAGAATTGTCATTCTGAACTCTAGATCTGACATATTACCAATGTCTGTATAGATTAGGTCCCTAGCCTTCGGTACTGCCTCTTGTTCTTTTTTTTGTGTTGAATTTTTCCGTCTTGTCATTTTGTCCAGATAAGGATATATGAATGGGCAAGTAAAATACTAAAAGGGTGGCAACAACCCCAGGAAAATATGCTTTAACCAAATTAGAAGAGATCCCAAATCGTGAGGGGGGAGAAAGGGGATAAAAAGAGGTTCAAAAAGGAAGAAAGAAAAAAAAAAAAGAAAAAAAAAAGAAAAGAAAAGAATTAAAAAAAAGAAAACACCTAAGAAAAATGTAAAAAAGAAAAAATATATATATTAGATAAACTAGTAAAAAATCATTAAAAAAGAAAAAGGTAACAGTTAAAAAAAAATTTACCCGAAGGCGAGAAAAAAAAAACAACAAAAAATGAAAAAGAAAAAAATTAAATTAACTGCAAGACTAAAAAAAAATCACAGGGAAAAAGCCATGAGTTCCGTGCTTGGCTTTCTCCTCCTCTGGAATTCTGCTGCTCTCCTTGGTATTGAAACCGCACTCCTTGGTAGGTGAACTTGGTCTTGGCTGGATTTCTTGTTGATCTTCTGGGGGAGGGGCCTGTTGTAGTGATTCTCAAGTGTCTTTGCCCCAGGCGGAATTACATCGCCCTTACCCGGGGGGCTTGGGTGAGTAATCCGCTCGGGTTTGCTTTCAGGAGCTTTTGTTCCCTGAGCACTTTCCGTAGAGTTCTGGAGGATGGAGAATACAAATGGCGGCCTCCTGGTCTCCGGCCCGGAGGAGCCGAGAGAGCCCAGGGCCGCACTCCTCAGTGCGCGCTCAGAGAACAGCGCCCAGTTACTCCCGTCTGCCTGACTTCCGGCCGCGCTCCGAGCTCACCGAGCCTGCGACCGGTTCAAGGTAACACCGAGCTCCGAGCTTACTATCGGCTCTGTCTCTGTAGCCGGCTTTCCCGTTCCAATACCCGCAAGCTCTGCGACACTCAGACACCCCCGATCCTTCTGTGACCCTGCGGGACCTGAGCCCACGCTGACCCTGCGTGGGTTTCGCTCCGGTTTAGCCTCTGGAGCGATGTCCCTCAGCGGAACAGACTTTTAAAAGTCCTGATTTTGTGCGCGGTTGCTCCGCCGCTTGCCGGGAGCCGGCCCCTCCCCCCGGGGTCTATCTTCCCGTTGCTTTGGATTCACTTCTCCACCGGTCCTACCTTTCAGAAAGTGATTGTTTTTCTGTTTCCAGAATTGTTGTTCTTCTTGTCCTGCTGATGGATTTTCAGGTGTTTGCAATCTTTAGATAAGCTATCTAGCTGATCTCTGGCTAGCTGAAGCAGTCTCAGCCTGCTACTTCTCCGCCATCTTGACTCCTCCCCAGGATGTGTCTAATTTTTTATTTTTTATAAACATAGATTTTTATCCCCAGGGGTACAGGTCTGTGAATCACCAGGTTTACACACTTCACAGCACTCACCAAAGCACATACCCTCCCCAATGTCCATAATCCCACCCCCTTCTCCCAAACCCCCTCCCCCCAGCAACCCTCAGTTTGTTTTGTGAGATTAAGAGTCACTTATGGTTTGTCTCCCTCCCATTCCCATCTTGTTTCATTTATTCTGCCCATTTCTTAACTGTATTATTTGTTTTTTGGGTGTTGAATTTTATAAGTTCTTTATATATTTTGGATACTAACCCTTCATTGGATATGCCATTTGCAATTATCTTCTCTCATTCTGTAGGTTGCCTTTTAGTTTTGTTGTTTCCTTTGCCATGCAAAAGCTTTTCATTTTAATGAAATCTCAGTAGTTTATTTTTGCTTTTGTTTCCCTGCCCTCAGCAGACATATCTACAAAGAGGTTGCTATGGCCAATGTCAAAGAGGTTACTAACTGTTCTTCTCTAGTATTTTTATGGTTTCATGTCTCACAGTTCATTCTTTAGTCTATTTTGAATTTATTTTTGTGTATAGTTTAAGAAAGTGGTCCAGTTTCCTTCTTTCTTTCTTTCTTTTTTTATTTTGGTGTGTAGCTAACACGTTTTTCCAACATCATTTGTTGAGGAGACTGGTTTTTTCCCACTGAATATTATTTCCTGCTTTATTGAAGATTAATTCACCATAAAGTTCTGGGTTCATTTCTGGGTTTTCTGTTCTGTTCTATTGATCTCTGTGTCCATTTTTATGCCATACTGTTTTGATCACTACAGCTTTGTATATAATTTGAAGTCCAGAACTGTGATGCCTCCAGCTTTGCTTTTCATTTTCAAGACTGCTTTGGCTATTTAGGGTGTTCTATGGCTCCATACAAATTTTTAGATTATTTGTTCTAGTTCTGTGAAAAATGCTGTTGGTATTTTAATGGAAATTGGACTGAATATGTGAATTGCTTTGGGTAGCATATCTACTCCTTGAATGAAGAAATAAGTTTTAACGGAGAGTGCTGAGATATATTAATTTACATTAATTCAGGAATTGTGATTAGCTCCATATTGGCTTCCAATGTTAGAAAAAGAATGGTGATGACTGTCCCTGTAAAAGAAATGTCACTATGAGCCATCTTGATCATGTTTTCCTAGGACATAATCTACATAAGATGTCTGCATTTGATGTACATTTCAGTGTATATAAAATATAGTGTAAAATATATTCATAGACTAGGTACTATCTTGAAACTCTAAGATTGTATACTTTTATGTCAGAGCCATTTTTATCCCCAGGACCTCTTAAATTTAGCTTCTTCATTGGTTTCGCCAAGCGTGCCTTCTTTCCTATCCATCTACTTTTTCCCCTTTGATTCATCCAATATACATTAACTTTTTTTTACCCAATATCTCCTTTCATGAAGCTAGCCTCTGATAATGTTTCTGTTGAACATAATGAAAAATAGACAAGACTGAATACAGTTAAAGTTTGTCTTCTATTTATTTGGTGGCAACATGCTCATATGGAGGAGAAGTCCTTCTTTTTAAATCAACATTTAATCACCAGGCAGAGAAGATTAGGAGAAATTAGATTCTAGAATCAGGCATCTATCAAACGCAAGTATCTTCTCATTGATTTTTATTGAGTCCTTTCTTATATATTTTGCCACTAGTTAGCTGACTCCTAAATTGCTTAGCCCAGATGGAATATAGTTTGCAATTGGCAAGTGGGGATCATATGAGGAATGCCATATTGAATCTGATAATTAAATATTTAGGAATTTTGTGAGTTGGTTGTTAAAAAATTGGTAGCTTGAAGTCAAGCATGGTGAGAGTATTTACATCAGAGAAATCAGCAACTGCTACAAATCCATCTCCCCTCCCTCATTGGTTTATCAGCACATCACTTTTATTCTTCTTGTAAGCATTCAAGATTCCTATAAATATTCATAATCCCTCTTAAATTCTCTGTCTCACTCAGAATAAGACAAAGTGCTTACAGTGGCCAATAAGACCCCAAATGAGCTGACCCAGCCTACTCTCTCTGCTTCTTCCTGTTCACCCCACTCCTGTTGTTCCTGTGTTTCATGCATATGGCTAGGGATGTTTCTGTGGAGGACATTCTGCTGTTTGTACCCTTGCCCCAGATATCTACAGAGACGTTCCCTTACCACCTTTAAATCTGCGTAAATGTCATCTTCTCAGTGACATGATCTGTTTTAGTTTCTTATTACTGCTGTAGCCAATTAGCAAAAATTCAGTGACTTAAAAGAACACACGTTTTCTCTTTATAAGAATTCATTTCCTTACCTTTTCCAGCTTCTAGAGGATGCTCACATTCCAGGACTCATAGCCCTTCCAGCCAGCAATTGTCACTCCAACCTCTACTGTCATATCTCCTGTCTCTGAATCTGCCATTTACCCCTTTCCCGTAAAAGGACCCTTGTGATTACGCTGAACCCATCCAGAAACCCTGATACTCTCTCTATCTCATGATCCTTAACTTAACCACATTTGCAACATCACTTTTGTCTCATCAGGATGTAAACACATTTGAGGGCCTTTATTCTGCCTACTATACCTTCCTTAATCATCCCATTTGTTTTTGTACCTATTCACTCCTAGCATTCCTTATCCCTTTTCCTTGCTTAATTTTTCTTTGTACCCCTTATCACTTTCTAGAATATTATATATTTTACATGTTTATTTTATTGATGGTCTGTCTTCACCCACTAAAATGTAATCTGAATGAGGGTAAATATTTTTGTTTTATATATTTTTAAGTATTTTGTTTTATATCATTGTTGCATTTTCATTGCTTAAAACAGTTCTCCTACTAAGCATTCTATATATTCTGTTTGAATGAGTTAGGTGGAAGAGTTTGTAAAAAGAAACTGACATGGCATGGAGGGTTCTCCAGTGAGGGGAGGAGGCCATGGAGTAGAGCCTGTAGAGGACACTGAAAAGCTCCAGAGATCTCTCCCAGTAGAACTGCTTTGTCCACTCTGAAATACTTGTTCAAGTTCTGGCTTCTCATCTCTTCCCTCATGTTTGTTTTTTCCCTTTATTTGGAATATATTCAAAATTTTTATAATAGTTTCTGACTCTAGTTTTTAAACTCCTGAGGCAAAGGAAACATTTTACCCTTCATAGTTCTGTAATTCTTCTCCCTTCTTTGTATAGTGCCAAGAATTTCCTTTTCTGGTTTCTTATTTTTCATTTTTTCAAAAATCAGCCTAAAAGAAGGAAGGGAACAATGATCTCAATTTTCTATGGGTTTTTGTTTTCATTTTTTTTTGTTTGTTTTATTTTGTTTTGTTTTTGGAGGGTAGCAATGAGGTCTTTATTCAGGAGAAAACGTCTTCATGTGGGAAGTATAGCTTTCCTAGCTTGGGCACCGTGATAAGAAAGTTGAAATTCGCAATCCAGAAGAAGACCAGATGTCTTCAGAAATGGTCTTCCCATTTGAGATTTCTATGGCTGGTATTCTGATTAGCATGGGTTTAGATGTCTGTATCTAAACCCGTCAAAGCCACGAATCTTCATGAACCATTCTGTCAGCTCTGGATAAAGGTAGGGTAATGGTTCCAGGGACGAATTTTACTTCAAAATGCTTAGTTTATTTATGGGAAGAGTACAAGGATTTAATTTCCAAAGATCTATATTTTAAGAGGTCAAAACATTTTTCTTGGTACTTGTCTTAATTTGTTTGAGTTGCTGTAATAAAAATACCATAAACTGGGTGGCTTATAAACAGTAAACATTTATTTCTCACAGTTCTGGAAACTGGAAACTCTGAATCTGGTGCCAGCAGAGTCAGAGTCTGGTGAAGGCCTGCCTTCTTACTGTGTCTTCACATAGTGAAAGGGGTGACTGAGCTCTCTGGGGTCTCTTTCATAAGGACATGAATCCCATTCATGAAGTCTCCACCTTCATGTTCTAATCACCTCCAAAAGACCCCACCTCAAAGTACCATTGCATTAGGGATTAGGTTTTCAACTTATAAATTTGGGGGAGGCCTGTAAAACTCAGACCATGATAATACTATTTCGTGATTATGGAGTAAATAGAATTCTTGTTAGAATTCTCAGCTGCGGGATGCCTGGGTGGCTCAGTTGGTTAAGCAGCTGCCTTCGGCTCAGGTCATGATCCCAGCGTCCTGGGATCGAGTCCCACATCGGGCTCCTTGCTCGGCAGGGAGTCTGCTTCTTCCTCTGCCTCTGCCTGCCATTCTGTCTGCCTGTGTTCATGCTCTCTCTCTCTCTCTGACAAATAAAAAAAAAAAAATTCTCAGCTGCAAGTAGAGAATCAGTATTTTGATATATGTCCTGCTGTGGCCTGAGACTTAGAATCATGGTTTAAAGGAGATCTTCCTTCAGTCTACTTATAGGTTAAAGAACATGCATAAGCACCAATGTGGAGTCTTCATTGGTCATTTTTGGTAATTATATTTACTTATTCCAGAGAAAAATTAAAATATGATAAGGAGTGGAATATTATCTGTTGCCATCTCAGGTATTATGATCGGAACCTTCCTTAGATAAGCAATAGTGAGTCACAAGGACACTGTATGCTGTAACAGCCTTTGCCTTCAAGGCATTGCAAACAACTTGAATCAATCCACTAACCTTATCAAACACAAGCAAACAGAAAAATGAAAACCATTTATCTGAAACAGCAGGTTGGAAAATTCATTGTTATACTTTGAAGGCATATCACTAACCCTGCCAAAGCTTTGCTCCACCAGAGCAGGGCATGAATTTTTCATTGCCCCAATAATCAAGGTCTTTAGAGTTTCACTGTGTTTTCTCTCTAATGTAGCTAATATGTTGAACACTGTTGACATTCTGCTTATAGTTGCTGAGGATAAAATAAGAAGAAAACTTGCTTTGAATGATATTATAAAAACATTGAAAGAAATAACTTTGCTGTCAGAACTAAAGTTGAATTATGTTCTCTATTCAAAGTCACTTAAGGTGGGAGGGGGCAAGTCTTTCAAGTTGATTTTAGATAACAGATACAGACATCTTTATTGGATTTGTCTGGAAAAAGAGAGAGAAAATTCTAACATTATCTTCTCTGGTCAACACGTGTAAGGTTCAGCCCTGTTAGAGCCCCCTACCCCCATCCATTTAGATCCTTTTTTCCCTTACTCAGATTTCATATATGGAGAAAAAACTCAAACGACTTTCAAATAGTTACCCTGGAAATTTATTAACTTATTCTCATGACACTATAATTGCTCATGAAGCATTTTGAAGATTCTTCTATTGAACTGGTCTTCAAAGCTAGTGGTAATTCCTATGATGAAGTTGATCTTACTTCATTTGCATTTTAGGGTCACATATAGTGGGACTAACATGGACTTCAGGGTCTCATAACTGTCTAGAATCCAGGCTCTGCTCTCAGTGCAGATATAAGGTTTTAGACAAGTTATTTAAGCTCCTTGAGCCTCAGTTTTCTGATACAACAACACATACTTTATAGGGTTGTTGTGTGGATGAAATGTGGTCATGTGTTTAAGTCCTGTATAGGGTATTCTTTTCCTCCTTCCCTCTTCCCTGTCCCTGATTTCTCATCAAGGCTTACTATGAGGTCTGACCTCTCAGAGGTTAGACACACAACCAAGCTTGATGTTTACTAGAAAACGAGGAGCCATACTTGGGTATTGGGGAACCAGGGAATGGTAACTGTGATGCTGGAGACCCCTGTAGGAGGAAAAGGAGGAAAGGGAGGCAGATCAGAAGAGTGGGAAGTGATGCTTTTGAAAGCCACTTAGGCATGAGACTGGGGCCTCTGGTCAAGGTTATTTGTAGTGCTGAGTTATTTGGAGTCGAGGTAGTAGCAGATATAGAAGTTGGATGGCAGTTATTGCCCTGTCAAGAGTCTAATAACTTGTTTCCTGTTAAGCCTAGATTAATTTCTTCTGTCCCAGTCAAATTCATGGGCAATTCAAATTCTATACCTTTTTCTTTTTAAAGATTTATTTATTTTAGAGAGGGGGGGGGGTAGGCAAAGGGAGAGAATCCAAGCAGACTCATCAATGAGCACAGAGCCTGATGTGGGGCTCCATCCCATGACCCATGAGATCAAGGCCTGAACTGAAACCAAGAGTTGGGTGCTCAAACAACTGAACCACCCAGGCATCCCATCTTCCCATATTTCTGATCTGGTCTCTGTACCGTCATTTCTCATCTGCAAGAGCATCTTCTTTGGGCAAATAGGAAAGTTTTAGAGTACCAGGGGCAGGTAGGGACTTGGTCCCTTTTCCTCTTCATTGTTAAAGCCATGGGTTGCCAAGGTTAGGGTAGAGTCTGATTATAGCAGTTTGATAATTACATCTCTTATTTTGGATAAATGTACCCCTATACACTTTGACCTCCCACTTACTTCACTTACTCCCTTTTTCATTTTTTCAACACATGTATTTGTGGAATGGTTGCCCTGGCAAGGAGAAGGGACCATTCTTTAGCAAGGAAGAAGAATGTGCAGAACTATAGGCTTGATTTTTCATGACTTTCAACAGTTTCTAAAATACAATAGGCTCTAACTTGAAGGGTAGGACCTGTTATCCATGAAAATATTTAAAAAATTTTAAAAATCTGTTCCAAAAGAACTTCTAAAATGTTTTGAAAAATCATTAACCATGTTGGAGTGACTACTGAGCTTTCCAAGATTTCAAAGTGTCCCAACAACATTTATGAGCCTCTCCTGTGTGCCTGGTGCAGGAAAATTATAGCTGGAGTCACAAAATGAGTTGGAAAGTCCCTGACCATAGGCATTCAATTACTGACTAAGTGTAGATACCATGTAGAAAGTACCATGTGTTCTGGAGAGGGGATGTGGTCAGCAAGTATACCTGGTGGGAAGAGCAGGGAAGATGTCAGGTGCTGTTTGAGTTTCCGTGAAGAATAAGTTTGATTTTATGAGGCCAAGAGAAGAAGCATTTTGTGTGTTACACATTTTTCCAAGGCACTAGTGAGGAATTTCTATTTTATTTGCTCTTCAGAGATCAGCCTTGGGAAACTCACATCTTCTATCTCAGAATGAGAAGAGGGGTGTGATCCTTTTTTGCACAGTATTTTTCACAGAATTTCTTTGTGTTGCCAAGTTTACTTGTAGAGCTGAAGCTTGTCAGAGTTCTCATAACAAATGCATGATTGAACTAAATTACAGCCCTTCGCCTGTGGCACTGGAGCCTTTCGCTCCCCCAATGCTTCCGGGGTGATGGTTTGCCTTCTGTGATTTATTTACAGACTGAATGATACCAAATAACAATTCCCAGGCTTACACCTATAACAGGGGTCAGAAATAGTTTAAACTTTGTGATTTACACTAACAAATGCAGTCTTAAAAAGCTGTTGTTTTTTAACATGTATGGATATACTGACTATACAGACTTCTCTTAAATGTAGTGCAGTAATGAAAGTGGTTGTTTTTTTTTAAGATTTTATTTATTTATTTGACAGAGAGAAACTCAGCAAGAGAGGGAACACAAGCAGGGGCAGTGGGAGAGGGAGAAGCAGGCCTCTTGCTGAGCAGGAAGCCCAATGCGTGGCTCCATCCAAGGACCCTGGGGTCAAGACCTGAGCCCAAGGCAGACGCTTAATGACTGAGCCACCCAGGCGTGCCATGAAAGTGTTTTATAAACTGTTATAAACCTTATAAAGTGTAAGGTAATTGTTAGTGTTATAGATATGCTTTATTAAGTATCAGAGGATGATTTTAGAAAGTACGGGGATTTTAATTGTGAAATTTTTCTAAAGCATGCAGAAGAATTTTGGAATAATCTTTCCCATTAGAATGGCATGACTAGTGGGGCACCTGGGTGGCTCAGTGGGTTAAGCCACTGCCTTCGGCTCAGGTCATGATCTCAGGGTCCTGGGATTGAGTCCTGTATCGGGCTTTCCCCTCGGCGGGGAGCCTGCTTCCCCCTCTCTCTCTCTGCCTGCCTCTCTGCCTACTTGTGATCTTTCTCTGTCAAATAAATAAATACAATCTTTAAAAAAATTAAAAAAAATAATGGCATGACTCGTTTTTAAAATCCCTTGCTTTGTACATTTTGTGTGCTGCAGATTAGCAATTGAGTGTATTAGTGTCTTTGCATTGTAGGAGTTTGTGTAAATTTTTACTATGTCGAGGAAAAGGCCACATAAATAAATAGGATTGCATTTGTCTCAGAACCCATCATTTTGAAGGATGATTTAAGACCATAGGAAATACTCTCTTTTCCAAAGGCAACTAATTTTATTTGTATTTTAAAGCCCATACTTATCCTGCCTACCTTTATTAACTGAAACAACAAGTTATCACAAACTTTAACAGAAAGTAAAATTTCTTTTTTGTTAACCAGAAGAGAAACATGAAATGTTTTACTTTCTTGGACCTGTTTTTTATACATCAACATAGTAAAATACTCTTATCCCTTCTATAATGTTCAGCTTCATTTTTTCCTTTCCTTTCTTTTTTTGCTTAAATAACCAGAATGAATTACCAGAAGTTTCTCCCTGTCCTTCTGTACAAAATAGAACTCAGTTCATCCTACTTCTTGCAGAAAGAGAAACTACTTGTTTCTCTTATTCTTGTAGCCTCTGTTATTTTCACCTTGATGTTCAGGTCAGAAAGCTAGGAGTCTCTTACCCTTGATCTCCATCCTTTCTCTCTCTCTTCAAGTTTCTGTTTGAAACTCCTAAGTCTACTCTCTTTCCATATCCATGGCCACTTCATAATTCAGAGCCTTGTTATTTCTTGTAAGGAATTCCTTCTGGTCTCCTTGCCTCTGTCTCCCACCAATTTATATTTATTTTTTCTCAAATGTGACGTGACCTGACGATACCACTCACTTGTTAAGAAACTTGCACAGGTTCTTAGTACCTGCAGAATCAGGTGTTAACTCTTTAATACGCTGTAGAGAGCCCTCCATTTCCTGGCTCCTAATTATTTTCTTAGCCTCAGAAAAGCACCATACTCTCCAAGCTAATCAAATAATGTGCAGCAGCCTGTTTCCTGTTGCAGACCTCCACCGCTGCCTTTCTCTCCACTGCTTGGAAAACTTCCCATTGTTTAAACTTCAGTTGATTGACTGGTGCCTGGCTGTTTTATTGAAATTTTGACTTTTGGGACACCCCCCTTGGCCCCGCCCACACATACACACACCCTATTGTGTTTTCTGATATTTGCACACTCCTGATTTTTGTTTGGCTTACCTGCCTTGATCTGCCATTGGAACTGCCTCAGCCTTATCTGCAAGGTTCTGATTGACTGTGTTACTTGTAAGCTTCATATCTACTTATCCTCTCAACTATTGTTTAGCCTTCCCCCATTGTATTTCTAATCAAACTGTTTTGTTGCTATAGGTCCATGACGGTTGTCCAGTAGACAAAATGGCTCTACCTTTGAGTGTGTTGCAATATTACTTAGTAATCCATAAATATTTTTGTTATAATTTTTATTGTTGTTATTTTTGTTATAATTTTTATTGTTATTTTTGTTGTTGTTATTGTTATTGCCTAATTGGGAGGGTCGTGTAAGGAAGTTTTGGTCAGCAATCTGAGCTTAGGTTTTAACCTTTCTTAGGATATATGTGATCCCTGCTAAAATCCTGAACTTTAAGTGCCATTCAATGACCTGATAAAATAGAAATTTTGTTTTACTGTGAACTGAGCAGAGTTTCAGTGTTTGATTATTTTATTGTTTTCCTTGCTCAGCAGGGAGTCTGTTTCTCCATCTGCCTCTCTACCTCCCACCCTAGCTTGTGGTCTCTCTCTTCTCTAGCTCTCTCTCTCTTTCAAATAAATAAATAAAATCTAAAAAAAAAAAAAAAAAGAGTGTGAATAGAGGTTTAAATATTTTCCATGTATTCTCAATACAGGCTAGGTAACACAGGGGTTTAGTACAAGAAGAAAAGGTGGGGAAATGTACCCTGAGTTATTTATGAAAGGGAAGAATCCTTAATTTTCTTTTGTATCATAAAAGACCCCTAACTCTTATGTAATACAAGACTTTAGAGTTAGTCCATAGTAGCGTTTGCTACATGTCTGTGTAAAGACTATTACCAAATCCAAATAAAGACATTATAAATGTTTTCCTTCAATTTCTTTCTATTTCTTTATTTTCATATGTTTTCTATAGAATTCTAAATAATTTTTATGTTTTCTTAAATATGTACACTCTGTAGACATCTGGATATTGTTCTATATCTCCAAAGACATTATTTAGGAAAACCACATGGATCTGATTTTTCAAATCTTTTCATATAAATTTTCCTTGAGGTTTTTTATCATTATTTTCTGCCTCTTAAATTTACTTTATTTGTCTTTTTCTCACCAGGAGTCCTGAGAACTAAGCGTAACCCAGTGATGCTGATTCATTGGGTCCTTTCTGAGATGACCATGTCCCTTCTAAGTGGGACTAACTGCTGGTGTTTGTGCCATCCATACCTCAGTCATTGGTTGGTGTGTGTGTG
This sequence comes from Mustela nivalis, assembly GCF_964662115.1. Taxonomy (NCBI): domain Eukaryota; kingdom Metazoa; phylum Chordata; class Mammalia; order Carnivora; family Mustelidae; genus Mustela; species Mustela nivalis. Next base: position 18,347,350 of record NC_139039.1, on the reverse strand, counting down.
TGTTTAAGCTGTCATCACTCATTGTAAATCTTGTTTTAGTTTCTTATAACAGTTCTATGTCTCTTTTACTATTCTACCTTTACAAGGACCTTCCTTCCATTACAGAAAGGTGTTTTATAACATTCCCTACAGAGATATTAGCTTACTTATTTTTATTGCCTGCCTCCATTTCTAATCTGACTGTATTACTTGGTTTCATTTCTCAGCTCTGAATGTTAACAACACTGCACAGATGGATGTTGTCATTTGCCTGCAGAGGTTATTAAGATGCTATTTGTTTCTCTTCCCCAAAGTCATTAATAAGGGTGGGAAAAGCCAGTTCAAAAGTAATCCCTATATTATAGCATTAGAAACCCTTCCCACCACCAAACAAATTAAATACGCCATTACTTAAACTTTACTTTTGTTTTCCTTCATTCAGCCAGTTGAATCCCTTTCATTCTGCTCATGGCAAAAGAGATAGTGTCCAGTTTTGTGACTTGAATTAGACACATCCCTGATCTTCCGTCATTGTTAAAGTCAAGATTTAGGACATTTTCTTTTATGAATTGGTATTAACTGCATCAAAAGAGCTTAATGAAATTCTCCTGGTATGATTTATAAGTTGATTATTTTTTAGAATTTACTGAAAAAGAGTGGTCCTGTGATTTGTTATGCTTTCAAGAAGCAGAAAACAACAGCTGAGAAAGGATATTGAAAGGGGTCAAATAGGGGTAAGGCATGGTTGAGCTTCGGTGTCAGCAGTTTGAATCAGAGGACATACATACAAAACAAAGAGGGCCTGTGATCACTCATTGAACAACAGAGCATTTACCCCAGGTAGTGGGATGGCGATGATGAATAAAATAGACACATTTCTTACTCTGCAAACATGTTATACTGGGTTTAGCTGACAAGTGAAGAGACAATTTCAGTACAGGATGATCACTGCTATTATTTGGGAGGCTCAAGGAGGTGTGATAGGAACCCACTGGGGGACTGTCTGTCTTCTTTGGAACTGATAATGAACACATCTTGTTTGCAACAGGTAGCAGTTCCTACAGGACTGGAATGGAATAAAAAAGTTGGGTGAATCAACATCAAATACTAATTTACTTGGATTAGTTAGCATAGACTAATACTTTAGTTGTACTTGTTAGCTTAAAAAGCAATTTGTAAGGCAAAGGAGGAAGAAGTAAGGGGAATTTTTAACATGGGTGTTGAAAACACATGCTAGTATAATTCTCATGAAAATGTAGTAAGAATATATATAAATGCAACACAACATGAAGCTGTAGAAAGAATGCTTTTGAACATTATTCACTGATTTCTCTTCATTGCACAACTGTAGGTACTTGGTAGAAATTTATCTAGTTGGTGAACAGAATTAAGGAGGTGCAGAAGGGTATCAACAGTGGAAATTGCAACTGAGCAATGTATATTTCAGAAGGTAATCTCCATTTGGTTTATTTCTAATGATTGAGAGAGTGGAGATATAGGAGTTTAGGATAACTATATCCTAAAAGTTAGGATATAAGAGTATAGTTGCAAAGGAAAAACATCTCTGGAAATTTTAGCTGACTAATTTGCTTGTAAGGAGAATGATATCTGGATTGCATCCCTTGTGAGATCTAAGTCGCAATGTATGGTGAGACTTTCCAGCCCCTTCCCTTACTGGGAAGTGGGTCTCTCTCTCTAGTGAACCTCAGAATGTGCCTTTTAGGTTGGTGCTTTTGGTAAATCCCTGGAACGAAGTGTGTTATGCAATACTAAAAGTTTTAAAGATGGCTTTGCCTCTCAAGGACACTGGCTTAGATAAGCCATGTGGTGCAGCTCTCCAAATCAGGCTGTCCTGATCTTGAACTTGTAGGAATCCCCTTTGTGCAGCGATAGTACAGCTCACTTGGGATGAGCTGTACCTGTGACAGTGGAGTGGTCTGTGATGTGTTAGCTTGAGAAGCTCAGATGTAGGCTCATTGTTTAACTCCAATACACAAACGTCTTTGGTCCTGTTCTTAATTTACATACATGTTGAGTTCTGATCTGTTTTCCTGTTTAACTCCAATACACAAACATCTTTGTTCTTGTTCTTAATTTACTTACATACATACATACATATCCATAATTTGCCCCATGTTCTCTCTTTTAAAAATTGCTGCTGGGGGCGCCTGGGTGGCTCAGTGGGTTAAGCCTCTGCTTTCGGCCCAGGTCATGATCTCAGGGTCCTGGGATCGAGCCCCGCATCGGGCTCTCTGCTTTGCGGGGAGCCTGCTTCTCCCTCTCTCTCTGCCTGCCTCTCTGCCTACTTGTGACCTCTCTCTGTCAAATAAATAAAAATAAAATCTTAAAAAAAAAAATTGCTGCTGTACCAGACTCTCCCTTGTTTCACGACGGTGGAATTCCTTGGATGGTTGCTGGTAACATTCCCCTTCCTCCATATTTCTTTCCTTCTACTCTTTTTGATTACCTGTGTCCTCTACCCTGTATCAACTCCTGGCCTTGGCTTCAAATTTTTCTGACATTAAGAGTTCAAAATAAACAGTTTTAACTTCTTTTACTTGTCAATATCTCCTTAAAGCTAAGTAAGGATGCAGATGGGATAACACAGACTTTAGAAGTAGAGAGAAGGAGACATGGCAGCCAGGCCAAAACCAATATATTGGTTGTGGTTATTCACTTTGCTGGGGACTCTAACATTTGTCATCCTTGGGACTTTGTTGGTTATGCCATCTTAAAAGTGCTTCTATTTTCTTTTCTAACAATAATGTGCAACAACTATGGTCTGCTGAAAATAAGACTTGATTAAAAAAACTATAGTTGTAATCTGGATTCTTCCAAGATGGCTGATTATGAAAAATGGATTGAAAAATGGACACTGTCTAGGGGGAAGAGTCAAGATGGCGGAGAAGTAGCAAGCTGAGACTGCTTCAGCTAGCCGGAGATCAGCTAGATAGCTTATCTAAAGATTGCAAACACCTGAAAATCCATCGGCAGACCGAAGAGAAGAAGAACAGCAATTCTGGAAACAGAAAAACAACCGCTTTCTGAAAGGTAGGACCGGCGGAGAAGTGAATCCAAAGCGACGGGAAGATAGACCCCGGGGGGAGGGGCCGGCTCCCGGCAAGCGGCGGAGCAACCGCGCACAAAATCAGGACTTTTAAAAGTCTGTTCCTCTGAGGGACATCGCTCCAGAGGCTAAACCGGGGCGAAGCCCACGCGGGTTCAGCGTGGCCTCAGGTCCCGCAGGGTCACAGAAGGATCGGGGGTGTCTGAGTGTCGCAGAGCTTGCGGGTATTGGAACGGGAAAGCCGGCTACAGAGACAGAGCCGACAGTAAGCTCACAGCTCGGTGTTACCTTGAACCGATCGCAGGCTCGGTGAGCTCGGAGCGCGGCCGGAGGTCAGGCAGACGGGAATAACTGGGCGCTGTTCTCTGAGGGCGCACTGAGGAGTGGGGCCCTGGGCTCTCGGCTCCTCCGGGCCGGAGACCAGGAGGCCGCCATTTGTGTTCCCGTCCTCCGGAACTCTACGGAAAGCGCTCAGGGAACAAAAGCTCCTGAAAGCAAACCCGAGCGGATTACTCACCCCGGCCCCGGGTAAGGGAGGTGTAATTCCGCCTGGGGCAAAGACACTTGAGAATCACTACAACAGGCCCCTCCCCCAGAAGATCAACAAGAAATCCAGCCGAGACCAAGTTCACCTACCAAGGAGTGCGGTTTCAATACCAAGGAGAGCAGCAGAATTCCAGAGGAGGAGAAAGCCAAGCACGGAACTCATGGCTTTTTTCCTGTGATTTTTTTTTAGTCTTGCAGTTAATTTAATTTTTTCTTTTTCATTTTTTTTTTTTTTTCTTTTTCTTCTCGCCTTCGGGTAAAATTTTTTTTTTTTTTTAACTGTTACCTTTTTTTTTTTTTAACGATTTTTTACTAGTTTATCTAATATATATATTTTTTCTTTTTTACATTTTTCTCAGGTGTTTTCTTTTTTTAAAAAAAAATTTTTTTCTTTTCTTTTCTTTTTTTTTTCTTCTTTCTTTCTTTTTGAACCTCTTTTTATCCCCTTTCTCCCCACTCACGATTTTGGATCTCTTCTAATTTAGTTAAAGCATATTTTTCTGGGGTTGTTGCCACCCTTTTAGTATTTTACTTGCCCCTTCATTTACTCTTATCTGGCCAAAATGACAAGACGTAAAAATTCAACGCAAAAAAAAGAACAAGAGGCAGTACCGAAGGCTAGGGACCTAATCAATACAGACATCGGTAATATGTCAGATCTAGAGTTCAGAATGACAATTCTCAAGGTTCTAGCCGGGCTCGAAAAAGGCATGGAAGATATTAGAGAAACCCTCTCGAGAGATATAAAAGCCCTTTCTGGAGAAATAAAAGAACTAAAATCTAACCAAGTTGAAATCAAAAAAGCTATTAATGAGGTGCAATCAAAAATGGAGGCTCTCACTGCTAGGATAAATGAGGCAGAAGAAAGAATTAGTGATATAGAAGACCAAATGACAGAGAATAAAGAAGCTGAGCAAAAGAGGGACAAACAGCTACTGGACCACGAGGGGAGAATTCGAGAATTAAGTGACACCATAAGACGAAACAACATTAGAATAATTGGGATTCCAGAAGAAGAAGAAAGAGAGAGGGGAGCAGAAGGTATACTGGAGAGAATTATTGGGGAGAATTTCCCCAATATGGCAAAGGGAACGAGCATCAAAATTCAGGAGGTTCAGAGAACGCCCCTCAACATCAATAAGAATAGGCCCACACCCCGTCACCTAATAGTAAAATTTACAAGTCTCAGTGACAAAGAGAAAATCCTGAAAGCAGCCCGGGAAAAGAAGTCTGTAACATACAATGGTAAAAATATTAGATTGGCAGCTGACTTATCCACAGAGACCTGGCAGGCCAGAAAGAGCTGGCATGATATTTTTAGAGCACTAAACGAGAAAAACATGCAGCCCAGAATACTATATCCAGCTAGGCTATCATTGAAAATAGAAGGAGAGATTAAAAGCTTCCAGGACAAACAGCAACTGAAAGAATTTGCAAATACCAAACCAGCTCTACAGGAAATATTGAAAGGGGTCCTCTAAGCAAAGAGAGAGCCTACAAGTGGTAGATCAGAAAGGAACAGAGACCATATACAATAACAGTCACCTTACAGGCAATACAATGGCACTAAATTCATATCTCTCAATAGTTACCCTGAATGTGAATGGGCTAAATGCCCCTGTCAAAAGACACAGGGTATCAGAATGGATAAAAAAACAAAACCCATCTATATGTTGCCTCCAAGAAACTCATTTTAAGCCCGAAGACACCTCCAGATTTAAAGTGAGGGGGTGGAAAAGAATTTACCATGCTAATGGACATCAGAAGAAAGCAGGAGTGGCAATCCTTATATCAGATCAATTAGATTTTAAGCCAAAGACTATAATAAGAGATGAGGAAGGACACTATATCATACTCAAAGGGTCTGTCCAACAAGAAGATTTAACAATTTTAAATATCTATGCCCCCAACGTGGGAGCAGCCAACTATATAAACCAATTAATAACAAAATCAAAGAAACACATCAACAACAATACAATAATAGTAGGGGACTTTAACACTCCCCTCACTGAAATGGACAGGTCATCCAAGCAAAAGATCAGCAAGGAAATAAAGGCCTTAAACGACACACTGGACCAGATGGACATCACAGATATATTCAGAACATTTCATCCCAAAGCAACAGAATACACATTCTTCTCTAGTGCACATGGAACATTCTCCAGAATAGACCACATCCTCGGTCCTAAATCAGGACTCAACCGATATCAAAAGATTGGGATCATTCCCTGCATATTTTCAGACCACAATGCTCTAAAGCTAGAACTCAACCACAAAAGAAAGTTTGGAAAGAACCCAAATACATGGAGACTAAACAGTATCCTTCTAAAGAATGAATGGGTCAACCGGGAAATTAAAGAAGAATTGAAAAAAATCATGGAAACAAATGATAATGAAAATACAACAGTTCAAAATCTGTGGGACACAATAAAGGCAGTCCTGAGAGGAAAATATATAGCGGTACAAGCCTTTCTCAAGAAACAAGAAAAGTCTCAGGTACACAACCTAACCCTACACCTAAAGGAGCTGGAGAAAGAACAAGAAAGAAACCCTAAGCCCAGCAGGAGAAGAGAAATCATAAAGATCAGAGCAGAAATCAATGAAATAGAAACCAAAAAAACAATAGAACAAATCAACGAAAGTAGGAGCTGGTTCTTTGAAAGAATTAATAAAATTGATAAACCCCTGGCCCGACTTATCAAAAAGAAAAGAGAAAGGACCCAAATAAATAAAATCATGAATGAAAGAGGAGAGATCACAACTAACACCAAAGAAATACAAACTATTATAAGAACATACTATGAGCAACTCTACGGCAATAAATTTGACAATCTGGAAGAAATGGATGCATTCCTAGAAACATATAAACTACCACAACTGAACCAGGAAGAAATAGAAAGCCTGAACAGACCCATAACCAGTAAGGAGATTGAAACAGTCATTAAAAATCTCCAAACGAACAAAAGCCCAGGGCCAGACGGCTTCCCGGGGGAATTCTACCAAACATTTAAAGAAGAACTAATTCCTATTCTCCTGAAACTGTTCCAAAAAATAGAAATGGAAGGAAAACTTCCAAACTCATTTTATGAGGCCAGCATCACCTTGATCCCAAAACCAGACAAGGATCCCACCAAAAAAGAGAGCTATAGACCGATATCCTTGATGAACACAGATGCGAAAATACTCAACAAAATACTAGCCAATAGGATTCAACAGTACATTAAAAAGATTATTCACCACGACCAAGTGGGATTTATTCCAGGGCTGCAAGGTTGGTTCAACATCCGCAAATCAGTCAATGTGATACAACACATCAATAAAAGAAAGAACAAGAACCATATGATACTTTCAATAGATGCTGAAAAAGCATTTGACAAAGTACAGCATCCCTTCCTGATCAAAACTCTTCAAAGTGTAGGGATAGAGGGCACATACCTCAATATCATCAAAGCCATCTATGAAAAACCCACCGCAAATATCATTCTCAATGGAGAAAAACTGAAAGCTTTTCCACTAAGGTCAGGAACACGGCAGGGATGTCCATTATCACCACTGCTATTCAACATAGTACTAGAGGTCCTAGCCTCAGCAATCAGACAACAAAAGGAAATTAAAGGCATCCAAATCGGCAAAGAAGAAGTCAAATTATCACTCTTCGCAGATGATATGATACTATATGTGGAAAACCCAAAAGACTCCACTCCAAAACTGCTAGAACTTATACAGGAATTCAGTAAAGTGTCAGGATATAAAATCAATGCACAGAAATCAGTTGCATTTCTCTACACCAACAGCAAGACAGAAGAAAGAGATATTAAGGAGTCAATCCCATTTACAATTGCATCCAAAACCATAAGATACCTAGGAATAAACCTAACCAAAGAGACACAGAATCTATACTCAGAAAACTATAAAGTACTCATGAAAGAAATTGAGGAAGACACAAAGAAATGGAAAAATGTTCCATGCTCCTGGATTGGAAGAATAAATATTGTGAAAATATCTATGCTACCTAAAGCAATCTACACATTTAATGCAATTCCTATCAAAGTACCATCCATCTTTTTCAAAGAAATGGAACAAATAATGCTAAAATTTATATGGAACCAGAAAAGACCTCGAATAGCCAAAGGGATATTGAAAAAGAAAGCCAACGTTGGTGGCATCACAATTCCGGACTTCAAGCTCTATTACAAAGCTGTCATCATCAAGACAGCATGGTACTGGCACAAAAACAGACACATAGATCAATGGAACAGAATAGAGAGCCCAGAAATAGACCCTCAAATCTATGGTCAACTCATCTTCGACAAAGCAGGAAAGAATGTCCAATGGAAAAAAGACAGCCTCTTCAATAAATGGTGCTGGGAAAATTGGACAGCCACATGTAGAAAAATGAAATTGGACCATTTCCTTGCACCACACACAAAAATAGACTCAAAATGGATGAAGGACCTCAATGTGCGAAAGGAATCCATCAAAATCCTTGAGGAGAACACAGGCAGCAACCTCTTCGACCTCTGCCGCAGCAACATCTTCCTAGGAACAACGCCAAAGGCAAGGGAAGCAAGGGAAAAAATGAACTATTGGGATTTCATCAAGATCAAAAGCTTTTGCACAGCAAAGGAAACAGTTAACAAAATCAAAAGACAACTGACAGAATGGGAGAAGATATTTGCAAACGACATATCAGATAAAGGACTAGTGTCCAGAATCTATAAAGAACTTAGCAAACTCAACACCCAAAGAACAAATAATCCAATCAAGAAATGGGCAGAGGACATGAACAGACATTTCTGCAAAGAAGACATCCAGATGGCGAACAGACACATGAAAAAGTGCTCCATATCACTCGGCATCAGGGAAATACAAATCAAAACCACAATGAGATATCACCTCACACCAGTCAGAATGGCTAAAATCAACAAGTCAGGAAATGACAGATGCTGGCGAGGATGTGGAGAAAGGGGAACCCTCCTACACTGTTGGTGGGAATGCAAGCTGGTGCAGCCACTCTGGAAAACAGCATGGAGGTTCCTCAGAATGTTGAAAATAGAACTGCCCTATGACCCAGCAATTGCACTATTGGGTATTTACCCTAAAGATACAAATGTAGTGATCCAAAGGGGCACATGCACCCGAATGTTTATAGCAGCAATGTCCACAATAGCCAAACTATGGAAAGAACCTAGATGTCCATCCACAGATGAATGGATCAAGAAGATGTGGTATATATACACAATGGAATACTATGCAGCCATCAAAAGAAATGAAATCTTGCCATTTGCGACAACATGGATGGAACTAGAGCGTATCATGCTTAGCGAAATAAGTCAAGCAGAGAAAGACAACTATCATATGATCTCCCTGATATGAGGAAGTGGTGATGCAACATGGAGGCTTAAGTGGGTAGGAGAAGAATAAATGAAACAAGATGGGATTGGGAGGGAGACAAACCATAAGTGACTCTTAATCTCACAAAACAAACTGAGGGTTGCTGGGGGGAGGGGGTTTGGGAGAAGGGGGTGGGATTATGGACATTGGGGAGGGTATGTGCTTTGGTGAGTGCTGTGAAGTGTGTAAACCTGGTGATTCACAGACCTGTACCCCTGGGGATAAAAATATATGTTTATAAAAAATAAAAAGTTAAAAAAAAAAAAAAAAAAAAAAAAAAAAAAAAAAAAAGAAAAATGGACACTTATTGTGAAAAATCCCATGTGGGTAATAACTGAATAAATAAAAAGCAGGCAACACTTTGGTGTCTCCCATTTACCATAGTGTAGCTGACAGCTAAATGAAAAATAATAAATTATAAGGGATTTTCATATTGGCAGAACTAACTATTCAGTTTCTAGACTGTGCTGGTGGGTACTTAAACTTATGCAGGTGATAAAATTGTATTGAACAATAAACACACACACACAAATGAGTGCATGCGTAACTAGAAAAATTTGGATGAAATGACTGGATTATATAATGTCAATTTACTGATTAGGATATTGTGTTATGGTTTTGCAAAATGTTATTTTGTTATTCGAATATACAGGGAAAAATATATGAGGAATTTCTATTATTTCTTACAACTGCATGTGAATCTATAATTATCTCAATAAAAATTTCAATTAAAAAAAGATTTAAAATCTCTGGTATCAATATTATATCATTCTGACCTTTGTTTCTGAAAAAATAAATTAGGACAAATTACTTTAAAAGTTAGAATATAAGAATATAGTTGCAAAGGAAAAATATCTCTGGAAATTTCAGCTGACTAATTTGCTTTATAAGGGAAATGATACCTTAATTTAAAGAGTTTCTTGGAACGAAGTTTAGTTTAAAAGATTCAGAGTTATATAAGCCATTTACAAATAATGCATAAAGATGTACTTTGAGTAAATGTTTAAAGGATATGTATACTCATATGTGGAACTTTAAATCAAAACTGCAGGGCTGCCTGGGTGGCTCAATGGGTTAAAGCCTCTGCCTTCAGCTCGGGTCATGATCTCAGGGTCCTGGGATCGAGTTCTGCATCAGGCCTCTGTGTTAGGCAGGGAGCCTGCTTCCTCCTCTCTCTCTCTCTCTGCCTACTTGTGTTCTCTCTCTGTCAAATAAATAAAATCTTTAAAAAATAAAAAAAAACCTGCAAAATAGTAGGCACTGTGATAAAGTTACGTGATTATTTAGAAAGCAGTCTCTGTATTCATTCTTTTCCTACACATCCTTCTGGATGTGTAGCATAAATACATAAAATCAAATAACGAGTCAAGTAGTAAAAACAATAAGCTTAGCACTCTCTGTCATGGTTTGCCATTTGAGTGTGTGTGTGTGTGTGTGTGTGTGTGTGTGGCCTTGGAGAGCCACATACTTTTCCAACTGTTTCTTAGCTCAAAGCATTCTCTGAATTTTCCTTTTGAAAATGCCTTTGGACTCTATGGCACATTATTTTGGATATCATCAAGGGAGGGCAGTGTTTGTGTTTTGTGAAATAGTCGAAATCCATCAATTTAAGTCTGGTAAATAAAATGGTAGATGAGATTGACTCATATTCTGTTGGGTCCAAAACAAAGGGTTACTGTAAAGTGATGCATTTACTTTTCTTGTGTGGTTTTTATAGGTTCTGAAAAAAGCAAGAAATGTTTAGAACTCAAAGTGGTAAGCGTATTTGGCACCCATTTACTTGGTTATGCTTGTCATAAAGCCAGTTGTGCATAACATGATCTGATACACTGGGTATCCACCAATTAACAAAATATATTTGTTAATTATCTACTGTATTCCAAATAATGAAAGGGTTGAAAAAAGGGATTAAAAATGACTATTATATGTATTTTCAACACAATGAGACAATCCCATTCCATATATTTGATTTCATTCTTATACTTAATTTTTGGGCAGATATAATTAATTGATGGGCAGATCTGCTACTCTTGATCCATTGTATTCAAAAACTGGTGTGGCTGCATATTGGACTGTGCATCCAGAATGGGGTGTCTTGCAGGTGTATGTGATACTGGATCCTTGTGGCCAGAGCCACCATGTGTGAGGAGCCCTTAATGACACTGAGCCGAAGGCATCCAGTGAACTTTTAGGATGAGTTGATAAAGAATTTGGGAGAACCCTTGCTCTGCACGTTCTGTGGGAGATTTCCTTCCTCACAGTAAGAGTTGAGAAGTGCTTCTTGAGGAAGGCTATGCTCTCCTATGTTTCCTTTTAGGGTGCTCAAGCAAATGCTGCCCTTCTTCATAACTCAGTTTCAGTTCAATGCCAAGGTCAAGAAATCAGGGAATTCTTTAGGGTGTTATGTATTGTTCTTAAGAATAAACCTATAGGCTCTGAACAAATAGCAATTAAATCCTAGTTACATAGGGCCCTATGAATTACCCAAAGGCTCTGCTCTGGGCCCACAAATTGTGGGTTGTGGTCAAGTTAGTAAATATCCCTGTTGCTTTCCCAATCAGCCTTGTTTCTGAATGTTTCTGCATGTTGATATATTTGATTGAGATTGTAAAGTGATCTTCTGTGTTGGAGGATGACTTCTTTTCTATCTCAGATGAGACATCCAAAAAAATTTTTTTAAAGATTTTATTCATCTATTTGACAGAGGAAGAGAGACAGCGAGAGAGGGAACACAAACCAAGTGAGAGGGATTCAGGCTTCCCACTGAGCAGGGAGCCCAAGTGGGGCTCCATCCCAGGATCCTGGGATCATGACTTGAGTCAAAGGTAGAAGCTTAACGACTGAGCCACCCAGCTGCCCCTGAGTCATCTAAAAATTTAATTTAATGACCTATGGAGGTCTAGGAACTACTAAAATAAGCACTACATCTATAAAACACATTGCATGTGTAGAAAAAAATAACAAATATTTGAGCTACAGATATCAAAAGGAAGTCTCTTACATATATGAGACTTCCTTTTGATAGAATATATAATATAGATAGCTAGATGTGTTAAAAAAGAGAAGGGTATTAAAAAAGGAATTGGAGTAAATTGTAATTCTTAGTTTTCATATTTATCTCTAAATAGGAAATATGTGTGAGATCCAGTTCCAAGACAAAATTTCCCCTATTATTATTCTGCTGGGCCTTAAAAATAGGAAAAAACTCAAAACTGATCCTCCCCTTGCTATGTTTTGGTTGAATAATCTTATCCTTGGATTTAGTCATCATGAATATAAGGCTTAGATTCAAATCAACCTTATAAAATAAAATATTCTTTCTTTCAAATTTGTCTCTATAGCTTCCATTCCCTCATCAGATATCAGGATTAATTCACTTACAGTGTCTACAAGGCTTATTCTTTACATAAGAAAGAAAGCATCATTTTCTTACAAATGAGTAGAAACTGCAAGAAGATGAAGCCCCAGCACTGAGCTTTTATCTTGAGTTTCTGGGAGAGTCAAGGTGCTAAGAGATATTATCCATCCTTCTCTCAGATACTTTTAAAGATCTGTAGGCCTCCCATGTGCTGGCAGGTGAGAGAGGATTTAAAGTCTGAGAATGATTCCTCACATTACTGTGGTTTTCTATTACTAATACAATACTTACTTTCCCAACATCTGTGACACAGCATGTTTTTTTTTCTTTCTTTCTTTTTTTCTCTTCCAAAGTAATGAGCACAGGTAACTCCTCTTAAGAAACAGAAGAGTTAAGTGTAAGCACCAGACTGTTTACACTTTGCTCCAAGTGGTTCAAATTATTCATCCTCTGATATACTTTTTGTTTTCCTATGAAAAATGCAGCTGTATGTGTACTAAAACTAAAGAAATCTAGCTTTGGAGAAGGAATATAATTTTTCAGCTCTTTTAGCTTTTGTTATTCGTTATTGTTTATGACCAGGAGCTCTGATTTTCCTTTTCTGGGCCTACCTCTTATAAAAGGTACACGTGTGTCTCTGGATGCTGCAGCAGAAGGAACGACTCCTTTCTGGCAATAGAGGTCTTCCAAAATGTGGAATGCAGGTCTCCATGAAAAAAGAGATCTTGGCTTCTTTTGTTTGCTTTTTTATCCTGATACCTAGAATCATTCTTGTTAGATAGAGGAACTTCAGTAAATATTTATAGAATTAAAAAAATAAAAAAGCTTTAGGATATGGGTTTATTGGAGCTTGATCTCCAATGACCTTTACACAGGGAGAAAAGTTTATCGATGCGTTGCATGGAGGCCTTTCTAGTCCCTCATTTGAAGAATAGCTTGCCTCACCTTTTTCCAAGCTCAGTACCTGAGGGAGCAGAACTCTGTGGCCTAGATTGCCAAACTCTGCAATTCTTCAAGGAGCAAAAGTTGGGAATCCAGAAGTTTTTGGAGTGTCTGCAGCATCCCTGCAGAGAAATGCCAGCCAGCAGAGTGCGATGGGGTACTGCCCGGCGTGTGAAGTCTTTTCCCAGACTCATCCCATGCAGGCCTACCTACTTTAATTTTTGAAATTTTAATTTTGAATGCCATAGGCTCAGTTAATAAAGTATCTAAAAGCAACCAATGGTTATATTTTAGAGTTCTTCTATCATTACAAAAAACTCAATCTGTGTGAAGATACGTTGGAATGTGTATAGAAAAGCAAAGAGCAGATTTTTGCTAGGACCAGCATGTGACTTGTATAACAGCTCTGAATTACAGTCTGAAGCAGAGAATGCGGACAGCGCCTTCTTTCTTCCTTGTGATCACTAGGATTTTATCCCCCTCTGTAACAGGTCATTTTGGAGCCAATTTTAAGATGAGAAAAATACGTCAAAGAATTCTGCATGATACAGAGTACCTCTCCCTTGTTATCAGTGGGGGTTCCACTGCTTACAGAGTGGATGGGGATGATGCTCATGTCTTTGAACATAATAGCTTTTGACAGATAGACTGAAACAATCCCTTTTCAGCCATGCAGTTGTCTATAAATCTTTGTAGTCAGTCATCCAAAGTGATGACATTTACGATATAGTTGATATGCTGTTTATCTTAAAGAAATATTTTAAAATTAATTCTTCAGACCTGTGCGATATTTTATCTTTTCAGTTTAATAATATCCAAATGTGCTTCGGTTGCTTTGGTGAAGCAAAAAAACACATGTGTGTTTCTTCATAAATCAGTCAGTTAGCTTTGAAAATATAGTACGCTTCAAGTATGTAGCAAAGGCCTTCAAAACACAATTATTAGAGCAGCACGAGGAGATGAGTTTGCTTTAGTTTTAGGTTTTTAATAGACTGTAGAAGTCTCTGGGTAAGAGCCAAAACTTTTCCTCTTGTATTATTTTCATCCTATTGTTTCTATTGATGCTCAGAATGGAATATAGACTTTGGAATATTGGGTAAAATTATTAGAAAATATACTTCCTATAAACCTGCTCTTTTGACTTGTTAGGTAAATATGCTGGCACATGAACTCAACATTTCAAATATTGACTTTGTAAGGAATTTTCATATACTTCCGATGAAGTTATTATTCCTGTGTTCTTTGCCTGATTTATCATAAAATTATGCAAGATGTTGATGTAGGTGGAACTAAAACATAGTTTGAAAGTTATTTCAAAACACACATCAAATCCATCACTTTGTTCTGTCGGTTTTAATCTCTAAATAATTCTTGGATTTCTTCATTTATTTGCCTTCCAATTCATCATCTGAGACCAGATCACAATCATCTCTGTATTATCTGAACTACTAGAGTAGAATCCTCTCTCCAGTACCCCAAAATAGTTAATTACACAGGGAAACACTTTATGTGAAAAAAAAGCAGAAGTCCAATTTGAATATTCAAATCAGTCACGATGGAAACACGCCAAATGTTAACAAATAGAATTGGGAGTGCTACTTCTTTTTCTTATTCATACTTTTTAATATTTTCCAAATGTCCTACAATAACTGTGATTTACTTTTAAAAGATTTTAGCAAGGTTCCTTCTCAATTTAAAAATTTCAGGTAATACAGAAAGTTTAAGAAGAGAACAAATTTCACTTAAAATCCTACTACTTCCAAATAATAATCATAAGGTGAACATCATGGCAAATTCCTGTCTTTCTCTGTCCATATATATACAACAGACACACACACTCCCATACATACACATATGCACACACACAGGACAAAGGACAGCTAGCCAACTATTTAGACAAAAGATAAAATTTTATAAATTCAGCAGTAAGCAATAAATGGTTTTTTATGAAGTATTACATTTTATATTCTTTTAATAATTTATATCCCCCCAAATTAAACCTTGTTAAAAATGCAAGGTATCAACAATGAAACAGAAAAGTCACATGAATGTAGCTTTTTACATTATGGAATTAGAATACCAACCATGGAGCCTCTTCGTGGAGCCCCTGGGTGGCTCAGTCAGTTAGGCATCTGCCTTCTGCTCAAGTCATGATCCTAGGGTTCTCAGATCCAACCCTGCATTGAGCTCTCTGCTCAGCAGGGAGTCTGCTTCTTCCTCTGCTCCTCCCCCTATGCTCTCTCTCTTTCCCTCTCTCAAATAAACAAATAAAATCTTAAAAAAAAAAAAATAGAATGCCAGCGGCATCAAGCTATGTTCTCGTTCCTTCCTCTCCTGCTTTGTTTCTACTGCTCCATCATGTGTGTGAATTTTTGAAGAAACATAGCTAACACACAAGTCCATTAAAGAGAATATGGCTTATTGGGAGGAGGAGATGTAAAGTGTCCTTTCCTTCTTAGTGATAAGTTCTCTGTAGTAGCATCAGTTGCTTTCTTCTTAATTTTCCTAGACAATTTTTTAAAAGATTTTATTTATTTATTTGACAGAGAGAGATCACAAGTAGGCAGAGAGGCAGGCAGAGAGAGAGAGGAGGAAGCAGGCTCCCCGCTGAGCAGAGAGCCCGATGTGGGATTCGATCCCAGGACCCTGACTGAGATCATGACCTGAGCCGAAGGCAGTGGCTTAACCCACTGAGCCACCCAGGCGCCCATTCCTAGACAATTTTAATCTTCAGCCACCAGCCAGTGGGCTAGACCATTTCTTACCATGTACATTGAACTCCTTATGGAAACCTTTCTAAAAAAAGGGTGAAAAAAAAAACCCTCTGAGACTCTTCAAATTGTAAAGTATATTAATTCATAATTAATAAATAAATAGAGAATACACAAAGGAATTTTACAGTTTAAAAATTTCTGTATTCAGTATCATATGGATTTATGACTCCAAAGAAATCAAACCAGATACACTGAGAATCAGTTAGTGGGACAATCAGTAGAGATTTGCTTTCTTTTCTTTCTTCTTATTACTTGATTGTCATGGGGACTTGCCCAATACCCCTTCCCCACCTGGAAGTTGGAAAACTTTGTCTCATATGGCAGTGTGCTGACGTTAGCTAAAGTCAAGTCTTTGATAATAGACAGAACTGGGTTTGAAAGTTCTTTTTCCACAAGTATCAAGTGTGACCCAGAGTATGTCATTTAACTTCACTATGTCCTAGTTCCCCACTCTGTAATACGGCAATAATAAATTCTCACTCTGATACAAAATTATATGAGGGTCTATTACAGTAGTTACTTGATGAAGGCTTACTCCCTTTCTTGCTTTTTACCATCTAATTTAGTGTTTTTGGTGGCGGAAGGGACTTATATGTTTTAAATATTTCTCTTACAAGTAATTTAGAGCTGAATTAAAAATTGAATTAAATTTTTGTTTTTAAGTTGGTGACTTTATTTATATTTTATATGATTTCTTTTATTGTTGGATTTATTTTTATCATCTATTTTGTACTTAATTTTTTCCTACTTTGTTTTCCTATTTTCTTTCTTTCCTTCCTTTTTAAAAAGATATTATTTGTTTATTTGACAGAGAGAGAGACAGTGGGAGAGGGAGAAGCTGAGCAGGGAGGAGGATCCTAGAGCCCTTAGATCCTGACCTGAGCCAAAGGCAGATGCTTAATCACTGAGCCACCCAAGTGCTCCATTCTCTCCTTCCTTTTTTTTTTTGACTGAACTTTGATTTAAAACATTTTCTTTCCCTTTAAATCGATTTGGAAGTTATAAACTCCTTCAATTCATTGCCTGGTTGTTCTTAGTCTTAACAAAACCCAAATTAATCTCTGTTCTCCTCCCTAGTAATGCAATATCCTAATCGTGATCATTCTCTTTCTGCCTTATGTTGTACTTTTGTGCATTATTTAGATTCCATCTTTTTTCATTTATTTACACAGTTATTATTTTATACATTCAACATTTGCTTATATTTACCAGTATCTTGTTTACCATCACTTATTTCATCCCAGACCTTTTCTCTAGAATTATTTTACTTCCTACAGATGTATTTTCTTTAACAATTCCTTTAGTGAGGGTTTGATTATGTTAAATACAGGTTTTTGTTTGCCCAAAGTGCTTATGTTTTGATCTGATTATTTTTTGATAATTTGGCTGAGTAAGCATCTTCAGATGGCCATTATTTGCCTTTGGCAATTTGAGGATAATGTTCCATTGTGTTCTAGATTCACTACTGCTCTTGAAAAATCTATTCTCTATATAACTGTTATTCCGTTGTAGATAAACTTTTTTCTCTGGCTATTTTTAAGACTTTTCCTTTTCTTCAGTATTTTGCAATTTCACTACATGACGAGATATGCTCGCTTCTTCCTTCCTTCCTTCCTTCCTTATTCTATGCTACTTGGGAATGTTTGGCTTCCATCTCTACTCCCTGCTTTGGATCATAAATCACACATTGTTAAACCTGAGCATGTTGCTCATTTGTAATTTAATTTCCCTTTTCTTTTTTTTTTTTTTTTCTTTTTTAGAGAGAGAGAGAATGAGCGAGTGTGCACATGCATGTCCCTACACAGGGGTGGGGAGGAGGGGAAAGGGGCAGAGAGAACAGAAGAGAGAATCTTAAACAGGCTCCAAGCTCAGCAGGAGTGGGAGCCCCACACAGGGCTCAGTCTCAGGACCCTGAGGGGAAATCAAGAGTCTGATGTTTTACCCATTGAGCCACCCAGGCACTCCTAACTTCCCTTTCATGTTTTGCATTTCATTATGTCTTTGAGCTTTATTCTGAATAATTTCCTTATAAGTCATTATGTCCTGGGGCACCTGGGCACCTCAGTGGGTTGGTTAGCATCTGCCTTCTCCTCAGGTCAATGATCCCAAAATCCCCATGTCATGCTCCCTGCTCCGCTGAGGAGCCTGTTTCTCTTTCTTGTCCCCACATATGCGGTCTGTTGCTGTCTCTGTCTCTCTCTCAAATAAATAAATAAAAACTTTTTTTAGAAAAGTCATTATGTCCTCCGTTCCCTATGATTGTTTATTTGACTGATCTACAGAACTTTTAACTTTAGTGATCACATTTTTCATTTGAGCGGTTTTGATTCTTTTCCAAATTATCCTGATTTATAAAAATGGTACTTTGTTCCTAGTTTATGATTTCAGTTTCTTTTTTTAATAATTGAAAATTTTTATTTTATATCCTATATTTCTAATGTCTGAAGTCCTTGGTGGTTTAATTCTGCTTTTGTTTGTTCTGTTAACTTTTAATTTTTTTTTTTTTATGTTTAAACTGAGCTCATGTTTAAATGACTGGGCTATATGTGCATGAGTTAATGTTGCATCTTTCTGTAGAGAATTTGTGTTGGTGTCTCTTGCACATTCCGAAGTATAACCAACCCAGAGTTACTTACAATAGTTTCTTTGAGGTTTTTTGTACCTACTGGGTAGTATCATTTTAAACCCAAACTTTGGAGTATGTCGTTAACCTTATGGTTATTGTCATAGAAAACTTCTGTTCATTCATTCATTTATTCATTCCCTGGGTCCAGACCAGGAGTGACATTTTTCTTTGCCATCTCTTTTTGTCAGTGGATGGATATGTTTTCCAGCCCTCCCCAAGGTGCTATTTTATTTATTTATTAAAGATTTTATTTGTTTATTTGAGAGATAGAGAGAGAGGAAGAGCAGCAGGGCTGAGGGAGAAGTAGACTCTCCTCTGAGTGGGGAGCCTGATGTGGGGCTCCATCCCAGGGCTTTGAGATCATGACTTGAGCCGAAGTCAAAGATTTAACTGACTGAGCCACCCAGGTGCTCCCTCCTCCCCTAGATTTTATTTAAATTCAAATTAGTTAAACCTAGTGTAGTCTTGTTTTCAGGAGTAGAATTTAGGGATTCATGACTTTTTTTTTTCATTTTTTAAATTCAACTAATTAGCATCTAATGTATTATTAATTTCGGAGGTAGAGGTCAGGGATTCATCAGTCTTATATAACAACCCAGTGCTCATTACATCACATACCTTCCCCAGTTCCCATTAACCAGTTATATCTCCCCCCACTCCTTTTCTTCCAGGAGCCCTTAGTTTGTTTCCTATGATTTTTTTTTTTAAAGCCTCCTTTTATTTTTTTTTTAAGATTTTATTTATTTATTGACAGAGAGAGATCACAAGTAGACAGAAGCAGGCAGAGAGAGAGGTACAGGGAAGCAGGCTCCCTGCTGAGCAAAGAGCCCGACACGGGACTCGATCCCAGGACCCTGAGATCATGACCTGAGCCGAAGGCAGCAGCTTAACGCACTGAGCCACCCAGGCGCCCTAAAGCCTCCTTTTTAAAAAAAAGATTCTATTTCTTTATTTGACAGAGAGAGAGAGAGAGAGAGAGATCACAAGTAGGCAGAGAGAAGTAGCTCCCTGCTGAGCAGAAAACCTGATGTGAGGCTCAATCCCAGGACCTTGAGATCATGACCTGAACCAAAGGCAGAGGCCTAACCCACTGAGCCACCCAGGCGCCCCTGTTTCCTATAATTCAGAATCTCTTATGGTTTGTCTCCCTCTATGATTTTGTCTTGTTAGGGAATCATTCCTCAACATGTAACACCTAGTGCTCATCACAAGATGTGTCCCCCTTAACATGAAGAACATGTTTTTTAAATTAACTCTGTGGACCCTGGATTTACTTACAGATCTTAATTTCTCCCTCTTTGGGTTGACATAATGCCTTGCCTACTGTCCACTATATGGCATATAAAGTTCAAGGCTTCACACCCAGAGGTTGGCCTAAATGTCTGATCACAGCACTGCTTCATTGACAGCTAACCATTCTGGATTTCAATCCTCGCTTCAATATTTTTGGCTCCTAAACGTTCCTACCACCTTTAAAGTTAATTATATTATTATGTCTATCTCAGTTATAAGTTTAAAATACTTTTAAAATATTTCTTTGGTATCTCTATATGTTTATATAAGAAAAAAATTCAGAACATTCATTCTACTCTATTATAAAAAAAAAAGAACACATAATACCCTCTTAACTGGTCTCTTAATTGGTCTCTCCATCAACTTCCAATCCATTCTCCCCCTAATGGGGAAGGTGATGGTAAAATGCCAAATATGATCATGTCACTTCCCCAGTAAAAATCTTTCAATAGCTTCTTATTGTGGGTCAAATCATATTCCCTGGTACTTGTGACTATGCAGATGTAATCAAAGTAAAATGAGATTATACTGGATGAGGGTGGCCTCCAATTCAAGGATTGGTGTCTTCATAAGAAGGAAACTTGATTCTTTCCACAGTTTGGTGACTGTGGCCATTTCTGCTATAAACATTGTGGTACAGATGGCCCTTCTTTTCACTACATCTGTGTCTTTGGGATAAATACCCAGTAATGCAATTGCAGGGTCATAGGGAAGCTCTATTTTTAATTTCTTGAGGAATCTCCACACTGTTTTCCAAAGTGGCTGCACCAACTTGCATTCCCACCAACAACGTAAGAGGATTCCCCTTTCTCCACATCCTCTCCAACACATGTTGTTTCCTGTCTTGCTAATTTTGGCCATTCTAACTGGTGTAAGGTGGTATCTCAATGTGGTTTTAATTTGAATCTCCCTGATGGCTAGTGATGATGAACATTTTTTCGTGTGTCTGATAGCCATTTGTATGTCTTCATTGGAGAAGTGTCTTGTTCATATCTTCTGCCCATTTTTTAATATGATTGTCTGTTTTGTGTGTGTTGAATTTGAGAACCAAGATGCCCTTCAACGGACGAATGGATAAGGAAGATGTGGTCTATATACACTATGGAGTATTATGCCTCCATCAGAAAGGACAAATACCCAACTTTTGTAGCAACATGGATGCGACTGGAAGAGATTATGCTGAGTGAAATAAGTCGAGCAGAGAGAGTAAATTATCATGGTTTCACTTATTTGTGGAGCATAACAAATAGCATGGAGGACAAGGGGAGATGGAGAGGAGAAGGGAGTTGAGGGAAATTGGAAGGGAAGGTGAACCATGAGAGACTATGGACTCTGTAAAACAATCTGAGGGTTTTGAAGGGGCAGAGGGTGGGAGGTTGGGGGAACCAGGTGGTGGGTACTATAGAGGGCACGGATTGCTTGAAGCACTGGGTGTGGTGCAAAAACAATAAATACTGTTACTCTGAAAAAAAAATAAAAAATAAAGAAGGAAACTTGAACATGGAGACAGGGCTACACAGGGAGAAGCCATATGATGAAGAAAATTACATTGCCCCAAGCTGGGGAATGACAAGAATTGTTGGGGGAGCACCAGAAAGTAGAAGAAGACATAGGATGGTTTCTCTCTAGAAGCCCCCAAATGGGGAGGGGACATGCCATCAACTTGATTTCAGACTTCTGGCCTCCAGAACTATGAAAGAATGAATCTCAGTTGTGTTAAGTAAGGCACCCAATTTATGGTAGTTTGTTATGGTCACCCTGGGAAACTAATACATTGGTAAACAGATGGACCAGTTAAAACTAGTACCACAGGCCAGAGAAAACTGAGAACAAGTATTTTCAGAGGTAGGGCTTAGATGCAAGCTGAATGACACTACAGAATGAACACTTCCCTTTATAATAAGTATAAAATAAAAGGTCCTTGATATGGTCTGTTACACCCTTTTGAGCTTTCCAGGTTTAGTCTCCCAGCTTCATGTTGCTCTTTACTTTCACTGGCCTTGTTAGGGTTCCTTGAACAAGCCAAGCTCTTGGCTGACTCAGGGATTTTGTATATGCTGATCTCTCTGCCTCAGAAAAGATTTTGCCTTTGTTTTGCTTGGGTAACTATTACTCATCCTTCATGTCTAAAAATCACTCCTTGAAGACCCCTTTCCTAATATTTTCACCCATCAGCCATCTGCTTAGGTCCCTTTGTTATATATTCTCGTGCACTTTTCCCTCTTCCTAACATTTATCAGACTGTGCCTGGAATGTGTGTGTTACTTGTAGGACTTTTTTTTTTTTTTAATGTTGGTCTTCCTCACTAGACTATATGCTTCATTAGGTGGCAACCATGTTTGTTTTTCTCTTCTCTATTTCCCTAGCTACCTGCACTGGGTATGAAATAAACATTTTCGAATGAATAAAAGCACATTTTAAGATTTCTAATTAGACAGACGGACACAAAGATAAAAATATCCATTTTTCTTTTTTTTTTTTTTTTTTACTGGAGCCAGAGTATTGGGCAAATTGTTTTCAACTACTTCTACTTATATAGATATTCTGACAGGTTAATTGTAAATGTCATAGTATTCAAAGAGCAACCACTCTTCTGTCACTCAAAGTCACAGTTTGAAATATATTTGAAGTGCCATATATGAGTACAATTGGTATGTTTCACTGGTTGCTTATAATAATATTATATCATATGTTCAATGTTCAAAGTCTGTACTCTGTTAATAGCAGGAACAATCACTGAAGATGTTATAAAACACATACTTTCTTTAAAAATGTAATATAAACTTGCCAATTTGTGCTTAATTACAGGAACTATTTAAGATCATTCAGGATTTTCTGGATAACAAGTCTCAAAATTCTTTCTAGAATATGGCTTACATCATGGAATTCTCCACCTGCTTTGCTCTGGCAGAAGGCCAGCTTACTGACCCTTAGAGCAGGCTGGGAATTCACCTTTTAAATGATGTCTACTTCCTGAGTATTTTCTCTGTACTTGAGCCCTGAGACCATTAAATTATGGAGGGTACAATTCTATATAAATCAAAATATGTCACAAATAAGTGCGGCCCTAGCAGCAGAGGAATTCTTAGGGAATACAGTTGAAGTAACAACTACTACATTCGGCTCCTACTCTACTCCATTAAAGAAACACTCAGTCTAGCTAACCTCATTTCATAAGGAAACTCTGTAACTTGAAGAAAAAAAGCAAACACAGAGGAGGACCACATATAGAAATGTCACTTTGTTAAACTCACCCCTTGATGGATTCCCCCCCGCCCCTGCCTTGTAGTCCTGTAACATGTTTTCCAAATTCTGCAGATGTTAGGGACGCCTAAATTTACAGCAAAACTGATAATTGCTTTTAATGTGGAAATGATGATAATGGTTTAGGTTGTACCACGAAAATGTGCTGTAGAAAAACAGTAGACATTTATTTCTCTATGCTTTAGCTGGTTTATGTCAAACATTTACTCATGGATGTGGTCTATGGTTGAAGGAGGTACCCATTCGGAAGCTCCCCTTCCAGATAGGCAGCTGTGATATGTGTTAATCTCTAGAGGTGTTCTGCTTAATGCAGAGGTTGGCTGAGGATCAGGAATATGGAATTTATTGTTGTGAGTCCGTATGTGACCTGAATAGGCTCGGATCCTTTTTGTAACTGTAGAAACTTCAGGAGGCCAGCCTATGTCTGGGATCTTCTGGTAGCTTTGTATATGGAATCACAGACTTTTAGAGCTAGAATAGATCTTTTAAAAAAATATTTTATGTATTCCTTTTCCTCATCTAAAAGCTGAGGCCTCTTGAGGTTCCTTGATTAGCTGGAAGAAAGGTCTCCAGTTAAGGGGTACCAGCATTAGAACCCAAGGCTTTGGATGATCAGTCAGCTTGATGTTTCTGCACTGAACTGTGCTACATCTGAAAGATCACTTGTACCCCAAGTCCTTAGCTTGAATTAAATTGACATATTTAAAAGAAAAAGACAACCACAAACAAAACCTTTTTCTACTTAGAGACAAGTGGGTCCCGTTCATGCAGTTTGACTCAGGATGCTTTGGGCTTTGTCCCGCAAATCTAGTACATCATCCCCCAACAGGGGCAAGACCTCTCAAGATATCAGGAGTACTGCTTGTCAGATCTACCCAGTTTGGCTGTCAGGGTATTAAGCCATTGCCAGTTAAGTTCATCTAGTCTAGACATCCAAGCTAAGTGCTTACTCTGTATTTTAAAAGGCAGTAGAAGGACTAGTTGAAACAGAATGAATGAACCAAAAATATATAAGGAAAACTATATATACTTTTTTTCAATACAGGAAACATAGCATAAATCCATCATAAATCAACTAAATAAGTATGCTCTATATTATGGACGTGGCGTTTGAATTCCTCTGTCTTTGAAATTCATGAAAATCAAGTCCAGGAATGGCAAAGGCAGTTGGTCGTCTAGATCATGTGTTACAGCATGACCTCTGTTTGCACAGTGTTGAGCTAGGTAGCATTGTTCGCCTATGGGTACCCAGCATTGGATACTGATCATAGAGATTTTATGGTTTTCCAAAAACTCTCAAAGTTCATATTTAAGTAAAGGCAGCTGCTTTTTATCAAGTTAATGAAGATGTAATTTAACAGTGAAAAACATACTTTTAAAAAAAGATTTATCTATTATTTGAGGGGAAGAGAGAGAGCGAGAGAAAGAATGGGGAGAGGGGCAGAGGGAGAGGAAGAGAGAGAAGCTCAAGCAGAGTCTGTGCTGAGCACAGAGCCCAATGTGGGACTCGATCCCATGACCCTGAGATCATGACCTGAGTCGAAATCGAGTCAGATGCTTAACTGACTGAGCCACCCAGGTGTCCTGAAAAGGATACATTTTGGGGGTAGAGGTCGATGGGTTTTGATAAATGCATGCAGCATAACCAAAACCTAGGACGTTTATGTTTCCCCAGGAAGTTCCCTCTCACTCCTTGTCAGTGTCTCCCTTTCCCAATCATCTCCCGGTCCCTGCTGTCACTTCTGTCACTATACATTAGCTTTGCTTGTTCTCAAATTTCATTCGAATGGAATCATGCCCTATGTGCTCATCTGGGTTCTTTTGCTCAGCATAAAAAGCAGCATATTTTATCAAATATTTCTGAGGAGGATGATTTCACTTAGTGTATCATACAAAAGAGAGTTGGCCACTTTATCTTGAAAATACCTTGAGGAAGCCTATCTGCTTTGTTCTCTCAATAGTCTGACAGAGTCTGCTGAGCTCTATGGGTTGTTGATGGGGCAGTAAGTTTGGAGGTCAAGGTCAATGCTGAACTAGAAAAGGTTGCCCAGCCAGAAAATGTTCCAGCATTTCCCATTTTCCATATATGATGGTTAAATACCCCAATGGCTACAAATGTTTAAGCTTTCAATGCTCCACCATTTCATAGCTACTGGTTACACTGGAAACAACTCTTTTTCCAACTTGACTACTTTGTTCACTGTACCTTACTTACATTATGGGATGTAGCCTGTGCTCATTCTTTCTAAGGGTTAAGGGTGACTAAGATGTGGCCCTATTCACAGTGAGTCCAGAGTAGGGGTGGGAGATGTTCATCTAGCAACTCTAATTCCCCAAACTATCTTTTCTCTTCCCTTGTATATTTGGAAAAGTGAGGAGATTAGTTCCTTACTTGGTCACTGTTCCTCCAGGTCACATGTTCCCTACTGCCCAGCTCTGGGTTGCCATTCATTTGTTGTTAGTTGTGGCCTGGAAATCAAGGATACAAATCATCTCACAGCCAATGTGATACCACTGCATGAAAGAGAGCAACAGATATTATGCTGAATATGGGCAGGGCTCAGTTCTCCTAATGGACCCCAGAGTCCTGTCTCTATCACTACCATTCAAAATTATGTGGAAGAAAGAAAGGACATTGTAGTGGAAGATTTTGAAACCATGTCCCAATTATTACTTCTCTAACGTCCAAGGCAATAGCATCCAAGAAGTTAAACGTGTGTGTGTGTGTGTGTGTCTTCCTCCTATTATTAATCAAAATAGACTATTGATAAAAGTAGCTTGCTAAAAGGATTTTCCCAAACCATGGGACATTACGCTTCTATACTAATTGTATTAAAAGTTTGTTTTAAAATAAAAATTTTTAATAATTTTTTTTCAAAGTGTAGTTTTTGGGAAACTCTAAAAGACATATTTAAAAAATTTTAAGTATGCCACTTTTATTTCTGGGAACTGAAAATTAATATAACACCATCATTTCAACCAAAATAGGCCAGAGCTAAGGCACATGGCACAAAGTCAGTTCCAGTGATCTAAAATTACCTTGATATGATTTTAAGCTCATGAAATAGGAAGAGATTTGGAATTAAAGAATATATAAGGATATATTAACCTTTTCTCAGAGGTTATGTAGCAGATAAGAAGAGCTCTAAAAAAGTTTCTGGCTGTAGTGTATTCAGACAAATACCATCTTTAAAAAAGGCATCAGAATGAATAGGGTTGGCCAGGAAATTAAGGTTGAAATGAACACTGCTAGAAACGATGAGTTTGGAAAATGAATCTTTTTCCCCTAAGATGTGAAGGGGAAGAAAAAAGGAGAGGAATATTATTTATATGATTTTATAATCTGGTAGTAAACAAAGTGGACTAGTAGGATGAATCAGCCTCCAGATAGATACTGTCATATCTTGATTCACAGCCAGGGATCTCAAAGTGCATAAAAGATGCTGTCTACATTGATCTTATAGTCTTATTTCAATGGAATTTAGATTTTTAAAATAAATAGAAGGAACTTGATACCATTTGTATATAGTAAATTGTGGAGAATTGATTACAAGTGATAAAAAGATGTTGGAAATGAACTGGTGAAAAAGATTAAAAAACCATAATTGCAAGTGAAGGTAAAACTGGTTTATTCAGCTCTGGATCTGGGCTCTATTTTCCTATGGTTTGACAGGCAATTTAAACCACAAAATTAAACAGTAAAAGATACGGCTTTAGAAAGAAATGAATTTAGAGAGCTGCAGTTTTTTAAACTCTCAGAAGAAATACTTTGTTGTTCTAGTGTTCCTTTTATTTAGCAAAAGCTTTTTTTGCAGCAGTTTACAGTGAATGACCCACATGGATTTATGGTAAGATTTTACCATTGAAGAACAGCTTTCATGAAATATCAGAAAAAATTATCTTTGTCCCAGATCTTTTATCATGAAGTTGTTCAAGTGATTGCCAATTGCAAAACCTACTTGGATATTTTTTCCCCTTTTAACATTAGGTTATTTTATTTGTATTTTTGGTAAGTGCTAGTTATTTTTCCCTCCAGCATCCCCTCTCCCAAGGGCAAAGAAATCTGGGTTTCTAGGCTTTTTCTAAACGATCACTGACAAAAGTTCCTAGGTCCAAGGGTTAGCAATATGGTTTTGCCCTAGACCTGACAGTTTGGGCTGACTTAGTGGTTGTGTGCCCTATACACTTGCACAGGGTTCTATGCTTAAAAGATCTTGCACTTGATTTATAGCTTTGCTGTCGATGTCTTGAAATTCTTAATTTTTGAACAAGGGCCTTGCATTTTCATTTTGCCCTGGTGCCACAGATTATATAGTGCATCCTGCAAATCGTAACATAATAGCTGGCATTTACTGCATTGTTACTATGTACCATGCATTCTTTTCAGTGTCTTGTATGAACCCACTCACATTTATTTATATAGGTAATCATTTATATTTGAATATAGTTGACACACCCACCTCTATGTGTTGTGCTATGCTCCACACAAGTGTGGCTACCATCTGCCACCATGGAATGCTATTACAATACCAGTGACTATATTCCCTAGGCTCTACATTTGATCTCTGTGACTTACTCATTTCCTAACTGGAGGCCTGTATCTCACACTCCCCTTCACTCATTTTGCCCATTCTTCCACTGCTCTTCCCTCAATCATCAGCTTGCTTTCGGGATTTATAGGTTGAGTCTGCTTTCTGTTTGTTCATTTGTTTGTTTTGCTTTTTAGAATCCACATATAAGTGAAATCATATGGTGTTTGTCTTTGACTTACTAAATATTTGTAAGAACCTTCTGAGTTGGGTGTTGTGGTTCCCACTTCACAGAGGAGAAACGAAGCACAGAGAAGTTAAACAGGAAAAAATGAATGAGCACTGGAGGAGGGATTCTGTCCCCAGCTGGCTGCTTCTAGAATGCGTCCCCCTAACTGCTAACCCAACTCTCTCTGTTCCAACTTACTTTCTCTTCTATTCCTCAAAGGGCACTCTTTTTTTTTTTTTTTTTTTTTAAATATTTTATTTATTTATTTATTTTAGAGCAAGAGAGCACATGTGCCTGAGAGTGAGGGGAGGGATAGAGAGGGAGGAAGAGGGAGAGAGAATCTCAGGCAGACTCCACATTGAGCATGGGGCCCAAAGTGGGGCTCGATGGATCTCATGACCCTGAGATCACGACCAGAGCCAGAACCAAAAAGTTGGATGCTCAATCGACTGAGCCACCCAGGCACCCTGGAAAGGAAACTCTTGCTTCTGTGGTGTGCTAAAACAGGCAACACCTGTGGAGCACTGGAGAAGCTTTGCTTGCTGAAAATGCATTCGACAGATGCAAATATAGGACCTAGAGAACTCAAGCGTAATTCTTTAATTTCATGTAAATTAACTAGCTATGACCTTAGGCAGGTTTCTGAGGGAATGAAAGGAGGAAGGGAAGTGAGGGGCAGAGGTTAACAAAAATGGATGAGTACAGGGAATGTAGACATGCCGCCGGGCCTGGGCAGCCCGCTTGGGAGTAGGCTAGTGGGGCAGAGTTTGGACAGGCTAGCAGATACAGGAAAAATATGAGAAAGTGCAACCCATGTTCCCTATTTAGCAATTTGACTGAGGCTGATGCTGGAGACAAATGTATAAGGTTTTCAGTTGGTTTAGGGGGACTGAGACTGAGTGAGAACAATGGTTTCCTGATTTGCAGGTGGCTGGGTATGTGAGCACTGGTGTGTGTGGCTGGAGGTGGCTAATGGAGGCCAAATGTTGGGAAATAGAGCCAGACACCTTCATGCACTGGGGTTAGGCCTGGGATTTATAAGCTAACTGGCTTCAGGCCACCACTTGGATTATACCTTCTAGGGTGTGGTACCTAGTAGGCTTTCAGTAATATGTGAGCAAGAAATAGATGAATCTAGCAATTGCCCTCTCTGCTGGTGTTTAAGGCAGGCTCCAAACTGAAGAGCTGTTTTTCTGACTAACTGATTGGATCTATCAAGTTACCATTTTTCATACTTCTCTGTCCCAGCCTTCACCATAACTGTTGGTGAAGGGCAGGGCAGGGATCGTGAGCACATTGTCTTGTTAGGGATTGCATTTCCAGTGGCCAGCACTGTGCATGGCCCATCCTAAGGGCTTAAACATTTTCTAAATAAATGACTGAATGTGGTTAATGTGGAATAAAAATCAAAAGTCTATCTCTGAGGTCCCAGACTCCCTATTTTCTCTCCTAGGCTAACTATGGTGACCCAGATGACTGCATTTTGATATCCTAACACTGAGCGCTCATTACTGATAAACTCAGGAGAAGGCTTGTTGCTTTGAGTTAGCTCTAGTGCTAAAAGCTGGTAAACTGGGTAGACAGATTTGCTTTGAAGAGTCAGCTATGAGGAGCTTCTGAAGCATCTTACCTTCCAGAAAATGTCCTTTTTCCAGTGGTCTTTGGAAAGCTATACATTTTACTCTTTGAATACCATCAAATGTAGAACCCAAAGACCTGGAAGCTAGGTGATTATAGTTAGCTATGTTATATATCTGTGCCATGCCTAAAATTTCTATTTTGGGGCTGGCCTCCTAAAGTATATCATGTACTTCTAAGTCTGTATTTTTAACAAGGCTGTCCTAGATGTGTACGTTCTTTCTGGAGAGTATACCATCTCTCACTTCTTTTTACCAGATCTGTATTTCTGATGAGAGAGGTCAAGGACAGTTGCTTGTGTCACCTCTGCTTATTTTCAGGGATATTCTGTCACATATAGTGTGGTTCACTATACATCTCTGGTGAAGAAGTACTCTTCTATATTCTAGGTATTGATCTATAAGGCACAGTACACTAATTATGAGGAAGAAATAAGAAAACATTCTCAAATATTAAGCAATTTTGAATCTCAATTACATGAAAATAAAAGAAACTGCATGTGGTCTAATTTTTTTATACATTTAAAAAATCTGGAAATTCGACAGGTAGACCATACACTTTATGTGAACAGGAATTCTGATCATCTTGTTTATAGTTTACACGTATTGCCTAGGACTGTGCCTGGCAAAAATTAGGAACTTAGCATTTGTTGACTGACTTCTCAGCATTCTGAGATTATTTTTATTATTTGTATGAGAAAGTATTTTGAGTTTTGAAGATAATCAAAACTTATTAAATAATAATAGTTAAAAACTGGATATATGTATTATTATCTACTTCCCACTCTGTGTACTAAAAGGAGTGATGGCTTGGCTCCCCTAAATGTTATGTATAGGGATGCTGAGTAAAGGCAGGAGTTTATCACTGAAAGGATCAAGAATTACTGTCTCCATTGTTTCTCTATTAAATGTGGGGCTAGTGGGAGTTAGAGGGAGGGGGCATTTTCAAGAGGAATGTGTAGGTTGATGGGACACATACCACTTAGTTGCGCATGTGACTTGTCTACCATCTAGTTATTTATTGCCTTCTCTGCCCAAGTATCAGGGGAAAGCATGTTGTCTGAAAGAACATCTTACAAATGTAATGCAAACAAAGAATGTGCATCTGGTCCACATGGGGGTGTTCTCTGCTAATTAGTTTGGCAGATGAGAGTGCTTTTGAAAAAGAGAATCCTGAGTCCTAGGAAATGATTTTTTCTTTCTGTAAGAAAACTCAAGAGATTGTACCCTTTTCTACTTGTCATTCATTGGTATAATTCTAGGTATCTATTAAAGGTTTAAAAGTGATCAGGTGCAAAATATCCATGTGGTGTGAGGGCAACAGGGAGCAAAGCATCCGCAGCATGTATCAATTCTAACAGTGCTGACATCTGCTGTCCCTGTAAGTAGCAAAGACTTTTACAAGTAGTCCTTCACTTCCTCAAGCATGCTAGAAAGGTAGAAAACCTTAAGAGAAACTCCAGATTCAGAGTGAGTTTGAAATTGCATTATAAGTTGCTTCTGCTAACTCCTTCTTGCCCATAAGTCACAGACTTCGAAATGAAACACATTTTATAACTTGGGTTTTCCCATCATTTCTTTCAGGGAAGCAGCTGTACTATTGGTTCTAATAAGGTATTCAGCCTGAAAATGCAGTGTTAGCCTTGAGGGTATAGGATCAGAGAGGCTCGCCTATGCAGACTGAATGCCTTGGAGCAATGGAACAACTTCTCCTCAGTTATGTAGCACCTTAGCTGTGGTCCGGAGGGTGCTTTGGCCAATTCTATTGTCATGTGGAGAAAAAGAGGTAGATCAGGTGTGAGGAATGTTGACGTCCAAGAGCAGAACCTGACTACAGGGAATCATTCTAGAATCTGCAGGAATATTACACTGAAATACTTATTTCTGACCACACAGAGAAAACTCTAGAATGGAATTTTAGAGGGAGCTCTGTATGTGGAAGCCTGATGGACTCATTGCTTCTGCCCATTAGAATGGGAAGGGAATTCAGCCTATAGTTCTTCTCAAAGGAGTCAGCACAAGAAAGGCTAAATGGCTTAAAGAGGACCGTGACTTTTCCTGGACTCCTGAACTTTTTCATATTCGTTGCTTATGCAGAGCCCGATACTCTTCAGATTAAAAGTGACTGTTGGCTCTTCTCATGTGTAACGGAACAAAACTCTGTTCGCAGATAACACCCTATCGAAGATCTTTTGTGACTGTTATTGCCAGGAAGCTTTATCTTTGGTTAATGGGTATGGCAAAAACAATTTGTACAATATGATAAGAGTAACATTCAATTAAGAAGGGCTTATTGCGTGTCAGGTAATGTTCTAAGTGCTTTCAAAAGAAGCCATACTTCTTCGAGGGCTTGCCCTTGCCTTATGGGGTGGACATTGTCGCTTTCATTTTAAATACGAAAATGGGGAGGCTTAGGGAGGTTAAGAATCTGGGCTAAAATCAAACATCTAGGAAGTGGCATAGCTGAAGTTCAAACTTAGGTCACTTTCACGCCACTGTACTATGCGAAGTACTTATAACAAAGCGCTGTGCAATATTGGTACAGTGTTGTGGTTTCAATCTGAGTGAAAGTATTCTTCAATGATTCTAATCCGTCCTTCCCTCTTCCCTGCCATGATCCATTCAGAACCACCAGTGTTACACTTCATAAAATCACATATGACTTTCACAAACATTTTCTCATTCACAAATTGGGACTTTTCCAGGTTTCTATCCTTATTTTCTTTAATGATGGTGAATGCTCTAAATGTATGTTCAATGTATGCCATAAATGTTCAATGTATGCAATAACATACAATTATAAGAGAGTACGGAATAAGTTTGCCAGATATAATATTCACCCAGTTACATTTCACTATCATGTAAACAATGAATAATGTTTAAAATTATAAGTATGTACCAATATTGCATGGGATATACTTACACTAAAACGTATTTGTTATTTTTCGAAGTTCAAATTTATCTAGGCATGCTGTATTTTTATTTGCTAAATCTGACAGCTCTAAATTAAATCAGAGAGGCTTGTGTACAAAGAATGAATTCCTTGTGTACAAAGAATTGGGTTTGTTTCAAGCAAGTTCCTCAATGGCCAAGGGGAAACTCAAATGAAATGGGTAAAGGAGAAACCTTGGGGCAACTTGTACTGAGTGCTTAGATCTACTTGCCTTGTATAATTAGACTTTTCATCACATCTCGCTAATTTCAAACAGTGTTTTCAGTCCTTGATATTTTGTGGAGCATGGAAATGGTTAGAAGCTTTACAAGGGTTATGTTAATCTTTATTAATAGTTCAGCTAAAGCTCTACCAAGGCAAAATCCTCAATGTAAACTTTGTTTTAATATGTTCATGTTTTCACTTTTTATCTGAAAGTACTACAGGGCCCTTGAGGTCTTCCAGGAAAAAAAGTTCTCCCATAAGCAGGAACATGAATTTGTTTAGTTGAGATCAGTATTTCTGCTTGTGAAAGTTGGACTTGCAGAGCTAAGGTTGCTCTTTTTTCCACTGATCCCCAGTACCTGACCGGACACAGTAAACTCTAGTTACTCTCCTAATCCCTTGACTTTGATTCAGAAAAGCTGCCTTTTTTTTTTTTTTTTTTTTTTAAATGAAAGGAAACCATTACATGCTTCAGTGATGGCTCCATTTTCTGAGCAAAGGAAGCTTCTTTGGTAATATCTTAGGAATTGTGGTGGTATGTGTATCTTGAGAGGTGGAGGAAATGCAGAGTGCATTGCCTTGGTAGAATGACTTTGAAAAATTTGAAGAATACTTTAGTAATATATCTGTTCAATGAGTCCAGCATATTTTAAACAACAAATCAACTCGTAAAACTGCACTGCAGCATTTATTAAAAAAAAGGTGCACGTGGTATAGTAACAAAACAGTAGGGCTTAGCGAAATGAAAGAAATAAAGTAAAACTTTATTTTCTGACAATATTTATAGGTTTTTAAGGCCCTAATTGCCTTCGCTTTCTGTATTGCCTTCTTTCTGATTGATTATGTGTCCCAGATTTGGTTACTTTTGCCCACATGTTAATTTCAGGTGTTTTTCAGTAGGTGAGTATGAATTGATAGTATACAGGAAAGTAAAAACACACAGGAGAATTTTAATATGTAATGAAAAGGAATTCCATTGTAAGCGATCTGAGAGCTCTGTTCTTTTACCCACTTTCTGTTTTATTTAACAACTCCCAGTCTATTAAGACTTTGCTTCACTCAACGATTTCATGTTAATCATCTTTTGTTTTATAGCCCTTTATTTTCCTGCTGGAATCAATATCCCATCAACTTCAGCGACCATCTACTCTGTGATCTATGAGATGGCACTAGTACAGGGCTGAATTTATACCAGAGCAATTTGCTTTAAATGTTACCAGCATTTTATCCAAAACATTTCTTCCAGTTTACTCTCATAATTTTACTACTTCTCACAAAGTTGTTTCCCTGATTTTGGAGAATAGGGAGTGACAAGTAAAATGTAAAATGCCTATATACAGGATATAGAACTTGAACTTGAAAACCCTCAAGTCCATGAAATGATGTCGGTTAACGGGAGAAGGCTGGCTCTGTTTTCACACTGTGTGCCTGCTGCAACACAAACCTGATTAATTCATTTCTCGCTTACTGGTAAACCTGGATCATTTTGGGGAGACCATATTTTTAAAGTAGTTTTGGATCCTGCTGGCATGTTCAGGTTGTCTCAATTCAAGCAAAATCAATCAATTTTGGTACTCTGTAGAAGCATTATGCTGAGAAACTTGGACCCCCTTTCTTTGTGCTCACCGTCAAGCTGGTGGCAGCCATCCTTTAGTATAAGTTTAAGTTGCTCACCACAGGGGCTCTGGGTTCTTTGTAAAGATTAATTTAGAAATTAAAAGTGCATTATCCCCTTCTAAATACATTATCCAGATTGTGATGCTAACATTTTTAATAAAATAAATTATTGTCACCTCACTTAATCTTATCAACAAATGTAATTGTTTATTACTGAGAAGTAGACAATGAATTATTTCTTTTTTTAAAATTTTAATTCCAGTATGGGTTTAACATACAGTTTTATATTAGTTTCAGGTGTACCATATAGTGGTTCAGCAACTCTATACCTTACCTGGTGCCCATCAGGACAAGTGCACTCCTCAATCCCCATGACTTATTTCACCCATACCCCACCTGACCTCCCCTCTGGTAACTATTGGTTTGTTCTCTATAGTTAAGAGTCTGTTTCTTGGTTTGTCTCTCTCTCAGCAGTGAATTATTTATTGATATCTGTTAGGACATTTTATCTCATGATAGGATTTTACTGATGATGATATCTCATACTGTTCAATTACTATTATATTAATTTTAAAGGATACTACAATTGACCCTTGAACAACATGGGTTTGAACTATACTTATATGTTGACTTCTTTTTCAATAAATATAGTATAATATAAGTGTAAAGGTATTTTCTTTTCCTTAGGATTTTCTTAATAATATTTTCTTTTCTCCATCTTTATCATAAGAGTAGCATACAAAATATATATGACATGTAAGATATGTGTTAATTGACTGTTGATGTTATCAGTAAGCTTCTGGTCATAGTAGGCTATTAGTAATTAAGTTTTTGTGGAGACAAGATTTATACTCAGATTTTCTACTGCACAGGGTTTTGCACCACTGACCTCCGCGTTATTCAAGGGTCAACCTTATTAAATGGAAAATTTTTCTTTCAACATGGGAGGAGGTTTACTTTCTAGTGTCCACATGAAGCAAATATGTTTTAATGTGTTCCAAAATGTCTTTTTTGCTGGGCTTTTTTTTTTTTTTTTGGTTCACATTCTGTTTTGAGTGTATAACAAAACAGTGAGAAAACAAACTTAGTATGTGTATCATTCACTTCTTTGCTGAATTACTTAGATGTGATTCTTTAAGGGAAATTTCCAACAACAACTCATTTTAGAAGCTGATTCTAAGAATAATAATTCTTGCCCTGATATCCTCTCAGGGCTGCATGAGGAAAATGCAAACATGCTTTAAAAATAAAATTATTACACAAAGTCAGTCTTATTTGAAAGAGAGTGAAAATATGAGAATTAAACAAGACAGAGTATCTGGCAACATATCCAATGTCCATTCATGTTGTTGAAAATTATTGTAAGACTTGTGTTGATCATACTTTTACTGGTGTCTTCAAACTTCAACAGATGACTTCTAATTTCTCTTTCTGTATATTATTATTGTCTGTAACTCTTTTTTTTACATTTGGTCTCTATATAGCAAAAATGCCTCTTGTGTTGCTATCATCCTCTTAAATCTGGAATTTTGAAATCATCTTTTATAGCGTATTGGTGGTCACTGGTGGTCATTGGTTGCTTTAAGTCATCGATACTGAGTTTTTCTCTGAGCATCTATCTGAGCACCCCTAGTGACTGGCATGGCTCTATTGGGGGGATAATTTCCTTCCCTAGAAAGAGTGCTTCATAAGAGGGTTTCATATTTTCTTACAGCACCATCTGGGCTGGCCTAAAAAGTCCCCCCAACACTAATTCAGTTATGACCTTGCACTGAGATGCGACAGATTCACGCTGAGACTGGCCACCATCTACAAATGAATCTCTTTGCTGGGAGTTTTGTCCCTCACTGATAAAGAATGGAGAAAGTTAGAGCTATTTATTAGGCAGCAATTACTCAAAGGCAGTGTCATGCCTTTAGAGGAAAACTCTTGTAAATCTAAAGAAAAGTGATTTACTCACAGTGGGAATAGATTTAACACAGATTAGAAACATATTTTCCTCCTTTTCTGCCTTACCGTTTGTATTTTATAAGAGGTTAAGGCCAGCTCTGAAGTATTGCTAGTGAGTGTTTTATTTTTACCGGCATAAAGGGGTTTTAGCTGTGTAATGAAATTCCACCATTTACTAATGATGTTTGCTTTTGAAGTTAATTGTTTCACTGAAGGCACAAATCATGTTATGGATGTGATGTTGTGCCATATAAATAAATATAAGTTTTTTTTTTTTTTTTTTAAATATGAGTTTTTGACATGCTAATTTATAATGACTGGCTGATGAGAAGACCATAGGGGAAAGATAAGACTAGCACTTGGACCACATAACTGTAGAAGGGTGATCAATTCAAAGAGCAGTTTTCAGAAGGATTTTTTTATTTACTCATTTATCTGCGAAGTAAACTCAGTGTCCAATGTGGGGCTTGAACTAGTGATTCCAAGGTCAAGAGTCACATGCTCTACGGACTGAGCCAGCCAGGCACTCCAGGAAATAATTATTTTAAGACATGTCTTTAAATGCAAGTAGACCATGACTACCTTTCAGGACTTTTGGATGCTGTATGCCAGGACTACCAGAGAAATGAGGTCAAGGATCAGGTGATTTGGAATCTGGACTGAACCTGATTCCACTGTGAATCCAGCAAGAAAGGTCAGAGCTTTCCAGGAAATGGATGTCTACGGGGCTGCCAGATATCAGTTGTGCAGAATGATCGCTAAGCTCCTGAGATGATCCCCAACATTCCTCCTTTCTTGGCATAAGTTTGTTGCTTTTGACATCAAAAGGCAGAATGTATTACCCCTCCACTTGAATCCAGTCTGGCCTTGTGATGGCTTTGACCCATAGAATGCTTGCTCTTGAAACTCTCACTCTTGGAAACCAGTCGCCATATTGTGAGAAGACAAGCTGTGTGGAAAGGCCTTGGGGAGGAGAATCAAAATGCTCTAATAGATGCCCCAGATGAGCTGAAAGCTGATAGGTAGCACCAACACCACCCATATGAAAGAGCTGTTTTGGATATACCAGCCCTGAGACCCAGATGACGGTAGTACTTGCTGTTGTGACGTGGAATAGAAAAACCACCCAGTTGAAAGCAACAACCTACAGAATCATGACAGGTTCTGTAGGATTGCTTCTACTCTAAAGGGCAACTCCATTCCCAGAAGGTCCTTGTAGGTTGGGCAGGGCATAAGGATTCTGTGTATCGGCAGTTTACCTGCCTGAAGAGAGTGCTAACCCCACAAACCTCACACTACAATAAAGTAGGTTTTTGCATTTTATTTATTTATTTAGTTTTAAAGATTTTATTTATTTGACAGAGAGAGATCACAAGTAGGCAGAGAGGCAGGCAGAGAGAGAGGAGGAAGCAGGCACCCTGCTGAGCAGAGAGCCCGATGCGGGACTCGACTCGATCCCAGGACCCTGAGATCATGACCTGAGCCAGGAAGGCAGCGGCTTAACCCACTGAGCCACCCAGGCGCCCCGGTTTTTGCATTTTAAATGGATGATTAGAGTGTGCCGGGCTGATGATAATTCATGGGAGATATGGCGCCCGTAAAGCTCTCGAGTGAAGTGATAGGATTAGAAAGTTGTGGCTTAGAGAGAGGCACCTCCCCAGCTCTTGGAGGATGATTTTGGGTGTAAAAGTGACAAGGGGGAAAGCTGACTTTTATCTGAAAAAGTTTCATGGGGTTTTGTCAGAGACTTCTAAAGGAACCTTGATCATTTAAGTAGGAATATAGTACTTTTATGTTGTAATCCACACAGCAGAGAAATGTAAGCTTTGTCCAAGAGCTATTTATGCATTTACACCTTCTTTTAGTTTCACATTTTCCACCTTTATATTACATTTTAACTTTTGCCATTTTTTGTTAGCTTTTTTCCTGATCAAATCAAGACTCATGCTTTTAGATATAAATCTGTGATTTGTTCTTCAAATGTTTAATTTCTCCCTTTATTATTTTTTGTTGTTTCTTTTAAAGATTATCTAAAAACATTATCTTAAGTTTATCTTATTTATCCATGGAGCAGTCTGATTTTTTTTTCTGAAAATGTAGGTCATGATAAATCCACCAGAGTGTATAATACTTGTAAAGCAAGGAGAGAAGTTTTAAAAACTTTTAATTTGAGAAGTTTCAAGCTTGAAATGTGGCAGGAATATAGTACATAGGACTAGGACATCAGTATACCCTTTATCCAGATTAACCTGTTGTTAACATTTTGTTCCTTTTGCTTTCTCGTTTGCTTTCTCTCTTTTCCCTCCTCTCTGTGTGTATGTGTGCCTTTTATTTTTTATTGTTTTAAAGATTTTATTTATTTATTTGAGAGAGAGAGTGAGAGAGAACACAAGAGTGGGATGTCCGGGAGAGTGGGAAGCAGACTCCCCCCAGAGCGGGGAGCAGGTGAGGGCTTAATCTTGGGACTCAGAGATCATGATTTGAGCTGAAGGCAGTTATCTGACTGAGCCATCCAAGCATTTCTGTATATGTGGATATTAAAGAGTTTTTCTTCTTCTTGTATTATACAGTTTGAGAGTAAATTGCATGCATTTTGGCCCTAAAATGATCACAGAGGATATTCTTTTAAATACAGCACAGTTATCAACTTTATTATTTAATATTGTTAGAATAATTTTAAATAATCTCCTATCCATATTCCAATTTTGTCAGTTGGCCCCATAATGTCCTTCATTTCCCTTTTTCCCCTGTAGTACATGATACAGTTTAAGAACAGATTGTTGTGTCTCTTTAGCCTCCTTTAAGTTGATGGAATATTTGCACAGCCCATTATGACATTGACATTTTGAAAGAGACAAACCCTTTCTAAAAAAGAGGATGTTTCTCATTTTGGGTTTATCTGATGGGTCCTCATGGTTCCATTCAGGTTGTGAATTCTAGGCCAGAAGTGATGCGTATTTTTCTCTAGAGCACATGTCCATCTACCCCTTGATACTGATAGTAATTTTGATAACCTGGTCAAGGCATTCTACAGCTTATACTTTTACTGTCCCCACACCTTTGCAACTAATAAACTATCTGGGGAGACCATGAAAATGCTCTACTGCTCATGAAAATTTCCACTGAGATTTGGTATCTACTGGTGATTCATGCCTGAGCTAAAAGCTTAATATGATGGCTGCAAAATTATGATTTCCTATGTTTACCACTTGCTCCACACTTACCAATGAACGCTCAGTGTTCTACCATAAGCAAGAGCCATTTTTCCTCTCCATTGATTTTTTAAAATTATTATTTGTTTGGACTCATTAACTCTGTGTTGTCAATGGTCCATAATTCATTACTTTCCTTTATTATTCTAGTGTTTAAATGTTCCCAGATTAGGCCCCCTGGAGGCTCTTCCAGCTGCCTCATGTGACCTTGTGATGCTTTCATCATCTTTTTAAAGCACTTTCTTACTTTCCAACATAACAACATGTTCCAGGCTCATCTTGCATCTATGCCACTCCAGCCCTGAGATCAGCCATTTCTTTAAGGAGCATTGGTTTCTTTCAGTGAGGGAATAGTAGAAGAGATAAAGACATGAGCACTAAGCATGTTAGGAGGGTAATTTTTATGGGATTGAACTGGATTTAGGTAACCTTTTTAGCTAAGAGCTATGGCCAAAATGATATTTATCTGCATTTACAAAAGACAAATGACTCATGGCCAAAATGATATTTACCTACATTTACAAAAGACAAATGACTAATTTTCTGCCTTACACCGAGAGTATGCATAAATTCAGGTGACCAAATCATAATGAGGTACATACTTGAAGACATCATCCAAATCTGCTCTTTTTTAAAAAAGATTTTATTTATTTATTTGACAGAGACATCGAGAGAGGGGGTACAAGCAGGTGAATGGGTGAGGGAGAAGCAGGCTTCCTGCTGAGCAGGGAGCCTGATGCAGGACTCAATCCTAGGACCGTGGGATCATGACCTGAGCCGAAGGCAGACACTTAATGGCTGAGCCACCCAGGTGCTCCCCAGATCTGCTTCTGAGATTAACTTTTATTTTTTTTCCCTCTACAGTCTTTTCTTACTAGCACTTACAGTGAAAATTATAATTAATTAGTACAAATGAGATTTTGACTGCATTATTTATTGTTATTTTAGAAATACTGAGGAATCTGGTAACCTAGTATGATGGGGGTTTGAGAAACTCAATTAGTTATAGAAATGAAGATACTACATTTTCTCTGCTTGAATAGAAGTTTATATGATATTTTATTCCATTACATACTCTTTGGCAGAGGGATGGCAGATCATTCTAGAATCCTGGCAGGCAGTCTTTCTCACTGGACAACCTCCCTCACACCCCCTATCCTGTTCTTATGGCTGCTTCTGCTAATTTTGCAAGCCTGAAATTGGATTGCTATGCCTGTTGCCCACGCTGTGTGAGGAGGCTCCATAGAGAGTCCCATGTATATATTTTTGAATTTTCCTGGGTAAGTTGTCCAGAGTATTCAGTTATGTATGAAATAGATTTGGTCCCAAATCATTTGAACTCAGGAGAATTAACTATAATTGGTTCTAGGAGATAAAATATGTTTCCCTAGGAGTTGCTGACTTTGAAAGGGTAGTTTTTCTTCTGGGCCAGTTAGACATGAATCATCAAATAGGTGTACAGTATGGTACCTTTCTTTCTAGCCACAGAATCCAGATGGAGATTCTAGCTAGTGGTTCCAGGTTTCTGGCCAGTCTCTCTGGATTAATAATAATTACTAACATTTTGCTGGAGCTTTAATGTTTTCACAGTATCTTCACGTGCATTTATTACATTAAATGGTGTCGCTGGTAGTGAATGATTTGTGTCTTCACTTACTGACCCCCACACCTGCCACCGGATTTTGTCTCTTTCTAAGAATTTCTTAATGAAGTTGATTTAGTTCCTCAAAGTTGTTTTAGAATAAGTCAAAAATGAATAAATAGACCCTTGGCCTTTCCTGCTGTAGAAGATCCAAGTTTCCCGTTTGTGGTTATAGAAGATTAAACTCAGTTGGTATTGGGGGGTGTCCTTCCTCTACCTTCACTGTCTAACTCGTTTCTATGGAATGAAAATGAAGGCAAATACTACCATCCTGATTAAAGATATAAATACGCTCAAGCATAGAAGTGGTTAAATGACATATCTGAAGTCACTTTTCAAGAATGAGCAATGAAGACTTTGGGTTCAGCTCACATTTTAAAATTGCTGGTAAGGATTTCTTTGAAAGCCTTGTAATGCATAGATGTTCTAAAAGGGTTGAATTTAGATGCCGGCCTGTATTTCTGTAGGTGGTTAAAAATGGTCAGAATTGGAAGGAGTCACAGTAATCAAATCTATTTTTAGAAGTACATTAGCATGTGGTTTTGCAAACTCACATTTCTTTCCTATAAAAGACAGTGATTGCTGTCATAAAAATACTGTCAAGATTTACTGCTTCTTCATGAGACCCAGGACTAAGCCAAGGGACACCATATACCCTAAACCTACTCAAAGCTTTTGCCTCTGAAATTCTACTCTGTAATTTGGTAAGTGTTTTTAAAAAAATTCAACTAAATGGCTACCACATGGTGGAAAATTAGCAATCTGGGACCGAAGCTTTTGTGTGGTATTAAATCCACATATGGAAAAAATTAAATATCATCCTCAATGCCCTCCATGTGTTCAGATGTATTAAATGAAATGCTTATAAAGTGTGACATTATTTAACTTTTATAAGGTTTGTCACATCTAGTAAAACTTATTACTGTTCTTTTGAAAAGTTTCATACAGGTGCCTTCTGAGCTCATATCGGTCTGAATGTCCTATAATATACACATAATTTGTTGCTGGATATAGCACTAGACAATCAAGAGTAGAACTTTAACCAGGGCAACTTAATATAGCACAGAATGCAGTAACTTGCAGTAGGCAATGCTGTGGTAG
Organism: Mustela nivalis; assembly: GCF_964662115.1. NCBI lineage: Eukaryota > Metazoa > Chordata > Mammalia > Carnivora > Mustelidae > Mustela > Mustela nivalis. Next base: position 18,305,033 of record NC_139039.1, on the reverse strand, counting down.
GTTGGTCCCTAATCTTCTCTATGGAAAGGATTTTATAAAACAATGGGGGTGAAGTATGTACCATAAATTGTTTTAATAAAATTTGGCTCTTTAAAATAATTGACTCTAAGTAACTTATATTTCCCCAGATTTGAAGGGTAGCTCCATGTGACCTTCACAGTCTGCATGTGCAAATGTGCCTAGGATGCTCAGGAAATGCCATAATCCTATTGATACCAATGATAATAAGGATTTTAAAGGAAATTTGTCACCTTAACTCAGTTTACTCTATTGCAAAAAGATATTTCCCGAGTGTTGTTGCTCTACTTGCTAGACACTGACTAATATGTTGGCTACATAGAACCCAGGTGTGCCCAGGAATTTTTATCTCTGTTTCTTTTTCAGGTGTGGTTTACAGCCCATCAGCATCAGAATCACCCAGAGGATTTGTTAAGCCCATGAGATCTGGGTTTCATTCTAGACCTATTGCATCTGCGTGCATAGCAAACCCCCTAGTTGGTTCTTATTCACTCTAAAGTTTGAGACTCTCTGACAGTACAAAGCATTTTGGTAACATAGAGAAAACCAAGGCTGAGAAGCTTATCAAATGTCCCAGCTGCATACGCTATTATATGCCCTCTATAATAATGCATTATTATCCAGCAATCCCTAAGGTTTCAAATGTACAAATAATATCTACATAGAATTGGTTCCTGTTAAGGTGTATTGACCAACTTACTGTAATGGCAGCTCCTGCTAGAATTAGCCATCTTGGTGATTTCAGACTCTCAGTCTGGTGGACAGTGGAACGGAGGCAACTATTTTTGCTGAGATGGAGACTCAGAGGTCTCAGACTCCCCATACAATTTATGCAGGAAATTTACCTTTCCTACATTTAGATCCCAGTTCTGTACTAAGTGATTATTATTATTATTTTTTAGACTATGGGCCAAAAGAGTTTACCCTGTTCATATTTGTAATTGATCAAACTCCCAGACAATTTACAAGATCGACTTCGTTTCATACAGAACATAGCAAAATGTATCAAACCAAATTTTTTCCCAGAAAAGAACATGACTGAAGTCCATCTTAGTTGCTTCATACGGTGAAAAAATGTCTGCTGGATGAATGCTCCAGATTGTGGTTAAATGATCTTGCATCGCAAGAAATACCTGGGTCAGTGTTGCACCTCAGACAGCCAGAAAGATTCAATGACTATGTCTAAAGGAAAACAAATAAGGCCTTTTTCAAGGAGAACGTTGAGTTCCTCACATGTGATTATTCCTACCACCCCATGTTGCTGCCACTCTCAGTGATAATGTCACTGTGGCTTCTGTTACAGTACTTTGGCTCTCTGGGTCTAGATTTTCTCATGGAGCAGCAAACTGCTTGACGCAGCTGGCACACAAAGAGCTGCTAAAAATGTAACTACCTGTAAATGTCAATGTTTTTCAAATAAGTGTTTTTTCCTTTAGTTCTAAATTTTGTGCTATATTTTAATGTCACCCAGGAACTGGTATAATAGCATCAGATGAGAGCAGTCCTGCAGTTACTTGTTCTCTGTTTCTGTAGGGCAGTGGCAAGAGCCTGTGAACAGTGTAGTTTTCCTGTAAGCACCTTGTTTTGTGTTGCTATCCCAAATATTCCTTTGTCTTTGGTACCTGTGGGGAGTGACTTCTAATGTCTGTCTCATGTCTAACTGCCTTACAAGCTCCAACAGGATCACCAAAATCAGGAGGCAATTCTTTTCTTTCCAAAATGGTCCAGTCTGAGTTTGGTAGAAGAAATATATTGCTCATCTTTTATTTTTTGCCACTTTTGACAAAAAATGAGCATTTACCCACCAGCAGCCTAGAGTCAACAGTTTTCAAAGAGATTAGTAAAATGCATGATTCTTTTGTTTATTTATATTTCTGGTTGGGTGTACAGATGGATAACTCTTGGATTTTGGAGCCAACTGCATTTTCTAATGAACTACATAGTTCCAACTGCCAGGGACGGGAGACTCAACCATCTATTTTTGAATGTTACAGTTGGCCCTTGATTGCTTTGAGTCAATGAAGGGGAGATTATGGGTGTTTGGTCCAGTTGGGATGTGATGTGACTTCTTTCTCTGCAGCAGGAGTCTGGCGTGATTGGGCCTTGGCTTTCACTTGCCAGGGCAGTGTGAGGGTTGAGCAGAAGGGAGCTATTGTGTTAAATGAAGTTTCACCCCATGATAGGGCTTCCTTCTGCCTGGCATAGGGCCTCACAGAAAGTCTCCCTTCCCTCTGGCTCCAGGGAAGAGGGGTGTGCTTCTGCCTGAAGCCCTCACTCAGCAGCCCAGATGAGAGCTACCCAAGTCATTGGTGCTTTGTGACACTTGAATAGAAAGGAAGTTAGAAAGCAGATCTCTCCTCCAATCAGTTTGGAGAATATCAATCAAGAGAACAATAAAATGTTTCAGAAATTATCTGATAAGATTAAGATTGATCATTTATTGATTAATCAATATAGTCAAAGTTATTTGATTTGTAAAGTGTATGTCCTATTTCCATACACGTATTTATGTGTATAAGTACTTGCTCTACATACATATTTGAACTTAAAAGGTATATACATATATTTGTCAATCTTTTGATGTAGGTCCAAGGCCTATTCTTTTTTTTTTTTCTAAAGATTTATTTATTTATTTGAGAGAGAGGAAGAGAGAGAGAGAGAACACCTGTGCATGCACACGCATGTGGGGAGGGGCAGAAAAAAAGGGGAGGGGCAGAAGGAAAGGGAGAGAGAATCTCATGCAGCCTCCCCGCTGAGTGCAGAGCTCAGTGAGAGGTTAGATTGCAAGACCTGAGATCATGACCTGAGCCAAAATCAAGAGTTGGATGCTCAACCAACTGAGTCACCCAAGGCACCCCTGGGACTTTTCTTTAATTGTTGGTTGGCTGGTTGGAATCCTGATTGTCTTTATTGCAGAAAGCCCTACCATTGAGCATTTTCTTTCTTTAAAATGGAGAACTTAAAGGTACTTACAGAACAACCTGAAGGTAGAATCCTTATGGAGTTTTATCTAATTATATAACTCTTTTTAAAAGGTAACTCATCCTTATTAAGCTCTTCCAAAACAAAATCACCTTGGTTTTTAATAGAAACAATAATTCTCTTTTTGTACTCTTTATCAATTTTAATAGTAGTTCCTTAATTTAGGTGGTATAATTGCAACTAGCACAAAGGGTTTGGGTACAAACTCAACTGGCTCGTGGCCAGTTTCAACCCCACAGTACCTGCGATAGGAGAAGGGTATGGACTTTCCTAGGGATATATAGAAATGATTCTTTAATTATAACTTACTTACGAATATAGGCCCTGAGTCTGTACAGGCTGCCACAACTTCTCTGACAGACAACAGCTTGGACAGGTAGGAGAGCACCAGAGCTGGACAGGATAAAGCTACCATTCTTGGACCTTATCTGTCTGTTCCAAATCTTATTGAGAGCACATTGCCTTTCTACATATGAAAAAAAAAATTTTGAGACTTGACAGCCACGTTAGAAAAAGATATTACTTGAAGAAAGAACTGGAGAACAACATCTGGTTTCGGTAAAGCCCAGTCTTTGTGCCCAATTTTACAGCTAAGCTGACTGAAGTACCACAAGGTCATGACTTGTCTAGGGTCAGCTCGTCGGTCAATAGCTCAATTGCTGTATGATCCCCAAACTCTCATAAGTCTCAGCCCTATATTTTAACTATTAAGCCACGTGGCCTGCTACAGCATATGCCACAAAATGTCCCAGATGTGTACTGAGAGAAATCCTTCCATGACCCAGCTAACATCAAGTCCCCTTAGGACTTTCTGATTATTAAATGTTCTTGGAGACCTCTCCTACAGTGTAAGCGTATTAACCCAAATGTTATGAGGATTTCCCCACATGACAGTGTTATAAGATTTTCTTATGAGGTCACTTCCTACGAAGGCAGGGATTTAAAAGCTGCCACAACAGGCAATGAAGCAAGCAACATGTGGCTTTGCTTTCAGTTGGACATTTCAAGCAATGAAGAATTTATAGGGATAAGATTTCTAATACAGCTGATGTAGCTTTTTTGTTTGTTTATAGGCTTTAGTTTCACCTTGAAAACATCCTCTCTGAACATCAGAAGTGCACTTTATCCCTCAATGGTATATTAACTTCTAACATTTCTGACTTCTAGTCATGAGAATTTCAAAACCAATTGCATAAAGAAGTGAGACTTTTCACTTCTAATGGTACATTCAGAAGGCCAGTTTTTCCTATTTTCTATACTATCTTCATTCATCCCATTAACTGCTATCAGCTCTGATAGAAACCATCCCTTCTTTAAAAAATGAATGCTGTACTAAGTAGCTTCTTGCCTCTTAAGGAGAGTATTCAGATCACTGAGGTAAACCATACTCAGAGTGAATATGTTGACTGCTTGTGTATTTTTTCCCCAAACCATCTATCAGTCTTATTTCCGATGAGTTTGGCTGATGGATTTTAGCTTGGGCCTCAGTAGTGAGACTCACTACAAGACATTTCTTTAGAAATGTTGTAGAACTTTTATTTTTTTTTTGTTTCTATTGTTATTTATTTGTTTGTTTGTTTGTTTATTTTTAAAGATTTTTGTTTGTTTATTTGACAGACAAAGATCACAAGTAGGCAGAGAGGCAGGCAGAGAGAGAGGGGAAGCAGGCTCCCTGCTGAGCAGAGAGCCCGGTGTGGGGCTCAATTCCAGGACCCTGAGATCATGACCTGAGCCAAAAGCAGAGGCTTTAACCCACTGAGCCACCCAGGCACCCCTCTATTGCTATTTAAAAACCACTTACTTTCTTAAATTTTTCAACAAAGTATATGAGTTTACTGAGACTTTAAAAAAAAATGTATTCAATTTCCAAACCTTCCAATTCTGTGCATGATCATCTGAAACAAGGCTGATTGAGTTTATTTAACAAAATAATTTTGCCTAAACCAAATTTTGCCCTACTTTTGTTTTCCATATATATTTGCTAAATCTGTGTAATTTGGTATTTTGTTTCTCCAGAGCACATTGCCAGTCTTGTATAAGCAATCAGCAGCAGCTGTAGGCCAACTGGTACATAGAGATGAGGAACACAGCAGGAGGAATGTGGGAAGCCAGGTTGTAGGAGGGAATGGGCTGCCTAGCATGAGACCTCAGGACTAAGGACTCAACAGCATTCTCCCTCCTGGGCTTGTCTTTTCCCAAACTGGTTCTGAGAAAAGTCAGGATGTCACAAATAGCCTCCATGTCCACATCTAGCACAGGATTTATGATGGAGGTCTAGTGGAGCCAAGGTGTGTTTGAGATAATATCTATGAACTTCCTCGGTCATTGCTTCACTCTGAGGCCTTTGGAAACCTCTCCTTTTTGGTTTCTGTCTTGTCCTATGGGTTATATTCTAAAAAAATATGACATAAGCTGACATGATAGAAGTCAAATCTAAGTTTCCACAGAATAAGTATAAGAGGGGATTACACCCATTTTTATTTATTTATTTATTTATTTTTAAGGATTTTATTTATTTATTTGACAGGTAGAGATCACAAGGAGGCCGAGAGGCAGGCAGAGAGAGAAAGAGAGGGAAGCAGGCTCCCTGCTGAGCAGAGAACCCGATGTGGGACTCGATCCCAGGACACTGAGATCATGACCTGAGCCGAAGGCAGAGGCTTAACCCACTGAGCCACCCAGACGCCCCTATACCCATTTTTAATAAGAAATACTATATTGACTCCTTCCTCCCTTCCTCCTTCCCACCCTTCATTCTTTCCTTAAGAAATATTGAGTATATAATACAAGACACAACCTACAGGGAGAAACAAGATATCGAGTGTCTTAGGTGATATAGTATGAATCTTTAAATAATGTTATAGTAATTATACAGAGCAAGTCTGTCATTACCAATAATTACATTTAAGTACTTGATCAAAGTATATAATGAAAGCTTTTTATTTTTTAAATTTTTATTTATCTTTTAAAAAATTTCAGTGTTCCAGAATTCATTGTTTATGCACCACACTCAGTGCTTCATGTAATACATGCCCTCCATAAGACCCACCACCAGGCTCATCCAATCTTCTACCTCCCTCCCCTCCAAAGCCCTCAGTTTGTTTCTCCAAGTCCATAGTCTCTTATGGTTCATCTCCTTCTCCCATTTCCCCCAACTCACTTTTCTTCTCCATCTTCCGATGTCCTCTGTGTTATTCCTTATGCTCCACAAATAAGCAAAACCATATGATAATTGACTCTCTCTGCTTGACTTATTTCACTCAGCATAATCTCTTCCAGTGCCATCCATGTTGATACAAAAGTTGGGTATTCATCCTTTCTGATGGAGGTATAATACTCCATTGTATATTTGGACCGTGTCTTCTTTATCCATTCATCCACTGAAGGGCATTTTGGTTCTTTCCACAGTTTGGCATCTGTGGCCATTGCTGCTATGATCATTGGGGCGCAGATGGCCCTTCTTTTCACTACATCTATATCTTTGAGGTAAATACTCAATAGTACAATTGCAGCGTCATAAGGTAGCTATATTTTTTATTTCTTAAGGAATCTCCACACTGTTTTCCAAGGTGGCTGCTCCAACTTGCATTAAATCTCCATCAGTTGTGGGGTACCTGGATGGCTCAGTGGGTTAAAACCTCTGCCTTTGGCTGGGGTCATGATTCCAGGGTCCTGGATTCAAGCCCCACATGAGGCTCTCTGCTCAGAAGGGAGCCTGCCTCCTTCTCTCTCTCTTTCTCTCTGCCTGCCTCTGCCTACTTGTGATCTGTATTTGTCAAATAAATAAATAAAATCTTTAAACTACAAACAATTGAAAAAAAGTCTCCATCAGTTGTACCTTATTTTTATAGTTATGATCAAGATGATAAAAGAACACTTTGAAAAACCAGCTCAACTTCATCCTCAAAATATGTTTATTAAGTTGAATGATGGCTATGGGATTCAGAAGGGTTTATTTGAAGAGCTTTACAAGGAAAATATCACTTACAATTTTCCTGACTACAGAGTATTATTTGTTTATTATAGAAAAATAGGAAAGCTCTTGAGAACATGAGGAACAGAGCAAAAATTGTGCATAATTCTATTGTCCAGAGATAGCTAACACCATTAATATTTCTTCTGCCCTGTGTGTGTATGTGTATACATATAAAGCAAAAAAGAAGTATTATTACATATATTTATATAAAACAAAGTTGATATCACTGTTGTATTAATTTTAGAATTGTTTTTAAAATTTAATGTATCACAAGTGTTGCTTTGTTAATAGGGTTTTATAAAATATGATTTTCTTTTTTTTTTAGATTTTTATTTATTTATTTGACAGACAGAGATCCCAAGTAGGCAGAGAAGCAGTCACAGAGAGAGGAGGAAGCAGGCTCCCTGCTGAGCAGAGAGCCCAATGCGGGGTTCAATCCCAGGACCCTGGGATCATGACCTGAGCCGAAGGCAGAGGCTTTAACCCACTGAGCCACCCAGGCGCCCTATAAAATATGATTTTCAAAGGACTGCAGAATATTATATTATATGAATATGCATAAACTGATGTCAAGGTTATTTTAAAATTTTCATTAGTATATGTAACTTTTTTCTTTTAAATTAAATTTTATTTTTTTTCAGTGTTACAAGATTCATTGTTTATGCACCACACCTACTGCTCCATGCAATATGTTCCCTCCATAGTACCCACCACGAGGCTCACCCAATTCCCCACTCTCCTCCCCTCAAAAACCCTCAGTTTGTTTCTCAGAATCCGCAGTCTCTCATGGTTCATTTCCCCCTCTGATTTCCCCCAACTCACTTCTCCTTTCTAACTCCCAAAGGCCTCCATGTTATTCCCACAAGCAAAACCGTTTGATAACTGACTCTCTCTGCTTGACTTATTTCACTCAGCATAATCTCTTCCAGTCCCATCCATGTTGATACAAAAGTTGGGTATTCATCCTTTCTGATGGAGGCATAATATTTCATTGTATATATGGACCATGTCTTTATCTGTTCATCTGTTGAAGGGCATCTTGGCTCTTTCCATAGTTTGGTGACTGTGGTCATTGCTGTTATGAACATAAGTGAAAGCCCTACTTTTCACTACATCTGTATCTTTGGGATAAATACCAAGAGTGCAATTGCAGGGTCATAGGGTAGCTCTATTTTTAATTTCTTATGGAATCTTCACACTGTTTTCCAAAGTGGCTGAACCAACTTGCATTCCCACCAACAGTTTAAGAGGGTTCCCTTTTCTCCACATCCTCTCCAACACTTGTTTACTGTCTTGTTAATTTTGGCCATTCTAACTGGTGTAAGGTGATATCTCAGTGTGGGTTTTTTTTTTTTTTTTAATTTTTTATTTTTTATAAACATATATTTTTATCCCCAGGGGTACAGGTCTGTGAATCACCAGGTTTACACACTTCACAGCACTCACCCAAGCACATACCCTCCCCAATGTCCATAATCCCACCCCCTTCTCCCAAACCCCCTCCCCCCAGCAACCCTCAGTTTGTTTTGTGAGATTAAGAGTCACTTATGGTTTGTCTCCCTCCCAATCCAATCTTGATTTGAATCTCCTTGATGGCTAATGATGACGAACATTTTTTCACCTGTTAGCCTTCTTTGTATGTCTTCTTTGGAAAAGTGTCTGCTCATGTCCTCTGCCCATCTTTTGACATGATTATCTGTTTTGTGTGTGTTGAGTTTGAGGAGCTCTTTGTGGATCTTGGATATCAGCCCTTTGTCCATGGTGTCATTTGCAAATATCTTCTCCCATTCTGTGGGTTGCCTCTTTGTTTTGTTGACTGTTTCCTTTGCTGTGCACAAACTTTTGATCTTGATGGAGTCCCAAAAGTTCATCTTCGCTTTTGTTTCCTTTGCCTTTGGAGACATATCTTGAAAGAAGCTGCTGTGGCTGATGTCTAATTAGATATTTTTATATATAAACCTTTGTATATGCCTTTAACCATTTCTAGGATAAATTTCTTTGTTTTTTGATGATAATGAACATTTATTGATCAGTTACCATATTCCAGGCACCATTGCTATTGCATTGCCTTATATACCTTATCTCATTGCATTGACTCTCGGACCTAGCTTTTAGCATTATTCTCATTTATTGATGAGGAAACTGAGGTTAGAGAAATGATGTGACTTGCTCAAGGTCATACACTAGGGAATAAAAGCTAAGAGTTCAGCTTATAATTATCCACAATTATGAACAAAAGAAAAAAAAATCAGACTTTTTCCTGAATGGACAATAGTCACACCACGTGCAAACAAACAGCTGAGGTTAATATGGGAAGCAAAGGGTTACCTTCTTCAGCTTCCCACCTCTGTTCCTCTTACTCTTTCAGTTCCCCTTTTTTCTTTAACTTAAATTCAAGTTCGTTCTTTAACTTAAATTCTTTAACTTAAATTCAACTTAGTTAACATACAGTGTAGTATTGGTTTCAGGGGTAGGATTTAATGATTCATAGGATAAATTTCTAGGAGAAGAATTACTGGAGTTTCTGAGCCAAAAGTGATGATTATTTTTAAAGTTAGTCTCTTTTTTCTTTTTTAAAAGGTTTTATTTATCTATTTATTTGAGAGAGAGAGAGAGAGAGAGAGAGAGAAAGCGCCCATGTGAAAGCAAGGGTAGGGGCAGAGGGAGAGAGAGAGAATCTCAGACTTCCTACTGTGTGCTTAGCTGTATTTGGGGCTTGATCCCACATCCCTGAGATCATGACCTGAGCCAAAACCAAGAGCCTAATGCTTAACCAACTGAGCCACCAGACAGCCTTATTTTTTAAGGCTTTTAATTTCCCTCCACTGTATTTCAACTAGCAATGGATGAGAATGATTACATCCTACATATATTTTTTTAAGATTTTATTTATTTATTTGACAGAGAGAAATCACAAGTAGTCGGAGAGGCAGGCAGAGAGAGAGAGGGAAGCAGGCTCCCTGCTGAGCAGAGAGCCCGATGCAGGACTCGATCCCAGGACCCTGAGATCATGACCTGAGCCGAAGGCAGCGGCTTAACCCACTGAGCCACCCAGGCGCCCCACATCCTACATATTTTTTTTAATGTTGGATATCAAATTTTAAAATCATTGTTTTGGGGAATATTTAAACAGAACCTGTATTTAGATTATGGAATCATAATAGATGTGGTCTGAGAGAATAGATCTTGAAATATTTTTCCAATTAAATTTACATAAATGTTATTCAATTTATTAATTGCAGTATATAGTTAAACCCATCATACCAGCTAAGCCATTGAGTCCTAGAGACTGACTGAAAATGGGACTTTTTCCTATCAAACTTAGTGTTAAATTATGTAGGTCAAGCTTGTGTGTGTTTGTCTACCTTTGGGTCCTTGGAGGTGATCCAAACACACTTCATAGCCAATTTACCATCTGTTGGTTCACATTTCCCACAAATTGTGTGTGTGCTTGTTATCTTCCCATATTTTAAAATTTACAGTGAACTAGGGACAATCCTAAAAGAACCCAGCAAAATAATGGCACTAGATACTAGATATATATCAGTTTCAAGTTACCTAAATATGGTGTTATGCATGACCATACTGGATTCCGTGTCTTACCTCCTAGAGTGATGAATTTGTTATTAAGAAGAATGTCTTCTTGGACCACAGGCATTCCCTGCAATATGTACCCTGGAGATTGTATCATATAAAGTTTCCTAGTATGTAGAATTCTTGGAAGAAACAATATATTTGTAAGGATGGCAAACGTGATGATTTCTTATTTACTACGTAGTTTAGTTACTATGATAATAACATTTATATAGTACTTATTTACAAATTATTACACAAACATTATCTTTGATTTCCCAAGTGATATTGTGAGATAAGTGTAATAATTACATTATTATTCTTATTGGGTATGATTACATTTTCTCTATTTTATGGATAAAGAACTCAATTGTTTACATTTGTGCACATCAGAAAATTTATGCAGCTAGTTAACTTGAACAAAAATTAGTACTGCAATTCAAGAACTTTTGATTATATATCTTGTGCTCTATTCACCTCTTAATATAATGTAGTAATTAGATGGTCCATTTTTTTTTAACCTTACTCACTTTTAAATATTTTTTCTTTCTGATATTTTATGATTTTTTTTAAATTGAGGCATAGTTGACATACAATGTTACATTAGTTTCAGCTGTACAACACAGTCATCTGATAAATCTATATATATTATACTATGCACAATACTATTACTATACCATTGTCTATATTTCCTATGTTATACCTTTTATCCCCATGACTTATTCATTGTGTAACTGTGATCCTATATCTCCTACTTCCCTTTACCATTTTTACTTAATCCCCTTTGCACATCCCCAATGGCAACCAGTAATTTGTTTTGTGTATTTATGGGTATGTTTCTGCTTTTTGTTTACTCATTTGATTTGTTTTTATCTAGTTAGTTAACATATAGTGTAATAATGGTTTCAGGAGTAGAATTTAGTGATTCATCTCTTACATACAATTCCCCTTGCTCACCGCAACCAGTGCCCTCCTCAATACCCATCACCATTTAGCTGTTTCCCTACCTACCTCACACCCCCAACAACCCTCAGTTTGTTCTCTATAGTTAAGAGTCTCTTACGGTTTGCCTCCCTCTTTTTTATTTCCCCATTCCCCTATGTTCATCTGTTTGGTTTCTTAAACTCTACATATGAGTGAGATCTTATGGTATTGGTCTTTCTCTGACTGACTTACTTTGCTTAGCATAATGTACTCTAACACTATCCACATTACTGAAAATGGCAAGATTATTTATTTATTTATTTATTTATTTATTTATTTATTGGGAGGGGGAGGGGTAGAGAGGGGCAGAGGGAGAGGGAGAGAATCTTAAGCAGGTTCCTTGCCCAGCACAGAGCTGGATGCAGGGCTTAATCTCACAACCCTGAGGCCACGAATTGAGCTGAAATCAAGAGTAAGTAGCTTAACTGACTGAGCCACCCAGGTGCCCCAAGATTTCATTCTTCTTGATAGCTGAGTAATACTCCATTGCATATATACAACACATATTTATCCATTCATCACTGATGGACATTAGGGCTTTTCACATTATTTGGCTATTGTTGATAATGTTGCTATAAACATCAGAATGCATGTATCCCTTTGAGTCGGTATTTTTGTATCCTTTGGTTGAATACCTAATAATGCTATTGCTGGATCGTAGGGTAGTTCTACTTTTAAATTTTTGGGGAACGTCCATACTGTTTTCCAGAGTTGCTGCACTAGTTTGCATTCCCACCAACAGTGTAAGAGGGAACCTCTTTCTCTGCATCCTTGCCAACATCTGTTGTTTACTGTGTCATTGATTGTAGCTTTCTGAGAGGTACGAGGTGGTATCTTGTCATGGTTTTAATTTTTCATTTCTTTGATTATTTTGATTCTGAGCATTTTTTCATAAGTCTTTTGGTTATCTGTCTTCTTTGGGAAAATATCTAATCAGGTTCTCTGCATTTTAAAAAATCTGATTATTATTATTTTTTGTGTGTTGAGTTGTGTCAGTTCTTTATCTATTTTGGCTATGAACCCCTTATTAGGGTTGTAATACTTGTTGATTTTACATGGTTTTACTGTGAGGTAAACATCTAAGAGTTCTGTATAGGTCTTAGTATTTTTTTCTCTTTTTTAAAATTTAAAAAAATTTTCTATTAACATATAATGTATTATTTGTTTCAGGGGTACAGGTCTGTGATTCATCAGTCTTACACAATTCACAGCACTCACCATAGCACATACCCTCTCCAATATCTATCACTCCATTTCTCCCATCATCCTCCCCCACAGCAACCCTCAGTTTGTTTCCTAAGATTAAGAGTCTCTTATGGTTTGACTCCCTCTCTGGTTTCATCTTATTTCATTTATCCCTCCCTTCTCCTATGATCCTCTGTCTTGTTTCCCAAATTCCTCATATCAGTGAGATCATATGATAATTGTTGCTCTCTGATTAACTTATTTCGCTTAGCCTAATATCCTCTAGTTCCATCCACATCATTGCAAATGCAAGATTTTATTTCTTTTGATGGCTGCATAGTATTCCATTATATATATATATTACATCTTCTTTATGCATTCATTTGTTGATGGACATCTAGGTTCTTTCCATAGTTTGGCGATTGTGGACATTGCTGCTATAAACATTGGGGCACATATGCCCCTTTGGATTGCTACATTTGTATCTTTAGGGTAAATACCCAGCAGTGCAGTGCTAGGTCAGAGAGTAGCTCTATTTTTAACTTTCTTAGGAAACTCCATACTGTTTTCCAGAGTGGTTACACAAGCTTGTATTCCCATCAACAGTTTAGGAGGGTTCCTCCTTCTCTGCATCCTCACGAACTCCTGTCATTTCCTGATTTGTTAATTTTAGCTATTCTGGCTGGTGTGAGGTGGTTTTGATTTATATTTCCCTGCTGCCAAGTGATTTTGAGTACTTTTTCTTGTGTGTGTTGGCCATCTGGATGTCTTCTTTGCAGAAGTATCTGTTCATGTCTTCTACCTATTTCTTGATTGGATTATTTGTTCTTTGGGTGTTGAGTTTGATAAGTTCTTTATAAATTTTTGATACTAGCCCTTTATCTGATATGTCGTTTGCAAATATCTTCTCCTATTCTGTCGGTTGTCTCTTGGTTTTGTTGATTGTTTCCTTTGCTGTGCAAAAGCTTTTTATCTTGATGAACTCCCAATAGTTCATTTTTGTCCTTGCTTCCCTTACCTTTGGCGATGTTTCTAGGAAGCAGTTGCTGCGGCTGAGGTGAAGAGCTTGCTGTCTGTGCTCTCCTCAAGGATTTGGATGGATTCATGTCTCACATTGAGGTCTTTCATCCATTTTGAGTCCATTTTTATATGTGGTGTAAAGAAGTGGTCCAGTTTTATTCTTCTGCATGTGGCTATCCAATTTTCCCAACACAATTTGTTGAAGAGACTGTCTTTTTTTCCACTGGACATTCTTTCCTGCTTTGTTGAAGATTAGTTGACCATAGAGTTGAGTGTCCATTTCTGGGCTCTCTTTTCTGTTCCACTGATCTGTGTGTCTATTTTTGTGTGAGTACTGTACTGTCTTGATGATTACAGCTTTGTAATAGAGCTTGAAGTCTGGAATTGTGATGCTTCCAGCTTCGATTGTCTTTTTCAACATTCCTCTGGCTATTCGGGGTCTTTTCTGGTTCCATATACATTTTAGGATTATGTGTTCCTTTTTTTTTGAAAAAAGGTGATGGTATTTTGATAGGGATTGCATTAAATTTGTAGATTGCTTTAGGTAGCATAGACATTTTCACAATATTTGTTCTTCCATTCCATGAGCAGGGAATGTTTTTCCATTTCGTGTCTTCCTCAATTACTTTTATTTGTATTCTATAGTTTTCTGAGTACATATTCTTTGCCTCTTTGGTTAGGTTTGTTCCTAGGTGTCTTATGGTTTTGGGTGCAGTTGTAAATGGGATCGACACCTTAATTTCTCTTTCTTCTGTCTTGCTATTGGTGTATAGAAATTCAACTGATTTCTGTGCACTGATTTTATATCCTGACACTTTACTGAATTCCCATATGAGTTCTAGCAGTTTTAGAGTGGAGTCTTTTTTTTGTTTTCCACATAAAGTACCATACCATCTGCATAGAGTGAGAGTTTGACTTCTTCTTTGTTGATTCAGATGCCTTTTATTTCTTTTTGTTGTCTGATTGCTGAAGCTAGAACTTCTAGTAATATGTTGAATAACTGTGGTGATAGTGGACATATGTGCCATGTTCCTGACCTTAGGGGAGAAGCTCTCAGTTTTTCCCCATTGAGAATGATATTTGCAGTGGGTTTTTCATAGATGGCTTTGATGATATTGAGGTATATACTCTCTACCCCTACACTGTGAAGAGCTTTGATCAAGATAGGATCCTGTATTTTGTCAAACGCTTTTCTGCATCTATTGAGAGGGTCATATGGTTCTTGTTCTTTCTTTTATTAATGTATTGTATCACATCAATTGATTTGCGGGTGTTGAACCAATCTTTCAGCCCAGGAATAAATCTCCCTTCGTCATGGTGGATAATCCTTTTAGACTTTCGAATCCTGTTGGCTAGTATTCTGGTGAGAATTTTTGTATCCATGTTCATCAGGGATATTGGTCTGTAATTCTCTTTTTTGATAGGTCTTTGTCTGGTTTAGGTATCAAGGCAATGCTGGCCTCATTTAATATGAGTTTGGAAGTGTTCCTTCCACTTCAATTTTTTTGAATAGTTTCAGGATAATAGGTATTAACTTTTCTTTAAATGTTTGGTAGAATTTCCCTGGGAAGCTGTCTGGCCCTGGGCTCTTGTTTTTTGGGTGATTTTTGATGACTGCTTCAATCTCCTTACTGGTTATGGGTCTTTTCAGGTTTCTCTTTCTTCCTGCTTCAGTTTTGGTAGTGTTTATGTCTCTAGGAATGCATCCATTTCTTCCAGATTGTCTAATTTGCTGATGTACAGTCGTTCATATGTTTTTATAATTGTTTGTATTTCTTTGGTGTTGGTTGTGATCTCTTCTCTTTCATTCATGATCTTGTTAATTTGAGTCTTTTTTATTTTTGGTAAGTCTGGCCAGGGATTTATCTATCTATCTTATTAATTCTTTCAAAGAACCAACTCCTAGTTTTGTTGATCTGTTCTACTGTTCTCTTGATTTCTATTTCATTGATTTCTGATCTTATATTTGTTAATTCTCTTCTCCTGCTTGGTTTAGGCTTTCTTCGTTGTTCTTTCTCCAGCTCTTTTAGGTGCAGGGTTAGGTTGTGTATTTGAGACCTTTCTTGTTTCTTGAGAAAGGCTTGTATTGTTATATACTTTCCTCTTAGGATCACCTATGCTGCTTCCCAAAGAGTTTGAGCAGTTGTGTTTTCATTTTCATTTGTTTCCATGAATTTTTAAAATTCTTCTTTAATTTCCTGGTTGACACATTTATTCTTTAGGAGGATGCTCTTTAGCATCCATATATTTGAATTCTTTCCAACTTTCCTTTTGTGGTTGACTTCTACTTTCAAAGCACTGTAGTCTGAAAATATGCATGGAATGATCCCAATCTTTTGGTACTGGTTGAGACCTGATTTGTGACCCAGGATGTGATCTATTCTGGAGAATGTTTCATGTGCAGTAGAGAAGAATGTGTATTCTGTTGCTTTGGAATGAAATGTTCTGAATATATTCTGGATGTCCATCTGGTCTAGTGTGTCATTCAAAGCCTTTATTTCCTTGTTGATCCTTTTTTTAAATTTATTTTTAAAATTTCTTTTCAGTGTACCAGAATTCATTGTTTCCTTGTTGGTCTTTTGCTTAGATGATCTGTCCTTTTCAGTGTGGGGGATTTTAAAGTCCCCTACTATCATTGTATTATTGTCAATGTGTTTCTTTGATTTTGTTATTAATTGGCTTATATAATTGACTGCTCTCATGGTAGGAAGGTAAACCTTCTTGTCGGACAGACCTTTAAGTATGATATAGTGTCCTTCCTCATCTCTTGTTATAGTCTTTGTCTTAAAATCTAATTTGTGTGACATAAGGATTGCCAACCCAGCTTTCTTTTGATGCCCATTAGAATGGTAAATTGTTTTCCACCCCCTCACTTTAAATCTGGAGGAGTCTTTGGGTCTAAAATGAGTCTCTTGCAGATAGCAAATTGATGGGTCTTTTTCTTTCTTTCTTTCTTTCTTTCTTTCTTTCTTTCTTTCTTTCTTTCTTTTTAAAGATATTTATTTATTTGACAGAAATAGAGAGAAGGAGAGAGAGATATCACAAGTAGGCAGAGAGACAGGCAGAGAGAGGCGGAAGCAGGCTCCCTGCTAAGCAGAGAGGATGGGTCTTGTTTTTTTATCCATTCTGATACCCTGTGTCTTTTGATTGGGGGCATTTAGCCCATTTCATTCAGGATAACTATTGAAAGATATGATTTTAGTGCCACTGTACTGCCTGTAATTTGACTGTTACTATATATTGTCTCTGTTCCTTTCTAATCTATGTTACTTTAGGCTCTCTCTTTGCTTAGATGACCCCTTTCATTATTTCCTGTAGGGCTGGTTTGGTGTTTGCAATTTCTTTTAGTTATTTTTTTATCCTGGACGCTTTTTATTTCTCCTGTTTTCTGTGGCAGCCTACCCGGATATAGTATTCTTGGCTGCATATTTTTCTCTTTTAGTGCTCTGAATATATCATACCAGTACTTTCTGGCCTGTCATTTCTCTGTGGATAGGTCTGCTATCAATCTAATATTTCTACCATTGTATGTTACAGACCTCTAGTCCTAAGCTTTCAGGATTTTCTCTTTGTTTCTGAGACTTGTAAGTTTTAGTATTAGATGACAGAGTGTTGACCTATTTTTATTGATTTTGAGGGGGGTTCCCTGTGCCTCCTGCATTTTGATGCCTGATTCCTTCCACTGATAAGGGAAGTCCTCTGCTATAATTTGCTCCAATATATCTTCTGCTCTTGTCTCCCTTTCTTCTTCTGGGCTCCCAATTATTCTAATATTGATTCATCTTATGGAATCACTTATCTCTCGAATTCTCCCCTCATGATCCAGTAGTTATTTATCTCTCTTTTTCTCAACTTCTTTATTCTCCATCATTTGGTCTTTTATATCATTAATTCACTCTTCTGCCTCATCCATCATAGTTGTAAGAGCCTCCATTTTTGATTGCACCTCATTAATAACATTTTTTATTTCAACTTGGTTAGATTTCAGTTTTTTATTTCTCCATAAAGGGATTCTCTAATATTTTCTATGCTTTTTTCAAGCCCAGCTAGTATCTTTATAATCATCATTCTGAACTCTAGTTCCAACATCTTACTAATGTCCATATTGATTAGGTCACTGGCAGTTGGTACTGCCTCTTGTTCTTTTTTTTTTTTTTTTTTTTTAATTTTTTATTTTTTATAAACATATATTTTTATCCCCAGGGGTACAGGTCTGTGAATCACCAGGTTTACACACTTCACAGCACTCACCAAAGCACATACCCTCCCCAATGTCCATAATCCCACCCTCTTCTCCCAAACCCCCTCCCCCCAGCAACCCTCAGTTTGTTTTGTGAGATTAAGAGTCACTTATGGTTTGTCTCCCTCCCAATCCCATCTTGTTTCTTTTATTCTTCTCCTACCCACTTAAGCCTCCATGTTGCATCACCACTTCCTCAAATCAGGTGAGTTTTTCCATCTTGTCATTTTGTCCAGAGAAGAATAGATGAATGAGAGAACAATATACTTAAAGGGTAATAGTAACCCCAGAAAAATACACACTAGGGGTGCCTGGGTGGCTCACTGGGTTAAGCCTCTGCCTTCGGCTCAGGTCATGAGCCCGGAGTCCTGGGATCGAGTCCCGCACTGGGCTCTCTGCTCAGCAGGGGGCCTGCTTTCCTCTCTCTCTGCCTGCCTCTCTGCCTACTTGTGATCTCCATCTGTCAAATAAATAAATAAAATCTAAAAAAAAAAAAAAGAAAGAAAGAAAAATACACACTAAACAAACCAGAAGAGACCTGAAACTAGGGGGAAAGGAAAGGAAAAAAAAAAAAAAGATCAGGCTGGTGAATGGAACCTAGAATAGAATAGAGCCACACACCTGAATTTGGCTGTATTTTGGTCTGTTAGAAGAAAGTGCCTCCCAAAATTTTAAAGAAAGATAAACATATATCTTTACAAAAAATAACATTCAATACAATGAAGGGATAGAATAGGAGTGTAAAAATGAAAATTGAAAAAAGATTTTTAAAAAGTTATTGATAAGATGCTGGTAAAATAGGAAAGAAAAATTTAAAAAATAGAAAAAGAAAAAATAAAGAAAATTTTAAAAATTTTACTTTGAACGACTAAAGTATCGGGAAAAGGCCGTGATTCTATTTGCTATATTCCCCTAGCACTGGAATTTTACAATTCTCTTTGATCTGTAAACTTGATCTTGGCTAGATGTTCTTGATCATCTTCTGGGGGAGGGAGCCTGTTACAGTGACTCTCAACTGTCTTTGCCAGAGGTGGAATTGTGCTGCCCTTGCCAGGTGCCAGACTCTGTAATCTGCTCAGGTTCACTCTCGGGAGCTTTTGTTCCCTGAATTCTTTCCACACAGCTTTGGAAGAGGAGAATGAAAATGGCAGCCTCCCAATGTTCAGCTCTAGAGGAGCCGAGATCTCAGAGACTCCCTTTTCAGTGAGCCCTCAGAGAGAAGCAGTTAATCACTCTTGTCTCCCTGGTCTCTGGTTCACCCAGCCTGTGACCCAGTGTTTCCATTTCTGGCATAGGGCCCTGTTTGGAGTCTTTAAACCCAGAAGATTCCTGCCCTGCATTCCCATGCCATTCCTCCTGGAGGAGGAAGGGGAGTCTCCCGCATCTGTTGCTTCTTAGGTCCCTGATCAAAGAGAAGTGGCTCAAATGTGCTGGGGATCACAGTTTATGACAATCCTGAGCTGAAAGCCCACCCCTCAGCTGTGTCTTTGTAGCCAGCTTCCTGACTCTCATACTTGGGAGCTCTGCCACACTCAGGCACCCCCAGTCTTCCTCCCACCCTAAGGGTCCTGAGATCTCACTGTTCCAGTGAGGGTTCCATCCCCTGCTTAGCCACTGGAGTGACATCCCTCGATGGATAGACTTCTAGAAGTTCTGCTTTTGTGCTCTGCTGCTCTATTGCTTGCTGGGAGCTGGCTAACAGAGGCTCCCTTCCTCCATGGTCTATCTTCCTATATATCGCCAAGGATTCACTTCTCTCCACATCCTACTTTCCAGAAAGTGGTCACTTTTTGTTCATAGAATTATTGCTATTCTTCTTTTTATTCTATTCTATTCTGATCTCCCATTGAATTTGTAGGTGCTCAGAATGGTTTGATAACTATGTAGCTGAATTTCTGGAACCAGAGGAAATTTAGGTCTCCTACTCCTGTGCCATCTTGCTCCTCCCCACCAGTCTTAGTATTTCTTAACCCAAGCATTATGTTCAAAATGCCCAGTGACTTGGATCAGATAAAGTTGTTTTTTTTATAAAAGAAGGCTGCATTTGTATAGCATGTCCACATGACCCAAACCATTGTTTTTTCAGGTTTGCAGAAGAAAATAAAGGCCCAAACCTTTCTTGTTAGGTACAACTGCTGCCAGTCACACTTATCAGAGGAAGCCTATAGCTAGAGAAATCATTACCAGCAAATTGTGAGGGTGCTGATATTGGTCATCTTTGCTGTTGAGGAAGAGAGTAGATCAAGTTGGAGAAATCAAAGATGACCCTTTTTTTGTGTGTCTAGTTCATATTTATGTGCATCTGCTATAACTTTATAATCAGTAGCATCTAGGAGGGTTAAGACAGAGGGAACATAGGCATTTCCTTATCCAGGGATGACTTTTAACTCCTTGAATGAGAGCACTGGAAGATAAAGGTCATGTTGGAAGTGAAGTATCAAGATTTTCATTAGTCCATGAATCAGAATTTTATTTCAACCTAACTCTTCATGCTGGCACCCTAGGGCATAGTAAAACAGAGTTCTAATCAAAACAGCATAATGAAATATAATCTAAAAAGGAATAGGTTTATAGGTTAGCTTTCAAAACAGACAGGTGTTTTGTTATTTTAAGAATAAAATTCTCTAACTGACAAGTTTCTTTTGTAGTTGAATATGACCTGTAAGATGCATTTTTTTTTCATAGAGCTTCAAGAAGTCCCATAGTAAGGAGCTTAAAGGTCACATAAACAGAAATGAAAATGAGACTTGGTAAATCTTTCAAGTTAGAAGCAAAGCTAAGGCAGAGCTAATATTAACTTTCTTAAGCATCAATATGCATTCTTTTTTATGTGGATGAACTGATTCAACTCAATTAATTTGTTTATTCATTTGATTAGTAAATATTTATGGAGTGTCTTTGTGTCCAGAACATTGCTAGATTTTGGTCTTTGGCTGCCACAGGTGGAAAAAAATTCAGAAATGAAAAGGTAATTGTGAACTGACAGAAATACACCCAGTGATTACATTGAGCTATTTGCATAATATGAAGCAAAGAACTATTAGCAGCTATAGTCACTGTGTCAGGGGAATTGTCTATGGATCTGGTGTTTATTTTTTAAAAAATTCCATGACTCCAACATTTATAGGATATACAACTTTTATAAGATTAAAATGCATTAAATTTAGACAATTTTTAAAATTGACAGTAGCATTATTTACTTATGCAAATTTATTTTGTTTCCTGAAGTTTGATTCTAAACCTTCATCATTTTCAAAATCTAAAATTTCTCCTGAATCATTTTTAGTGTCCACAGTGATGCGTAATATAATAATGACAGATGGTTTCCTATAACCCACATTTCTGCTCTGGACCTCCACATCACTAGGAGAATGACTGGCTACTATACCTTTGAGACACACTGAAGAATACTATGTTGAAATTTGTTGTTTCACTTTTTCCTTATTTGATTTATGAATCTCTGAAAAGTCTCTGAAAGGTAAACAACTTGATGTTTCTAATAGGAAAATATTTAGACCTTGAGAGGCAATCAGTCATGGATTCACAATAATCCCTCTTAGCTCTGAAATTCTGTCATCTATTCCAAGAAATTTGGCGCTATATATATATATATCTCACAATGAATTAAATCACTAGTTACACTAGTTATGTTGTACCTTGCAGATGGTAAATTTGTTTTGACATAGATTGCAAAATAAATTTTTATTTAAGAAATGTTTAAATACAAAAAATGTGATCTTAGAATCAAGGAAATAAAGTGGTTCAGACAGAGGTGGACATGTTGTTTCTTAGGGAGGTGACTGGCTGGGCAAATGAGTTGGTAAACCTCATCTGTCCCTGCCTGATGTCTGATAACCTCGTAGCTGCTTTTGACCCCGCTGAGAGTATGTGTGTATGTTTGTGGTTGACTGCTTTGACATATTCCATTTCTATTTCAAAACACCGCAAGCCAAGAGTGTCTAAACTAATTTTATCAGTTGTACAAAAACACAGAAAGCAAATGTGGGTACAGCAAGAGTCAGGGTTTTAAAGACATTAATATTTCTGCTACCACAACTATTTAAAAAAATAGCATGGAGAAAAAACTAAAATAATTTTTTTTCCTTACTAGAAAAATTCAACACTCACATACAAAAGTTTTAAAAAATGCAATATTTTTTAGGTAAAAGTATATTTAAAAGCTAATAATATGCTTCAAATATACCAAAAGAGAAAGAAAGAAAATAGAAATGTCTTATTTCTGATACTTAATACAAGTAGCGGGCACATAGAACCAACGTGGCTGGTTGGTTCTCTAGCAATGATGTGTTATCAGGAAGAATTGATGTATAAACACAATTCTTACTGTTTTCATTCTAGAATTTACAGAAAAATTATAAGCACAATGCGAGGAACCTTTTCCCTGATTCTCTTGAGAGCATATTACTGATATGAAGCCCTATCACTTTTGAAAACTCTATGCTATTTTTCCAAGAAAAAAGAGCATTTTCCTACATGTCCTCAATATAAGAATCAAAATAATAAAATTATCACTACTACAATACTACTGTAAAATATGCAAACACCAAGTTTGCTAATTGTTCCAGTAATATTAGCTTATACAGCAAAAGGATCCAGTTCAGAATCACATGTTATTTTTAGTTGTCATGTTTTTTGTTTGTTTGTTTGCTTCAGTCTGGAAAAGTTGTTCCTCATTCTTTCTTGACACTTTTATTTATTTATTTATTTTTAAGATTTTATTTATTTATTTGACAGAGATCACAAGTAGGCAGAGAGGCAGGCAGAGAGAGAGGAGGAAGCAGGCTCCCTGCTGAGCAGAGAGCCCGATGCGGGGCTCGATCCCAGGACCCTGGGATCATGACCTGAGTGGAAGGCAGAGGCTTTAACCCACTGAGCCACCCAGGCACCCCATCTTGACACTTTTAAAGATTATCAGTCAGTTATTTTGTAGAATGTTCATCAATTTGGATTTGTGTGATGTTTCCCCATGATTACATTCAAGACATGCATTTTTGGCAGAAATATCAAACAAGTGACTCTGTTCTTCTCACTGCATTCTACCACTTGGTGCACAATTTCAATTTGTCCCATTTCTGATGTTTCTGATAATGTTATTTTTCACTTGATTAATATAAGTGTCTATTAGTCTTCTCCATGAAAGCACTCATTTTCCCTTTGTAATTAACAAGTACCTTGTGGGAGGTACTTTGAGTCTGTGAAAATATTACGTTCCTCATCAAACTTCAATTAATTTATATATTTATTTATATCAGTACGGATTTATGGTTTTCTACTTTATTCAATGGAATATAATCTATTGCTATCATCTATTTGATGTTCCATTTTTCCCCCTAGCTTTTGTTACTGGGAGCCCCTTGAAGTTGGCTTTTTATCTTTTAGCACATCTCTGTGTGAATGTCCTTCTTCTACTACTTGAGATCTAAAATTGCACCAAGTTTCCATCCTGCCCGACCTCTTGGACACCCACTTTCCTTTGCTCAGGCTTTGGCACCCTGCTCTGGATCATTTCAGCTGCATCCCCACCCCTCTTGTAAGTGGCATGGACTTCTTTCTTGCCCAGACCCACCAATGGCTTTTGGACTGAATTGTTCAGGATCGGAAGAGGAAGATGAAATTTTGTTGTCATTATTGTCCTTCTGTGCCTCTTCTAGGTCTTCATTAATTGATTAAAAATGGTTTTTGAGAACCAAAATTTTGCTGGGTACTTTCTTTGTCTAGTAGCCATAAAGATGGGTCACACAATTGTCCCCTTTGGGAGCACAGCTTCTAGAAAGGAAGCTAAAACAAGAATACAGCCACCTGAAATTAACAGAGCTAGTGCTCTAATAGAGGAATGAGACAAGAAATGCAAAGTCATCATTCTACCCGCTATTGCAAGGAAAGCTTGAGAGAAGAGGGTGCATTCAAGCAAAGAGAGGATGTTCCAGGCAAAGGCAACAGTATAGATAGAGGCATGGAGGTCTGAAAGTGCATGGAATCTTTGGGGAATAGTAAGTGTTTTAGCACATTTGGGATCTGGAGGAACATAGAAGAAAATGAGATGAATATATATTAAGATAAAAGCAGGTAAAAGAAAAACTGCGGCTTGATTAGAAGGACTTTAAATGTCATGCTAAAGTTTAAACTTTGCATATCAGACGAGATTTGTGTTTTAGAAAGATTACTTTGGCAGGAGTGTGGAGAAGAATCCAAAATTACAAGAGAGACCAATTTAGAAGAATACTGTTCAACCTTTCTTCTTAACTAAGTGAGAGGCCCAGGTGTGGTCTATACTCAGGTCTTCAAAAGTCAGGGGAGATACGTGAATTCTGTGTCTGCAGGTCTGAGGCAAAGACAGTGATATGTTGGTAAATCAGCTTTCTGGAAAAGTAAAAAGTCCTGATTTGCAGCATTTGTGAAGTCTCTGAGGTATAAATAAATATGCCCACTATAGCCATAGTCAAGCTCCTGATAGCTCATTACTGTACAGAGTTTGGAATCATTTGCACAGTGGACTTTCCCAAGCAGTGCACACTGGCTCTAGCACACTACTGGAACTTGAAAAGACTTCCTTTGAGGGTAAAAGAAGCCAATGTGAGTGTCTCCATCTGTTCAGGATGCTATAACAAAATACTAGAGACTGAGTGCCTTAAACACTTAGGTTTCACGGTTCTGGAAGCTGGGAAGTCCAAGGTCAAGGTGCCAGCAGGTCCAATGTCTGGTGAGGGCCCACTTTTTGATTCATAGAAGGCTGTCTTCTCACGGTGTTCTCCCGTGGCAGAAGGGACAAAAGAGCCTTCCAGGGTCTCTTTTATAGACACTAATCCCATTTTAGAGCTCTACCCTCACGGCCTGATCACCTCCCAAAGGCCCCACCTTCTAGTACTATCACATTTGTGGGGTCAGGATTTCAACATATGAATTTTGGGAAGACACAAGCATTTAGTTCATTTCAGTGACATTCTAGGAAACGGGTCAAAACTATGGTTTTTATGGACCAGGTCAAAGACCTATTGTGCACCGAAAGTATCTAAGGACATCAAAGGACAGCAAAGGAGTTACTTGATTCAGGGAAGAGTAGGACAGAGCCCTGGTTCTGGTTGTCTAGAAAGGACATAGCATAAATGACAAGCTGCGGAGGTTGACAAAAATCAGGAGAGGCTGTGCTTCCCCAGAGGAATTTAGTGCTGCTGTACTGATGAAGGACAGGGGCATGTCAAGGAGCTGCTGCTGGGAGGGGTTCCGACCTCGGGCAAGCTGAGCACTCAGAGCCTCCCTTTGGGGTGAGATATTGATCCCTTAGGCCCTCATTTTCTGGGACATGTGCACTTTATTCTCATTTTTATTCTCTTTATTCTCATCTTTATTCTCATTTTCTGGGACATGTGCACTTTATTCTCTGCCATATACTTCTGAGACAAGGAATAGCTACCAGTTTGAATTTGGGGTGAGGGAGTAAAAATAGCAAATAATAATGTGAAATACCGAGTCCCTTTTGTCTTACAAACACTGTTCGAAATACTTTACATGTATTGACTCATCACCCCTCATTTTATAGAATGAGGAAATTTAAACGCTAAGAAACTAGCTTGTTGAAGTCACATAGCTGGTAAGGGTACAGTGACAGAATGAACTATGATAGTTTGTCTCTGGAGCCACATTCTATAGGTTACCCACTCTGCTATACTGGGAAATGGGAAAAATGCTAGGAGGACAGAGTATTGATATCTCAAAATATTATCCCATGTTTAAATTAGGTCAGTTCAAAGCCTGGCATAAAATAGATGTGCAATAAATATTTTTGAATAAGCAAATGAAAAACTTCTCTCACATCACTCAGTCTTTTTGAAATGAGTGTTTTATAGTATTATACTTCTGTCCTGCCTTTTTCTTAAAAAAAAGATTTTATTTATTTATTTGATAGACAGAGATTGCAACTAGTCAGAGAGGTAGGCAGGGAGAGAGAGGAGAAAGCAGGCTCCCCGCTGGGCAGTGAGTCTGATGTGGGGCTCGATCCCAGGACCCTGGGATCTGACCCGAGCTGAAGGCAGAGGCTTTAACCCACTGAGCCACCCAGGTACCCCTGTTCTGCTTTTTAATGTTGAGTATTCCAGAATTAGAATGATGTTGAGTAGTGCATTGTATTTTCCCCACACAAGAATTTGAGGTACACCAGAAGAAGATGCCTTTCTTCATTTTTTGAAACACTGTCCCAAGTTCTTTGCTCCTGGACCAGGGAGCTCTTCTTCATCAATAGATTTAATTAATTCAATTATGCATTTATAGCAGCTCTTTCTCTCTTGACTTATTTTGCCCTGAAGAATTACTTCTGAGGCAGCAGGCCTAGCTATTACTGCTGAGGGTTTTGTGAGGTGACAGGCAGTTCTCCAGGAGTCTGCCTTCATCTGTGGGCACAGTCCATATATCCTGCCTGAAACAAGTGCTCTGGGATTTGTCTTTACCTTCCTTTGAGCTTATTGTTTCAAAAAAGTCTGCTCTTTGGGGGAAGTCAAGAATGCATTGTTCCATCTCTATGATGAGAGGCAGATCTCCCACTAAAAGAAAAACTGCATTTTGAAAGGCTGAATAGGTTGGCACTTAAAAGGGAATTCCAGCTGGTTAATTTAGGGTGCTGAGAAAAAGATCCAGCATAAGAATGCTATCTGGCAGTCGGCCCATAGCATTTTCAACTGATTGTGAATTGGAGAGATTTTCATCACATTAGGGGATGCTGCTTTTCACTATTATGTTCTGACACAAGAAAACACTTGAGGATATATATACAGGTTAGTCCTGGTATCATAGCTATACACATGAACATGATCAATGCCAGTTGTATCAGAACCAAAGATAGCCTCATGCTTGCTGACATATTTGAAGTTAAAAACCAAAGAAGAATTAAAAAATATTTCTACTCAAGGTGTTCTTTTTTTTTTTTTTTTAAACCTTGCCTTCTATTTTTCTTTCCTTTTGTGTCTAAGAAACTATTCTGAAGATATGGAGAGGTAAAAAGCAAACTTCAGAAAGTTGTTAATTTCCTGTGTTAATTTTTTTTCCCCTAGTGGCTTGACACACAAAAACCTTATAGGACCGGCAACTTACCAAACAGTTGGGGTCCCTGTGAGGGCTCAACAGTTAAGACTGTTTTAATCTTGTTGTCCTCCAACTCCATACAATACCTCTGCATTCTTGAATGAAGACAAAACGAAGCTAATTGGTTGTTAGAGGTTTTTCATGGCGTCAGCCTGGAAGTGACACGTATCATTTCTGGTGCTATTTCATTGACTAGAAGTTTTCAGGTGACCCTGTGTAACGTGAGAGTCTGGGAAGAATAATCTTCCATGTGCCCAGAAAGAAGAGGAGAACTAGAAAGAAGAGGTGAACACTAAAATGGCTGCCGTAGACATGTTATTCAATGAAGCTCACCAGACATCAGAATAATCTGAATGGCACAAAGTCCAAATGAACATAATAAACTCCCAGGTTTGCTGCCACCCATACAAACTAACAAAATCAAACTCCTACCATTGTGAAGTCTACTTCTTGTTTCTATGAAGCTTTTGAGGTTACCAAGATGAATTTCCTCGCCCACAGAATTTCCTCTTTCTGTTTTCTCCTATTCTATGTTTTAGCCGGAGGAATGTTGCTCAGGTCCTTAGATAGAGTCTGAATTCCTTTTGCAGAAGCTGTGGCCTCAGGAACTGATGTATTCATCAACACCTCCGGATGTGAATTACTTTGATTCTGAATCTTCCATGCACTATTATAAAGGCATCTAATATTGTATGATGTTGTTCACCCCAAAACTGTTAGTGCACATTTTTCTGGGTTTCCTGACACGATTGCAGGACTGATTCTTTCCCCCATAACCCTTACGGTGACTGGCTACTTAGTCTCCGAAGGGAAATGACAAATTTAGGGATGATTGGGGCAGATATTGGTGTCCAAGGGATACAATATTTATTTATTCCATTTCTAACACACTTTATAGTTTTGCATAAATACAAGTTTCTGTCTGCTATCATATCCCTTTCTTCTGAAGAACTTTTAATATATCTCATGTGCCAGGGTGGTACAGTCAATTAAGTGTCCTATTGTTGGTTTTGACTCAGGTTGTGATCTCAGGGTCATTAGATCAAGCCCCATATGGGGCTCTGTGCTCAGCATTGAGTCTACTTGGGATTCTCTCCCTCTGTCCTTCCTATTTGTGCTCTCTCTCTCTCTCTCTCTCAAATAAATAAATAAATAAATAAATAAATATTTAAAAAAATATTTCTTGTAGTGCAGACTTGCTGGCAAGGATTCCTCTCAGTTTTTGCTTGTCTGAGAAAGCCTTATTTCTTCTTCATTTTGTGAGAGACATCTATACAGATAATAGAGCACTGGGTTGACAGTTCTTTTGGCACTTAAAAAAAAAAAGATTTTATTTATTTATTGGCAAGAGAGAGACTAAAAGAGAGAGACAGCAGGGTGTGGGGGAGGGTCAGAAGAAGAAGCAGACTCCCTGTTGATCAGGGAGCTGATGCAGGACTTGATCCTGGGACTCCAGGATCATGATCTGAGCCAAAGGTAGTTGCTTAATCAAATGAACCACCCAGGTGTCCCTCTTTCAGCACTTTTAAGTAGCACCCATTGTATTCTGTGTTGCATGTTTTCTTATGAGAAGTCTACTGTAGTTTTTTCTTGCTATCAAAAATTGTAAAGGGTCTAGGATTTTATGCTATTTGCAGGCTGAAAGTTTAGCCTGCTACAGGTTCACTGAGGCTGACAGAAGATAGAAGACTCCTGAGTGAGAAACAAAGAATTTTATTACTCATGACACTGAATGCAGCATGAATACCAGTATATTTGCATGTGTTCCACTTGCCCCCAAGTCCTACAAGGATAAGGCAAATAGCCCCAGAGGGACCTCAGGAGAGGAACTCTGAGCTTAGGGGAACCAAATCTTTTATAATGAGGAGTAGGCATGTCTGCCCTTTGTTCTGGAGAGGGACACTATCTTTTACAACTGGAAGCAAATCTGCTCTCTGTTCTGGCAAGAGAGAATTTCTATCTCATTAAGCTGTTTTATACACAATAATACTTGTATAGATAGTTTATAACAATAGGCAATCAGTGCCTCCCTTTGTGAGACATTCAGAAACATGAAAGACCCATGGAGAGTTGTTTCCCAATAGAAAG
Source organism: Mustela nivalis (assembly GCF_964662115.1). Lineage (NCBI taxonomy): Eukaryota > Metazoa > Chordata > Mammalia > Carnivora > Mustelidae > Mustela > Mustela nivalis. The sequence continues at coordinate 18,275,874 of NC_139039.1, read as the reverse complement.
TACTTATCCCTTTTTTTTTTTCCGAATGTTTTTTAGAATTTCCAATTTGCATTTTGTATCCGGCAGCTTGAATGTGAGGGGCCTAGGCGTGCACGTGTTTGTGCATACACGTGTGTATTTTGTTATTTATTCCTGCTTAGTGTTCTCTGAGCTCTTGGATCTGAGGCTTGAGATCTGTCACTGATTTTGTGACACTCTTGGTTATTATTTTTTCAAATATTTTTTCTGTCCTGGTTTTTCTCTCTTTTCTTCTGGGATTCTGATGGTATATACTTTACATTATTTGATGTTAGCTCACAGTTCCTGGATGCTATGTTCTTCCTCTCCCTGTCCCCATTCTTTTTTCCTTTGTGTTTCAGCCTAGATTAATTTCTATTGACCCATCTTTAAGTTCATGTTCCTTTTCCTTCTGTTGAGTCTATTGATAGGTCTGTACAAATTAGTCTTCATCTTTTTTACCATGGTTTTCATTTCTAGGATTTGAATTTGATTGCTTTTCCCCCACCTCCATTGACTGAAATATACTGAGATCTAATTGACATATAATAGGGTGTAAGTTTAAGGTATACAACATGATGATTTTATAATGTATATATTGTGAAATGATTACCACAGTAGGGTTAGTTAACACCTTTATTATCTCACATAATTATCATTTGTTTGTGAGTGTACGTTTATGTGGTAAGCATGTCTAAGATCTACTCTTAGAAACTTCAAGTGCGCAATATAGTATCGTTAAGTATAGTCACCATGCTATATGTTAGATTCCCAGAACGTATTCATCTTATAACTGGAAATTTATAACCTTGACCAATACCCCCTATTTCCCTTGCCCTTTAGACCTTAGTAACCACCATTCTACTCTTTTTCTGTAAGTTTGGTTTTTTAGATTCCATGTATAAGTGATGTTACACAGTATTTTCTCCCTTTGACTCATTATTTTACTTAGCATAATGCCCTCAACATCCATCCATGTTTCAACATCACACATACACACACAATATATATACATACATATATTTGTGTATACTCAAAAGATGGAGCTTCACCCAATAATCTTTTTAAGTAATTTCTTTCATTACCTCACAGATGCCGTATGTAAATGCCTTCATATATAATGCCATATGTAAATTGTCTTTGGACCTGTTATAGGCTGACTTATACATTCCAATAATTCATGTTTTAAAATCTTAACCTCTACTACCTCAGAATATGACTGTATTTGTAGAGAGAATGTGACTGTATTTAGAGACATAAGACAGAGGTGCTTAATGATCTTTAAAGAGGTAATCAAGTTAAATGAGTTTTTTCGGGTGGGCCCTAATACAATATGCCTACTGCCCACTTATGAAAGGAAGATTTGAGCAAAGACAAATACAGAGGAAAAATAATGTAAAGACACAGGGAGGAGAGAGTCATCAACTAGCCAAGGTGAGAAAACTGGCTCAGAAGGAAAGAATCCTGCCAATACCTTGATCTTGGACTTCTAAACCTCTAGAACTGTGAGACATGGGCTTACACCACCCATTCTGTGGTACTTTTAAAAATTTTTACAGCACCCCTAGAAAACTAATGTAGGAGCTATAGGCATAGACTTCACTCAGTTACTAATGCATAACAAATTACCTCAAAACTTTGAGGCTTAGAAAAACCATTTTATTATGTTTATTGATTATTTAGGTCAAACATTCAGACTGGACAGTGAGGATGACTTGTCTCTAATCAATAATATCTGAATCTTCAGGTGGAAAGTCTGAAAAGACAGGTGACTTGAAGCATCCAAAGACTTTTTCATTCACATTTCTGATTTGGGGCTGGGACATTGCAAAGACTGGAGCTATTGAACAGATCTCCTGCAAGTGGCCTTTCCATGTGGCTTGGTTTCTTCCTACATATGGCCTTTCTCTAACAGCTTGATGGCTTTGGAATAGTTGTCCTTCTTACATGGTGGCTCAGGACTTCAACCATGAATGTTCCAATGTATGAGAAGTTGCATTACCTTTTATGATCCATCTTGAGAGTCATCTGGAGTCACTTCTTCCATACTCCTTTGTTCTAAGTCACAAAAACCTGACCAGATGCAAGGTTGGATAGGAAGGGGGACGATGTCAGCAATGTTTTAAAACCTTCACAATTTCTTCTGGAGGACAGGGGTGTGTTTAGTCCAAAAGATGTTATTTTTAATATTAGTTTTTGTAAGCTTTAGTCCACAGGAGGTTAGAGAAATAGGGTAAGGTCAGGTTAAATAATGTCTAAAAGCCAAGTGGAGAAAGCTAGAAGTGATTAGGTAAGAAAATAAAGATTGGTTTATCTTTTGAGAGATAATATGTGAAGTGTAAAGAGCGGAACATTTTATCTCCTTTTTAAGAAGAAGATCAAATACTCCAGTCAAAGTTGTTCTCTGGGAGTGCTAATGTGGAAGAGCTTTCAGGTCAACATGTTAATCAAAGCCTCATGCCCTAATCTAAGGGAGAGTTCGCCTGAGCTGTAAGCTCACTTGACAGAATCAAAAATGCTGAAACCCAACTGTCAAAAATATGGTTACAGCTGGCAGTTTTCTATGAAAGTCAATGCCAGACCACTGCTGTCTTTTCTCCCTGATGAGAATGAATATGTGATATACCCAACATGAATAAAGGACTCCTGGTGTACCCATAAATCAACTGAACATCTGAGCAGGGTGTTATGCTAGGTGTTATGGGAGATACTGAGATATGTTAAGATGTCTATTCTTTTGTTAAGGAAGTTATAACTTAGGGGCATTTGGGTGGTCCAGTAGGTTAAACATCTGACTCTTGGTTTCGAGTCAGGTCATGATCTCAGGGTGGTGAGATTGAACCCTGCTTCAACCTCTGCACTTTGCAGTGGAGTCTGCTTGAGATTCTCTCTCTCCCTTTCTCTCTGCCCCTCTTCCCCAAGCCCATGCTCTCTCTTTCTCTAAAATAAATAAGTAAATATTTAAGGACAGCTGGGTGGCTCAGTCAGTTAAGCATTAGCCTTCAGCTCAGATCATAATTCAGGGTCCCAGGATTGAGCCCCATATCAGGCTTTCTGCTCAGCAGGGAGCCTACTTTTCACTCTCACCCTGCCTGTCACGCCCCTCTGCTTGGGCTCTCTCTTGCTGTCTATCTCTCTGTCAAATCAATATATAAAATCTTAAAAAAAATTTAAAAATCTTTAAAAGAAAGAAGTCATAATTTAGTTAGAGTGATCCGCATAACAAGCTGACATAACAAAAGTACAAAAAGTTAAGTATTTTAGCTAATAAAGGCTAAAGTTGGTTTAGATTCTTCTGTTCATTCTAAGCAAGAGTTCTTTCTCTTCTCATTAGTGTCTCTTTAAAGAGAAATCAAATGTTACATTGAACTTTTCTTTGAAAAACAAGAATCAATTTGATCAATGACTTTTTTATATATAATTTTTTTATTTTTTATAAAGATATATTTTTATCCCCAGGGGTACAGGTCTGTGAATCACCAGGTTTACACACTTCACAGCACTCACCAAAGCACATACCCTCCCCAATGTCCATAATCCCACCCCCTTCTCCCAAACCCCCTCCCCCCAGCAACCCTCAGTTTGTTTTGTGAGATTAAGAGTCATTTATGGTTTGATCAATGACTTTTGATTGTAAAACCAGGAGGCAGGCATAAGGAAGAAGAGTTTTCATGTTAGGCCATCTGTTTAAATTTGGAGTATACCAAGCTTGATTTTGAGTGAGTGTAGTGTGAGTTTCTGACCTTCAGAAAAAGGATTCCAGGTATGCCAGAGATAATTAATGCTCTTTGAATGTCCATTTGCTTAGAGTTCACAGCTTCTGTTCTAGTGAGATTGGCATCATGTCCTTTGTACTGGCTGAGGCTGCATGTAAAGTCATTTATGTGAATTCTTGGATGAATCATAGGCTGAATTCATTTTTGCTCTACCCCTGTCTTAGTAGTGAGGCCACACGCTGAGATGTGAGTGTCCATCACCTGGCTTCCTGAGTGAACAGGTCAAGCAGATTCCTCGGTAGACCTATATTGAACTTGAATGAGAAGTATATAATTATTGTGTTAAGCCCCTGAAATTTCGGGGATTAATTTGCTGTTATGAGAAAACATGACTTATCATGACTAAATATACCAAAGAATTCTATGAAAGGTCCAAGAAGCAAAACTAGGGTTTCGAATAAGCGTAGAGCTATAATTATACATATCCCTCTCCAGATAAATTTAAAAACATATTTCAAATTATACTTTATTATAAGATAATATAAAATGGTAGACAGTTAACAGTTCATCAATATGATATATATTGCAAGTTAATCAATATGGTATGTTTCAAAGAAGGAGCTTGTTTTTTATAGGGAAATCTCAGGGAAATGTCTGGTTCTCATGCTTCAGCTTATCTCTCAAATTTTTCACTCTTCCCTGCAAAGTAGGGAACTTGGGGCTCTTGCTCCATAACCCAAAGCATAATTACCCAGCTGGTGTGAGCCCCCTGAATTGCAGAAACATGCAGAGGAGAGACTAATCAGCTCTCAAGAGCATGCCTTGTTAATTCAACCTAATTTTTAGGGAGGGAACATTCACAGTTTCAGAAAAATATTTTAAAATAATTCATGCAGTTCTGCTTTTTAGAATGTCTTTCCCAGACTATTTCCACATTTCTACTACCAATAAAAGTTCAGTGAGTTTAAAAATAAGTGAAGGAAAAAGAATAGCTTTCTTTCCTACTAACGTATAGTCAAAAGTCCAGTTCCCTGCCTTTCTATTTTACCAAGAGAGAATACAAGACATAAATGTATTCCAACGTTGCAAGTTTGCTATGCAGTTTAATTTGATGTTTGAAATTTCTTCCTTGGGATCCCATCCAAAGGGTTGAGTGACTATTTTGCTAAAAGAACCTCTTCTCTAAGGTGGTCTTTTGAATGGATCTTAAGGACACTGGGGCATTGTAAGTCTCTTTTTATAGAAGTCCTGGATTGGCACACCCATATTTTCCTACTTCTAGGGATTACTAGGAGCTTGAAAACAAGTCTTTGTCTAATGTAAACATATATACAAATGCATATGCTATTAAGTTTTAAGTAATGTAGGAATGTTGCCTGACTGATTATGAGCTTCTCCAGCAGGACTGACTTCTGGTTTTATAATTTAAGGAGAGATATGCCTAAAATATATGTTAACTGAGGTAGATAAAAGGAAAGTTTAGATTTCTGTTTATGTATTACTCTCTGTGGTGGAATATTTCTTTTTAACATATGTTTGGTTAGTACTTGAAAATGTTGAGTTGTGCAGTGCTATATTGACAAGTCAATACTCCTGAAAATATTATATTACCGTTTGCTCAAAAAGCACATGGACACAAGATGCTGCAAAAAAGTATTGTCAGTTTTTGAAAGGCGATGTATCTTCATTCATAATTATATGTATGTGCAAGTATGACACTAAAGATGGAATGGTAATAATTTTTGTTTTCTAATGCAAATGCCTGGTGCTGCTGCTGTGGCATTGGCAAGTAAATAAATCAGTGCGAGCAAATCCAGACTCATTCTCCAGGCAGGGATTCTACTAAACTAATCACCTGAGAAAACAAACTAACACATCACAAGAGAAATGGGGAAGCCTGTGAAATCTGAGGGAGTAGGGCATGCTTGCTGGGAAGCACGGAAAGAAACAGAATCGACACATGATAGGTCACCCATTATTAAATCTGGAAGACAGATTAAAGTTCCTTTCCAGCCTTATTAGATCAAACAAGGTGCCATCTGCTATTTGTATTCATTTCTGAAAGACAACTAAGTTTATGGTGAAATATATTTGTAATATATTCTAGGAGACATGATGCTTTGGATGCTGAAGGTTGGCAAGGACTAAATTGTTTTAATATTACATTATAGATCCTAGGTGGGGCTTTTTACTTCTATAATGAATTCAGGAAAAAATAAAATGAGGTTGTCTTCTACAAGGCATGATGTGACTGGGTGAACAATACTTAAACATTCCAAGATGGGGGATACGAAGCCAAGGATAAGCTGAGAGATGGGGGCATTTCTGTGGTTAAACATCATCTCTTTCTCAGTTGTGCCAATGGCAATTCCTTCAGACCTCCTGGTTTTATTTATTTGGTTAGTTTTACATTAATATGATCAGCAGCAGTTTTGGGTAATGTATTCACATTCTTTACATGGAACATAAATCTTGCAGATTTTTAAAAATTGTGTTTAAGACTATAGGCTTATTTCTTTCCAGATTAAAAAAAAAAAAATCTCTCTTATGATGTTCATTTAAGGTGTTCCCTCAGCTGATGACTGATTTTTTTTTAATTTAAAATATTTTATTTATTTACTTGAGAGAGAGACAGTGAGAGAGAGCATGAGCGAGGAGAAGGTCAGAGAGAGAAGCAGACTCCCCATGGAGCTGGGAGCCCGATGCGGGACTCGATCCTGGGACTCCGAGACCATGACCTGAGCCGAAGGCAGCCGTCCAACCAACTGAGCCACCCAGGCGTCCCTGATGACTGATTTTTATACAACCTTTTGGGATTTGAGGGGTGGCTTGATCTACTGACCCTGCACTATAAGTCCGCACTTATCCAGCAGTGTGTACTCTGGAAAGATTTGGCTATTTTTGGACCAGAGCAGCATCATGATGTCTTTTGGAACCTGTGGGGGCAGGATTCTAGTCTTGGCTCTTTCTTTGGGCAAATAGACTGGGTGAAGTTTTCTTATATTCAAAGTAAGGAAACTGAACTAGGTGTTCTTGAAGTTTCTTTCACCTCCTACAATCATGCTGGGATCATGGAAGTAGCTTCTTATTTATTTCTCCCTATTTCCTAAGCACTTAGAGAAGGCTTACATAATAATGATTTCAAAAATATAGGACAGGAAAGGACCCTGAGAAGAATCTAGTCCCTTTTCCAAGCTGGATTTAAACACTTGAGATAGATGAAATTTTGGCCACATTTAAAGGTAATTGGGGAGGTAGAAATTGATGAAAATTTGTTAAATATTTACCACACTAATCTGATCCTCAGAACAACACTGGCAGAGGGTTATTACTGCTGTCTTTGGCAGCCAAGAATCTTGGGCTTGGAGCTATGCAGGGTTATTTAGTGGGCAAGAGGGAGAGCTGGGGTTTGAACCCAGCTCTGTCTAATTCCAGAGTCAGAGCTCTTTGACCTAAACAGCCTTTAAAAATACTATTTGAAATAAGTTCTCAGTACCAAAAATTTGCTAGTAAAAACACTTAATTTAAATTATTATGAAGTGAGAAAAGTATGAGACTATTACTGTTCCCATTGTATAGATGTAGGTACTGAAGCTTGGAAAAGTTATGATTTATCCCAGGTTATGTGTATGTCAGTGGCAGCATCCAGGGTGAAGCTCTAGATATTTTTCCCTTGACTTTCCTTTCTCTACTGAGTGTAGAAAATTCTTTTTTTTTTTATTTATTTTTTTTTAAAGATTTTATTTATTTATTTGAAAGACGGAGATCACAAGTAGGCAGAGAGGCAGGCAGAGAGAGAGAGAGAGGGAAGCAGGCTTCCTGCGGAGCAGGGAGCCCGATGCGGGGCTCGATCCCAGGACCCTGAGATCATGACCCGAGCTAAAGGCAGCAGCCCAAACCACTGAGCCACCCAGGCGCCCCAGTGTAGAAAATTCTTGCTGAGAGAAAGTCTAAGGCAGAGGTGAGATCATGTCTCTGAAGCCTGAGCTGGGAGGGTGGAGTGGTAAAGGCTTGCAGTCATTTCTCTAAGTGTGCTTTGAGACTGTTCTCTCAGCTCTGAGATGCATGTAGCAACGTGCCCTCCCAGTACTGCTGTAAGGTTACACGAGATAGTACTTGGGCAGAGAAGGGGTTTGGTAAATGTTGTTATCCTCATCTTCCAAATATTCTGGGTTTGGATGAAAACAGACACTAGTGGCTTATCTTTATGGTGATTTATTATGGCTGGAAATTTTTCAGTTTATTGAACTATAAGGTCTTCACAGGATTGCATTTTGGGTGTCTAGGACACATTCATTGTATAGCCATGAATACGGATACAAAATGATTTTCAAAATAATTCAACTCCATTAAATTAAAAAATTAATGTACAGTATTATATTAGTTTCAGGCGTACAATATAGTGATTCAGCAATTCTGCACATTAATCAGTACTCATCAAGATAAGTAAACTCTTATCCTCAATGGGGAAAAGCTGACAGCATTCCCTTTGAGATCAGAAACACAACAAGGATGTCCACTCTCACCACTGTTGTTCAACATATTACTAGAAGTCTAGCAATGGCAATCAGACAACAGAAAGAAATAAAAGGTATTAAAATTGGCAAAGAAGAAGTCAAACTTTCTCTCTTCATAGATGACATGATATTTTATATGGAAAACCCAAAAGACTCCACCTCAAAGTACTAAAACTCATGCAATGATTCAGTATGTGGCAGGATACAAAATCAATGCACAGAAATAAGTTGCTTTCTTATATACTAACAATGAAAATATAGAAAGGGAAATTAGAGAATTGATTCCATTTACTACAGCACCAAGAACCATAAGATACCTGGGAATAAACCTAACCAAAGAGGTAAAGGATCTGTACTCAAGGAACTACAGAACACTCATAAAAGAAATTGAAGAAGACACAAAAAGATGGAAGAGCATTCCATGCTCATGGATCAGAAGAATAAACATTGTTAAAATGTCTACACTGCCTAGAGCAATCTATACTTTCAATTCCATACCAATCAAAATTCCACCAGCGTTTTTCAAAGAGATGGAACAAACAATCCTAAAATTTGTGTGGAACCAGAAGAGACCCTGGATTGCTAAGGAAATATTGAAAAATAAAAACAAGACTGGGGCCATCACATTACCTGATTTCAAGCTCTACTACAAAGCTATGATCACCAAGATAGCATGGTACTGGCACAAAAACAGACACATAGACCAGTGGGTTCGTATCTGGGCTCTCTACTGTGTTCCACTGGTCTATGTGTACAGATATGGAACCTCAACTCTATGGTCAAATAATCTTTGACAAAGCAGGAAAAAATATCCAGTGGGAAAAAGACAGTCTCTTCAATAAATGGTACTGGGAAAATTGGACAGCTATGTGTAGAAGAATGAAACTTGACCATTCTCTTACACCATACACAAAGATAAACTCAAAATGGATGAAAGACCTCAACATGAGGCAGGAATCTATCAAAATTCTAGAGGAGAACATAGGAAGTAATCTCTTTAACATTTGCCACAGCAACTTCTTTCAAGATATGTCTGCAAAGGCAAAGAGGAAACAAAAGCAAAAATGAACTTTTGCGACTTCATCAAGATCAAAAGCTTCTGCAAGGCAAAGGAAACAATCAACAAAACAAAGAGGCAACCCACGGAATGGGAGAAGATATTCACAAATGACACTATAGACAAAGGGCTGATATCCAAGATCTACAAAAACTCCTCAAATTCAATACACACAAAACAGCTAATCATGTCAGAAAATGGGCAGAAGAAATGAACAGACACTTCTCCAAAGAAGACATACAAATGCCTAACAGACACATGAAGAAATGTACATCATCATTATCTATCAGGGAGATTCAAATCAAAACCACATTGAGATGCCACCTTACACGAGTTAGAATGGCCAAAATCAACAAGACAGTAAACAACAAGTGTTGAAGAGGATGTGGAGAAAGGGGAACCCTCTTACACTGTTGGTGGGAATGCAAATTGGTACAGCCACTTTGGAAAACAGTGTGGAGATTCCTTAAGACATTAGAAATAGAGCTACCCTATGATCCTGCAATTGCACTACTGGGTATTTACCCCAAAGATACAGATGTAGTGAAAAGAAGGGCCATTTGTACCTCAATGTTCATAGCAGCAATGGCCATAGTCACCAAACTGTGAAAAGGACCAAGATGCCCTTCAGCAGATGAATGGATAAAGAAGATATACAATGGAGTATTATGCCTCCATCAGAAAGGATGAGTACCCAACTTGTATGAACCTGGGTTGATACAACACGTGACTGGGAGAGATTATGCTGAGTGAAATAAGTCAAGCAGAGAGAGTCAATTATCATATGGTTTCACTTACTTGTAGAGCATAAGGAATAACATGGAGGACATTAGGAGAAAGGAAAAGTGAATTGGGGGAAATCGGAGGGGGAGACAAACCACGAGAGACTGTGAACTCTGAGAAACAAACTGAGGGTTTTGGAGGGGAGGGGGAGAGGGGTTGGGTGAACCTGGTGGTGGGTTTTATGGAGGGCATGTATTGCATGGAGCACTGGGTGTGTTGCATAAACAATGAATTCTGGAACACTGAAAAGAAATAAAATGAAATAAAAAAAAGAGATGTGGGAGTAATTATTTCATATTAAGAATAAATGTCAATAGGCGTCTTTCACATTGACAAAAAATTCTCTTAAATATAGGAGACCTGCTTAAAATGGACAATTAAAATATTTTAAAAATCACTCCTTGATTTTAATAGTAATTTAGTTTGATGTAGCTGAATGTGCACTGGATTATTCAATCTGTCAAAAGAGTCATGTATACATGTAATGGATTAAACATTGCATGTTCAGGATGGCTAATTTTAAGTAAAGTCCCCCAACCACATACAGCTATTCACAATACTTCTCAATAATCTTCTAAAGATAATGCAGAAGTGGTCCTTAGCCTGGGTATCCAGCAGAGGACAGTAAAGTCCCAGTTTTCTTTTGTGACTGGTTTCCTTTGTGATAACTGCAGATGGATAGTGTTCTGAAGCTCTCAGGTGGCTGACATGTAATTGCAGACATTAAACATTTCTGAGGAGAAACATAAAATGTATTGTGAGGTCAATGAAATTCTTTGTCAAGATTTCTCTGAAGATCTGACCGCTTAACATGACAGTGCAGAACTAGAAGATATGCCCAGCACGTATTGATTGGTGGTCTCATGCATAAGGTGAACTTCATGGGTCAAACATTTTGTGTTGCTTTATGTTGTTTAAAGAACCACAGTATTCTCTGTGACTGTATTAGGGTAAGATTTTACCTGGCTGCCTCTAAAGGAATTAAGTCATTTCGTAATTTTTTAAATTGCTGTTGAGCTTCTACTTTCTCTTGAGTGCTGGGATTTTATAAAATGGAAGTTTTATGTTCTTTCTCCCTAGATTTCCAGTTTCCTTCCTCACTCTAAATTTTTCTTGGAAGTTTTTGGCATTTTATATTAATTGGAAAAGGTGGACAAAGATCATCTTTCTTTCTTCTTTCTTTCGTTCTTTCCTTCTTTCCTTTAAAGAAAAATAAATCCTCAAAGGTCAGAAAGGAATGTAGAGAACCATGGCAGCAGTCTGGTGCATTCCCTTGGTGTTTTGTATGCCAATCCTTAATCTAGGTGGATGGAAATGCTATGTGTTACTACTTATCAAAGAATTGATGTCTAATGTAGATGCCACAATAAGCCATTTTTATGGTCAAATTGGAATAAAATGCTATAGGCGTATGTAGTTTAGAACCACTAATTCCTATGTTTTTTTAGAGAAAATCATGAAAAATCTTGGACAATAATAACAGAGTGTGGCATATCACAGTTTTATTTGTGCTCTCTGAAGCCACTCTTTGTTTGTGGTCCATGTTGAAGCTGATCAGGAGGCAGTCACATTACATAATATATCAAAGATCTAGTAAGTAAAAGGAGAAAAAAATTACAAAGGACACAAACATACACACATGCACACATATTCTTAGTTTAGAAATTCTTAAAATTCTTAAAATGACCTGTCATGGATTGTAGCTTCAACTCAGTGATTCTGAGTGATCCTGTGGTTCTGCAGCATCAGGAAACCCTTGAAGGTCAAGGTTCAGGATTTTGTCCCTCTAGGAGAGTTCCCACAATGGAAGTTCTTCAAAGCAGACTGACTTCATGAAGGAAATGCCAGCCCATAGTAGGTCCTCAATGTACAATTGTTGAATGAATGAATGATGTGGATAATTTTAAAATTATTTAATTATTTGTTTATTTGTTTATTTATTTATTTGAGAAAGAGCATGCAGGAGCACAGCAGGGTGGGGAGGGGCAGATGGAGAGGGAGAGAGAACCTTAAGCAGGATCCACACTCTGTGTGGAGCCCAGTGCAAGGCTCACAACCCTGAGATCATGACCTGAGCTGAAATCAAGAGTCAGAGGCTTAAGCCACTGAGTCACCCAGGCACCCCAATGTGAATAGTTATTTTTGAAAAATAAGGACCAAATCAATTGATCATTTTCACTAGATATATGTGACCTATATTTTCCCACTGCAAACTGCAATTTTTCCTGTTAAAAATCTTATTTCAGTCCATTTATTAAGTTTTTGTATTACACTTTCAGAAATGATTAAAATCTAATTTTTATAACACGGGTACATTATAAAATAAAGAAATAAACTATAGATGTCTTTAATAATTACCTCCTATACTAGGTATAGAGAAGTAAGCAAAGAAACTGGAAGATATAATCCTTGCCCTTGAAGTTTACAATATAGATGGGGAGATGAAGAAAACCCACATGAAAATACTAAGAATAGTATAAGGTAGTTTATCATTCGGAATTAGATTTCTTTATTGCAGATTAGGAGTATAATTTTTTTAAAGATTTATAGATAGATTGATTGATTTATGAATGACAGAGACACAGCGAGAGAGGGAACACAAGCAGGGGGAGTGGGAGAAGGAGAAGCAGGCTTCCCATGAAGCCAGAAGCCCGATGTGGGACTCTATCCCAAGACCCTAGCCTGAGCTGAAGGCAGACGCTTAACAGCTGAGCCACCCAGGTGCCGCAGGAGTATAATTTAAGTTAGGAGTAAAGAGAGATCAATGGAGGTAGATGTGGCTTAGGGAAACTTGATGAAAGAGGTAGGACTTGAACCAAATATTGAAAGTAGAACCCCATAGGGCAGGGAAGTGAAGGGTATTCAAGGCATTAACTCTATTTGGATCCTGAAACAGGCTTTACCTATACTCTTGTTAGAGCGCTGGTCATACTCTGGTAATTATTTAACTGGATGTCCCATCTCCCCTATTAGTGGAGTAAGCTATTGAGGGGCTGGGACTCTGTCTTAAATATCTGGGAGTCTTCCACTTTGCCTGGCCCATAGCAGAAAGTTAATAAATACTAATTGCATAAGGGAGCGAGGCTGAGAGCTGGAAGCAGGTTTGTCATGTGTGTGCAGGTGTAGGGTAAAGAGGAGACAGGCTCAGTAAGGATATTCCACAGGTTGGAGCAGAATTTGTGTGTATTAGAGGATTAGAGTATATTAAGTATTAGAGAGTATTTTGAACAACTTTGAGGCACTGATGGATAGTACCATCAAGATAATTAAGGAGGAATTTCAAGGAGATATGGTAGCGGTAGGGAATGACTTAAGCAGGAATGTGATGTAGAGGTAGCGCTGTAGGAAATTAATCTGACTGTGATGAACAAATTATCATCAAACTTAAAAAACAATAGAATTTGACAATATAAATGCTTCTAAATCAGCCATTTTTTTTCTCTAATCTAAATGATGGACATACATGTATAAGTTAGTGGTCACCAGAGAGGTGACTTCTCTTTTTATAAAACAGAAGAAAAAATTACCCATAAAAGACACAATAAAGTCAAAAGAGGAACCTTGAAACAATGTGGAACTTATTTCTTGAGCATGTTCCAAGTAGATTTTATCACTTCGCTATTCCTAATTTTAGTAATGAACAAGGGGTTAGTAAATGACAATCATTAACATGTAATGAATAGACTTATGTGGAACATGGGGGAACTGCAGACTGAAGCAAGAGATGGTTATTCTAACAGGGTGATATTGAAAGTTCAGGGAAAAGTTCCTTTGATACGAAGATGTTCTTACCAGGAATAGCTCCTGCTGTCTGGAGAACAGCATTTTTTACAAAGGGGTGTGTTTTAAACAGGAAGTGTTAGAGAATGACATTAACAAATGAGCAGCTTGACTTCTGACATGTGTGTATGATGTTGTTCAAAATGAGCAAAGCAACCACGACTATAGGGTTAGGCCCTGAAATGGGCCTCAAGCTGGGCTGCACTTGCAGTCAACCATTGGGGACTTTAGTGGAAAGACATGTGTTTGGTTGGCAAGGGTTTATTAGTTTAGCCTTTTCACCTTTGTAAATGTGGGGAAAAAATCATCATTCAAGGCATATTTGGGGATTATTCATTCTTTAAGGTTGATTCAAATATTCTATCCCAGCTGTAGTTTTCTCTCTGCTCCCTTGATTGCCCCTACTTTGTGTTTTTGTAGATTTTATATCTACCTTATTAAACTAATCATATTGTGTTATTACCACATCCCATTACACTAAATTAAATTAAATTAAATTAAATTAAATTAAATTAATTTTTTAGAGGGAGGGAGCAGGTAAAGAGAGACTGTATGTAAGAGAGAATCCTCAAGCAGACTCCCCACTGAGCACAGAGCTCCACATGGGGCTCAATCTCAGGACCCTGAGATCATGACCTGAGCCAAAACCAAGAGTTGGATGCCTAACTCACTGAGCCACCCAGGTACCCCAAACAGATTTCATTTTAATGTCTATTATGTTTCTCTCCTTCTAATAGACTGAATTTCTTGGGGGGGGGGTCTACATTTCATTATCATTATTACCCTGGGAAAGGACAAAAATGAGCACTTTGCTGAGGACAGCATGTTGTGGTGGCCAGAATGTAAGCTTTGGGCTCAGATTTATGTTTATGTGTCAACCTAGACAAGAGTTGAGAATTAGACAAATAACATTTCGAGCCTTGTTATTCATCTCTGTAAATGGAGGATAATGATACATACCACACGCAGTTGAAAAAGTATTAGAAGAGATAGTGTGTGTCCTGGCAAAGACTGGGGCCACTATCATGATCTCTGATTTTCTCTGAGTGCTCAGTGCGGCCCTGAAATCCTGTTTCCCTAATAGCATCTCTTTTTCCATTCACTACAGTAGTCTTATATCTTCACCTGCCCAGTGGTTATTTACAGCTAGGTAATATGTATGCTTGTAAAACTCATGTGTCTTAAGACTGAACTCCTTATCCTAAACTTGTTCTGCTTCTTGTGTTTTCTACCTCAGTCAATGTCCTTTCACTCTATAGTCTGGGAATTTTTCATGATTTATTCCTTCTCTTTGCTCTCCACGCCTAACTAACTACTAAGCCTTATCAATTCATCCACTCGCCTCCTTACCCACTTCCACTACGCAAGCCCATACTGTCAATATTCTTGCCTTTTTCTCCACAATGGTTATAGTGGCTTACATGGTTATTCTGCCTCCACAGTTGTGTCCCTTCTAATCAACTCATACTTAATACACACAAATGTGAAGACTTCCGGACCATCTGTGTTTGGGCTGTGTGTATCTATATGACCTTGTGTTTCCCTAACACAACACCTATCATGATATATTAGGACATATGCTTGTTTGGTAATTCTTCCTACTCTGTGAACTCTCTGTTCACCCTGATAGCCCTGTATTACAAACACATTATGCTCTGTGAACTCTCTGTTCGCCCTGAGAGCCCTGTATTACAAACACAGTAGATGACAGGGATGCCATAAACGTTTACTGAAAGAATCTAGGAACGAGGCAATTAGCCCAGTTACTAGCACATGCTAACTCTTCTCCTTTTCATACTCTTCTTTATTTTCATCCTTTTATGTCTCCTCTCCTACTTATTACAGTTCTTGGTTATAACTGCCATCATTATTATCACCATCACCATCATAATTATAATCATCAATCATCACCTAATATCACCTCTAAAATAGCCTGAAATGGCAGCAACAGCTGGTTGGCAGGCTAGCAGAAAAGCCCGCGGGGGCAGCTATTCAAAAGAATTTAGGGTAAAGGAGGGCATCCAGGACTCTCCTGAGACACCTTGTTCTTTTGTTTTTTGAAAGCTTTTTTTGGGAGAAGAATACTCTTCTCATACTTTTCTCCCTGGAGCATCAGCCCAGCTGCTCTCAGTGGAAACAAGAAATTTGGCCCACATCTCTAATGGCTTAACCATTGGGCTCCATCTAGGCTGCCCAGGGCTTTGAATTAATTAGGTGAGCTTCATTCTTCATTTCTTGTACATCACTTCTCATCCCCCCCGCCCCGCCACCTTCAGTGTCTTCTTGCTCTCTATGTTCATAGAGACCCAGTACTTCAGGTCTGGAATGTTTAAGTCTATGCCCTTAGATACAGAGATTAAACAAAGAAAGATTAGGCAACTGGCTGAAAGTCACATACAACTAGCCATTTGCAGAGTGGAGGTTAGAATTTGGGTTTTCTGAATTCCAGGCTAGTCTCTCCTACCGTATTTATTTGCCCAATGAAGATGAACTGGATAAAGTGAATAAATGAGTTTGGAAAGTAGTGACATGAGACTGTGTGTGAGTGTGCGTCTGAGCATATATGTATATATTTTTTGCTGGTGAGCAAGTATCTTTTGTTGCTTATTCCCTTCTTCTTGCCCGCTGCCACCACCATCTCGTACATTTTCCTCTTATCTTTTCCTTCAGTTGCTCCAATATCCGCCTATGTTTTTTCTCTATCCATAAATTGCCCCCTTTCTAATGCCCTCTTCACTCCTTCCCAAATTGTTATCTCCTACATCTTTTGCCTTCTTATTTCTCCTTCTCCTGACTCTGATAGCTCTGAAGTTTCAATGGGTTCCTAAAAAATATAAAATGCTAGATTTTTAAGGGACGTTAAAGATATGTAATTTTGATTAATTTATCGTATAGCCAGTTTTATAAGGACTATTTGATGGCCAATGAGCCTTTGAAAAGTCTTAAAGCTTTTTCTTTTTCCTGAAATGGTAGCATTATATTTTTGAGTAAAACTATCCCAAACACTTGGAGACCAAATTTTTCTTGGGAATTCTATTTCTTTGCTCACAAAAAGGCATGTATAACTATCTTTGTGTTACAGAACCTACATGAAATTAATCCTCTGAAAACTGAAGCAGGAGAAAACTCTATAATACATATCTATGTCCTGTCCTTGAGGGACAATGGCAGGTTTGGGAGAGCAAGAATTTGAACATAGATTAAATTAAGTAGATGCTGTCAAGGTAGAGTCTGATAATGGCAGGAATCTGAAAAGACGAGATTGCTGGATGAGGGAAACTTAGGGGATGACCCAAGGCCTTGGGACCTTTGCTGACCAATGAGCAGAGATTAATGCTGGTCTAGTAGATGTGAGTCAAACTCTAGCACTGAGGTCCAAGATCAGCTATGGGTAAGTCTTCTTTCTCTGCTGGCATACTGGAGCTCTTGCTGCCCCATTAACATGGACAATTCATGTCTTCTTCCATCCTTCATGGTAGAGCCTCTTACAGAGCCAGGCTTATAAAAGCAGAATCTGAACATGAATGAAAATATCTGAGTCCTTGTTTATGATGGATTGCTTATTGTCAATGGAGGATGGGTATACCTTCCAGAAAGTCAGTGCTCCAGGTCCTCATGTTCTCTTTGAGTAATCTATCCTTCCCGATCATCCAGCTATTGATGTTCTCTATTAACAATCCATTTTCTTCTGTGGTGCAGCACTTTTTGGGAACCAGGAGGAAAGACGGTGGCAGCAAGCGCTTACTTCTCCCTCTTTCTATGTTCCCTCTTGGCAGGAGATTAAGTTACTGAGCTTAGTGAGGTATCAGAACATCTGAATTAGAGCACAATTCCTTGTGGGTAAATATCCTAGGCCTGCCTCATGTATCTCCTGGTCTGAATAGTCTGGACTGCAGGTTTTCCCGTGGTTTCCATTTATATAGTACAGAGCTTAAGATCACAAATTTCTGAGGCAGATTGCTCTGCCACTTTCTAACTCTGTCATCTGGGACACATTATTTTACATCTCTGTTTCTTAGTTTCTTCAATTTTAGAATTGGGATAGTAATAGAAGTAAGTGCATGTTAGTATTAGCTATTATATTTGCTATGTGTGTAGCAAATATAGCTCTCATAGTTGAGAGCTGTGGGTGTAGTTCTGTGTTCAGGTTGGCATAGGGAAGATAGTCTTTGTGGAACATTGAATACACTTTGTGACTGTTGGGAAAAAAATGTTTTCTGATCTATGTGGTAAAATAGGTAGATTAGATTAATAAACTAATTGTGGTAGATTAAGGCTGAGCATACATTTCCTCCTTCTACTCTACTTGTCTTTCACTACAGAGGCTGCAGAGTCCAAAACTGAATTCCCAGACATCTTTCTGCCTAGGGACCCAGATGCAAATTGGCCTTACTGATTGGGTTTTTCTCATGTAAGGTTTGGAAAGCAGAAATGAGAAAGAGATAATCATCCTGCTGGTAAGCCCAGTGGTGGAGAGAGTGTTTTTTCTGCAACCTTGTTTGAGTCTGATCACTAGCTCCAGTTGGTATTGAATGACACATGCTTCCTTAGTCCCTAACTCTCCTGACTGGGCTGATCCCTTTGGATGATCAACTCTGCAGGGATGTTCTGGGAGTGCTTCCTGGAGACTCAGTGCTGAACTCACTCCTCCTCTCAATGTTGTTCACACCCAGTTTACCATATCACACTCTTTCTGCTGATTGATTGTGGTTTGTGTTTTCTATAACTTAACCTTTTAGTCAAGAAAGTGTCAAGAAAAGGGCAATCTTGTTTGATTTTCCAATGCTGGAAGAGCACAGCCCTTGATTATATGGTCTTATTTGATGCCCTACCTGCAAGTACTTTCCTAGGACTCTTCATTTGTAAGCTTGGGCTATGAGGACTTTCTTAGCCCTTATAAGATGGATTTACATATTTTCCTATGTTTATTCATATTTTTATCAAGTTGACTACAAGGAAGAGATCTGACTATCAATCATGGTATTGATAAGACCTATAATTATGTGAGGGACTTGGGTGTCATGTTATAAGTCACCTTAACATGGGAAGATTAAAATCTAATTGTTCTGCTGAAACAATATATGCTGTGAAATGTTTTACAGTTGCCATATTCATTGGGTTGAATGAAATTATAGTGTGGTAATGGAATAATTACTTATCTTGCAATAATGTTTTTGTTTTCATATTTTGATGAGCTATAACCTTAAATCTTGAGTGATGAGATTCTACCAGAAGGGTTAAATGAATCGATGCCAATGGTTGAAAATCTGGCTGAAGATTAAAATACTAGATAAAATTTGAAAAGCAATTCCTGCTATGGGGTTCCTGTGTAATACAATAAGTGGGCACAGCTGTACTGATTCCTTGCAGGATTAGGTAAGATTATCCACACTGACTCTGAGGAACGTTCTCTCTCCATAGCATATGTCAGTGGTAGCTTAGGGTAGTTCAAATGTACAAGCTGAATAATTAGCGTATGTCTTTGTATTTTCAGAATATAGAAAGTGAAAGTGCTTACATAGAATAATCCCCCATCCCCGCCCCACCCAATGCTAAAAACTAAAACTAGCTTCTGGCCCAAGAGGAGGGAGGGATTTGAAGGTAGAGAAGGTAGAATATGTATGAGAACATCTTCACAAATTGAGGTCCAAGGTCCCTGTGGGTCTCCTTGTTCAAAGGGTAATGAGTATCTCCAAGTGAGTGGGAGGATTAAGTGGCTGAGAATTTTAGTCATGGAATAAGTGGCTGAGAATTTTAGTCATAATTAATGAGTTTGTGTGGCAGTTGCCAGGCCCAGCTTAACTGAGTCTGTTTCTGTTTTGTTCTGTTTATTTGTTTTGTTTTTTAGATTCCTTGTAGAAGTGAAATCTTATGGTATTTAACTTTCTCTGTCTGACTTATTTCACTTAGCATGATACCCACTAGATCCATCCATGCTGTTGTGATAGCAAGATTTTATTCTTTATATGGCTGAATAATATTCTATTGTGTGTGTATATGCACACACACACACACACACACATACACACACACCCCATGTCTTCCTTATCCATTCACCTATCAGTAGATATTTATATTGCTTCCATATCTTAGATATTATAAATGATGTTGTGCTAAATTCAGGGGTGCATGTATCTTTTTGAATTAGTGTTTTCATTTTGGGGGTTAGATACCCAGAAATTGAATTGTTGGGTTTTATGGCACTTCTATTTTAGGGTTTTGAGGAATCTCCACAGGCTTTCCATGGTGGTGCACAAATTTACATTTCCACCAACAGTGCATGAAGCTTTCCTTTTCTTTATATCCTTGCCAAGACTTGGTATTTCTTGTCTTTTTAAATTTTAGCTATTCTGGTGGTATAAGGTACTAGTATCTCATTTAATTTATATTTTTCTGATGATAAGTGATGTTGAGCATCATATACCTGTTGGGTATCTTTATGTATTTTTTGGAAAAATGTCCAAGTCCTCTGCCATTTTAAAATTAGGTTATTTATTTTTTTGATATTGAGTTGTATGAGTTCTTTATATATATCGGATATTAACCCCTTATCAGCTATAATATTAGCAACTATCTTCTCCTATTCAGTATGAGGTTGCATTTTTGTTTTGTTGATGATTTACTTCACTGTGCAAGAGCTTTTTAGTTTTGTGTAGTCATTTATTTTTGCTTTTGTTGTCTTTGTTTGAGGAGACATATCCAAAAAAATAGCACTTTTCTTTTTGTCAGAGAACTTATTGCTTATGTATTCTTTTTTTTTTTTTAAGATTTTATTTATTTATTTGACAGGCAGAGCTCACAAGTAGGCAGAGAGGCAGGCAGAGAGGGAGGAAGGGAAGCAGGTTCCCTGCTGAGCAGAGAGCCCGATGAGGGGCTTGATCCTAAGACCCTGGGATCATGACCTGAACCAAAGGCAGAGGCTTTAACCCACTGAGCCACCCAGGCGCCTCTGCTTATATATTCTTATATATTCTTATAGTTTATGGTTTCAGATTTTTCATTTAGGTCTTTAATCCATTTTAAATTTATTTTTGTGTTTACTGTAAGAAAGTGGTCCATTTCATTCTTTTCCATGTAGCTATTCAGTTTTCCAAGGACTATTTATTGAAGAAATTTCTTTCTGTTGTATTTCTTTTCTCCTTTATCATAGTTTAACTGACCATATAAATGTGGACTTATTTCTAAGCAATCTATTCTGTCCCACTGATCTATGTATATGTTTTTTGTGCAAATACTATACTGTTATGATTACTATAGCTTTGTTGTATAGTTTGAAATCTGGGATCGTGATACCTCCAGCTTTGTTCTTTCTTGAGATTGCTTTGGTTACTCAAGGTCTTTTGTGGTTCCATGAAAATCTTAGGATTATTTATTGTAGTTTATGAAAATGTCATTGGTATTTTGATAGGGATTACATTGAAACTGTAGGTTGTTCTGGGTAGTATGGGCATTTTAATAATATTACTTCTAATCCATTAGTTTCATGTATCTTTCCATTTATCTGTGCTATCTCCAATTTCTTACATCCATGTCTTCTAGTTTTCAGAGTACAAGTTTTTCACCACCTTGGTTATATTTATTCCTAAGTATTTTGTTCTTCTTGATACAATTGTATATGAGATTGTTTTCTTAAATTCTCTTTCTGATAGCTCGTTATTAGTGAAACACAATAAATTTCTGTATATTTATTTTTTTATCTTGCAATTTTACTGAGTTCATTTATTAGTTCTTACAGTTTTTTGGTGGAGTCTTTAGGACTTACTACATATGGTATCCTGTAATCCACACATAGAAGCAGTTTTACTTCTCCCTTAACAATTTGAATGTCTTTTATTTCTTTTCTTGCCTAATTGCTGAAGCTAGGAATTCCAATCCTTTGTTGAATTAAAGTGGCGGGAGTGGGCTTCTTTGTCTTATTCCTAATCTTAGAGAAAAGTTTTCAACTTTTCACAATTGAGCATGGTGTTAGCTGTGTGTTGGTCATATACGGCTTTTATTGTGTTGAGGCACATTCCCTCACTACTCACCTTGTTGAGAGTTCTTTTTTTTTTTTTTTTTAAGATTTTATTTATTTATTTATTTGACAGACAGAGATCACAAGTAGGCAGAGAGAGAGAGAGGAGGAAGCAGGCTTCCTGCCGAGAGTCTCAGGACTCTGAGATCATGACTTGAGCAGAAGGCAGAAGCTTAACCCATTGAGCCACTCAGGTGCCCTGTTGAGATCTTGAATGGATTTTGAATTTTGTCAAATATTTTTTCTGAACCTATTGAGATGACTATATGATTTTTATCCCTTATTTTATTAAATTGGTATATCATGTTGATTGATATGCAGATGTTAAACTATCCTTGCATTCCTAAAATCAATCTCACTTTGTAATAGCATATGATACCTTTAATGTATTGTGAATTTGGTTTGGTGATATTTTTTGAGGATTTTTGCATCTATGTTCATCACTGATATTGGCTTATAATTTTCTTTCTTTCTTTTCTTTATTTTGTAGTATCTTTGTCTAGTTTTGTTATCAGGGTAATGCTGGCCTTGCAAAATGATTTTGGAAGCATTCCTTCCTCTACAATTTTCTGGGAATAATTTGAGAAGCTTAGATACTGACTTTTTTAGATGTTTGGTAGGATTCACCTGTGAAGCCATATGGACCTTGACTTTTATTTGTTGGGAGTTTTTTGATTACTGATTCCATTACTAGTAATCAGTCTGTTAAGATGCTATGTATTTCTTCTAGGTTGTCTAATTTGGAGACATGTACTTGTTTATAATATTATCTTGTGATCCTTTGTATTTCTGCTGTATTGGTTGTAATTTTTCTTTCATATCTCATTTTATTTTTTTGTGTTTTCTCTCTTTTTCTTGACAAGTTTAGCTGAAGGTTTGTTAATTTTTTTTTTTTTTTATCTTTTCCAAGAACCAGCTCTTAGCTTCATTGATCTTTTCTATTTTTTTTGGTTTCTATATTTTTTTTCACTCTGATATTTATACTTTCTTCCTTCTACTAAATTTGGTCTTTGTCCTTTTCTAGTTTCTTTAGGTGTAAAGTTAAATTGTTTAATTTGGGATTTTTCTTATTTCTTAAGGTAGGCCTATATCATTTTAAACTTTCCTCTTAAAACTGTTCTTGTTGAATCTTAATAGTTTTGGAACATTGTTTCCATTTTCATTTGTCTTAATGTGTTTTTTAATTTTTTCTTTGATTTCTTCATTGACCCATTGGCTATTTATTTAGTCTTTAATTAATTAATTAATTAATTTTATTATTAACATATGACGTATTATTTGTTTCAGAGGTGCAGGTCTGTGATTCATCAGTCTTACACAATACACAGCACTCACCACAACACATACCCTCCCCAAAGTCCATCACCCAGCTACCCCATCCCCTTCATCAACCCTCAGTTTGTTTCCTGAGATTAAGAATCTCTTATAGTTTGTCTCCCTCTCTGGTTTTGTCTTGTTTCATTTTTTCCTCTATTCGTCTATGATCCTCTGCCTTGTTTCTTAAATTCTACATATCAGTAAGATCATAGGGTAACTGTCTTTCTCTGATTCACTTATTTTGCTTAGCATAATACCCTCTAGCTCTATCCACATTGTTGCAAATGGCAAGGTTTCTTTTTCTGATGGCTGTGTAATATTACATTGTGTGTATATATATCACATCACACACACACACACACACACACATATATATATATGTGTGTACATACTGTGTATGTATCTATGTATCATCTATCACATCTTCTTTATCCATTCATCTATTGATGGACATCTGGGTTCTTTCCACAGTTTGACTATTGTGGACATTGCTGCTATAAACATTTGGGTGCAGGTGCCCCTTTGGATCATTACATTTGTGTCATTGTAACCCAGTGGTTATTTAGTTATGTGTTGTTTAGTTTCCATATGTTTACGGTTTGGTCTTTTTTTACAGTATTTTTCTTGTAATTGATTTTTAGCGTCATATTGTTGTGGTTGGAAAAAGTGCTTGATATGATTTCAATCTTCTCTAATTTATTGAGAACTGTTTTATGCCTAACATGATGTATCCTGAAGGATGTTTCATGTGTGCTCAAAGAGAATGAATTCTGCAGTTTTAAGTCATTTGTTCTTCTATGTTTCTCTTAAGTCCATCAGTCTAATGTGTTATTTAAGGCCAATGTTTCCTTATTGATTTTCTCTCTGGATGATCTATCCATTGATTTATGTCAGGTATAAAAGTCCCCTAGTATTATTGTATTGCTCTCTATTTCTCCCTTTATTTTTGTTATTATTTGCTTTATATATTTATGTGCTCCCATGTTGTGTGTGCATATAACTTAAAATTGTATTCCAGCTCACTAATTTGCACTTCTGTTGCATCTATTCTGCTCTTGAACCCTTCTAGGATATGATTCAGTTCAATTATAACTTCTGTTTACTACTTTCTTTTATTCTATCTCTATATTGACATTCTTGCTGTGTTCCCCTATTCTTTTTCAAAAATCAGTAATCATCTTTATGAGCATTACTTTCAATTCTTTATCAGGCAGGTTGCTTATCTCATTTCATTAAGGTCTTTTTCTGGGGATTTGCCTTTTTTTTTGGTTTGGAACATATTCCTCCGTCTACTCATTTTGCCTTTCTCTCTGTTTTTGCCTGTATCCCTTAGGTGAAACAGCTATCTCCCTCACTCATAAAGGAGTAGTTTTGTGTAGAAGCTATTCTTTATGGTCCAGAAGTGCAATCCCCCTGGCCACCAGAGGCAGGCATTCAATGGGAACCCTTCAGGTGGGCTCATGTGCCCAAATGGTTGTGATAGAGCTCCAGCTCCTACACCAGGTAGATGGTGCTTAGAACACTTATCTGTTCTGGCTATGGTTTGGATGCTAAGCAGGGATGACATGGTGCAGAGTGCTCAGTCAGCCAGTTATGGTATGGGGGTATGCAGAGCCTGCCTTCTAGTACTAGCAGGCTAGAGGAAAAGCTCCAAAAGTTACATTCATTTGTTCCGTCACCAACAAGTTAGGAAGAGATGCAAAAATGGTGTTTACCAGTGCTTTTATCCCTATATAAAGATTTATTTATTTATTTAATTTAAGAGAGAGAAAGAGAGCATGAGACCGGGGGAAGAGCAGAGGGAGAGGGAGAGAATCTCAAACAGACTCTGAGCTGAGCATGGAGCCTGATGCGGGACTCAGTCTCATGACCCTGAGATCACGACCTGAGCAGAAACCAAGAGTTGGATGCTTAACTAACTGAGCCACCCAGGTGCCCCTGCTTTTATCCCTGTATAAAGTCCCTATAGGTTCCCATCCTTCTGGCAGGCACTTTAAAATGAATTATTGGGTTTCCTTTGATTATGGTCTGTGTGCTTTTCAATCTGCTACTTTTTTACTATATCGCAGGGTGAGTATGTTTGTGTGTGAACACTTTAAGGATGGGGTCTTTATTTCCCATGATTCTCTTGGTCTTAATCCTGTTGATTCTTAATACCAGATGTATTGGGGTTTTGTCTTTTCAGTGCTGGCCACCAAGTTGGGTCCCTTATTGGAGCATAATCTCTTCACTCTTCAGGGGAGAGTTCTCTGTGTTCGATCCCTCCTCATTGAAGTGTTGCCTCCTTTGGAGTAGAGTGCTGGACAAGGCTGTCTCTGCCCCTCCCACTCTTCTTGATGAGTCTCTTTTGTCTTTTGTTGTTGGCGGGGCCCTGTTCACCTTGTTCTTAAGTCCTTTCAGAGTAAAATTATTGTATGTAGTTATGAATTTGTTGTGTCTGTGGGAGGAGGAGAGTTCAAGGTCTACCTTTGATGCCATCTTGAACCCCTTACTATCTCATTGGTATATTTGATCATCTCAAAAGATTACACTTCTACTTTCCTCTTTGGGAATCTAGACATCTGTAATTAGAAAGACTTCTAAACATTCCCCCACCCTCACCCCACTTTGGAGGCATATTGTTTCCCAGACCTCTGAGGATCTTGCAGTTTTAATCAAATTGTTTATTGGCTTTCTTTAGTACTGACCAAGGAGTTGTCTTTCTTTGGTCCACCAATCAATTACCACATGACTTTCTGCTTTCCAGCTCTGGTTTCTTTTCCATTCTTGTAGGTCTTGGCCCTGAAAAGTTCCTGTCATGAAGTTTTAGTGGAATTTTATAAGAGAATAAAATTAAATGTGTGGAATCTTAGTTTCTTTTTTAAGGCAGTTTCCTCATCCTGAAGGGAGGTGGCTACATCTCCCATTCAGAAAGCCTCCCTACTGTCCTAGAGAATGTGAGGTTCATCTGGGAATTTGGCTGCCTCTGGCGAAGTTTAAAATCAGATTTTTGTTCATAGCTGTATTGTTCTCTGAGACTCAATCTGCCTTCTGGGGACAAGATAAAGGCCCCTGTCCTGAATTGGGGCACTATCTTCTCTCTCTCTCTCTTTTTTTCCTTCAGTATTCCACCCTTTATTCTGTGACTATGTGCAACCCCAGTTTGTTCCCTCTCTCAGATAACTTGAGTTGAGTCCATGCCTCTCTGAGGTCTCCAGAGCTTATTTTCTGGAGGGCATCACTGGGACTAGAACTCCTAGAAATTTTCCTATGCCACTATCATATTTCCCATTCTTTTCTTGTCCCTCCAGATGATGGGTATTTTTCAAAGACTAATAATGTTGTTGTTGTTTTTAAAGATTTTATTTATTTCAAAGACTAATAATATTGTAATGCATTATACCTTAAAACCTTTTTGCTTTCAAACAGTAGCTCTTTTATACCTGTAGCTCAAGGAGTAATAAAGGTGGAATATTCAGACAGTATTTTAGACTGAAGGTTTCTTCTTTGGCATGTTTATGTAAAGCCACCCTATGAGAATAAAGATTCTCATTTGGGAGATAAACTAGCTAATTCTATGGAAGGTAAATTAATGTAAGAGTAGAGTTTTTGTATTCCTAAGAGAAGATGCTGCTTTGATGATTTGGTTCTGCAGGCTTTCAATGTATTGATATTCTAATCTCGCAGAAATCAACTGGATTTCATGGAATTTGGAGTCATTTGAAAGACAATCTGTTGGAATCATTTCATGAATTCAGAGCATTCAGAGAAAAAGTGTTTGCTCAGCTATGGTGATTGAAAAATTGAAGAAAGCTAGAGTAATATGTCATGCTTGCTTATATACTGCTCTGATGCCAGTTCAGAATAAAAGCTGAACTTTGTTTTTGAAAGCCACCATGGAAAGTGGAAACATTGATTGTGGATTGCTGAGTGATGGAGTATTATTTTCTTATTCAGAAATAGAAGCATCCTTGCTTCGGTGGTCTGGGGAGATAGCATCAATCCTTACTATTGCAATAGAGTCCAGTTGCTTTCTTTCTCTCTTTATTTTTTTTTTTTTTAATTTTGAAAGAGTAAATATTTAAATGGGTAATACAGAAAAGTTCTTGCCAGTTTTCCTCTGTGGGTGATGGCTAGGAGTTAAAGGAGAGTCAGGCAGAATTCTCATGTAAAGAAAAAATATATAGAGATTATATGTAATCCTTTTAAAGCAAGGACATTGGAATCTTGATTTGCAATTGGCCAAATTGAGCAAACTTTTCTCTGAAAAGCCGTTTTAAGAGAAAAAAAATTATGAATTTTTTTAAGCCCTGTGATTAGAGTGTAATATGTATTTATGTTTCCCCCAGGCACCACACAATAAAAATGGTTAAAACCTTTAGTCCTTTTAGTAGTTCACAGTTTTATTGCCAAAGTTATTTTGTAGATTTTATGCTTAAAGCAAGGTCAGTGTATTGCACTGTATAAATTATTCTAAGTAATTGCTCAGTTATTTTATAGCTTAGTCACAGGATTTTTTCATTATTAAACGTAGCCTTTCCTTTAAAGTTAGGATGAGAAGGGCAATATAAATCACAGGGCAGCTTGCCATTGGGGGTTTTAGCTTTACCTGTGATAAGGGTTTAATAACAATCTGGCCCAGACACCAGTTCCCTCTCAATTACCTTTCCACATGGGCATTAGTTCACACTGTTTATTAAAAACTCCCCTTGTAGTTTTTAAATGGAGTGTTTCAGATTAATGGCCCCCATGGAGTTTAACTTCATTGCACTTCATTAAAGCTAGATTGTACAAAAGGTTACTTCAATTAAATCCAGAACGCGACCTTAAATCTGTATAGATTTTTTCAGAAAATGTGATAAAATTGCTCTGCCAATCCTTTGAGATTAACAAGGCAACATCCCTTTCAGTAACTGAAGTGCAAAACTCGTGAGCCTGTTCTGAATTTTCATATTGCTGTACACTTGGATTTTACAAAATTAGAAACCAATCCATGGAAAGAGTCTGGAGTTATAAATGGATCAAGTTACAGGAGAACAGACCCACCACATGGGACTAGAGTTTGTGAAACCTTTAGTTATGCTTGAATAGATATTATAAGTCTAGTGCTTTAGGAAAGAATATTTTTGTTACCTACGTAATAAAAATATTTTTCTACATAGTTTGGTTTGTGTCTTCCAGCACAGAAAGTGATATAAAATTTTCTGAGAGGTTTTCTCCCTTGGCTACTCCAAACTGTAAAGCATAGCTTGTGGCAGTTCCTAACCATTGTTCCTCTGAAAATTCTTGGTAATTGGAAGCATTAATTACCCATCCTACACTCTGAGAATGTAGCCTCATTATCTTGAGGCAATGTGTGAATTGATGCTCATTAACACCGTAAGTCAATAGCTCAATTTCATCTTTTTGTGGGTTTCAAGTGACTGGGTGAAACCAGTCCAGATCCATTTTCTCCTTTTTTTGGATAGATGAGATGTCAAAATAGTATATTCTCCCAACCAGTAGTTGTATCATGCTTATAATTTTTTTTTTTTTAAATTTTTTATTTTTTATAAACATATATTTTTATCCCCAGGGGTACAGGTCTGTGAATCACCAGGTTTACACACTTCACAGCACTCACCAAAGCACATACCCTCCCCAATGTCCATAATCCCACCCTCTTCTCCCAAACCCCCTCCCCCCAGCAACCCTCAGTTTGTTTTGTGAGATTAAGAGTCACTTATGGTTTGTCTCCCTCCCAATCCCATCTTGTTTCTTTTATTCTTCTCCTATCCACTTAAGCCTCCATATCATGCTTATAATTTTAAGAACTCTTATATTGTAAATGATTTCAAAAATTGTGTTGATTTTTATTCTTAAAAAAAGTTAAGTTGAAAATTACTAAGTGGTAATATTATTTTTTGTCTTTGTATGTTGTAGCTGCGGCATTTCTTCCTATTTCTGAATTTGCATTTTTTGCTGTTCTGCTTTTTAGCTGGTATCTTTTGTTCTTTGTCTAGATTTTGTGTACTTTCTTTGATGGAAAGTGGCATTTACCAAGGGATGCAAAATAATCTAAGCATGTATTCAAATATCTCACATATGTACCTGACAATATTCACAGCACTATTGTGCACAAGGTTAGTACTAAGCACAGGGAGATGAAGTGATGTTATCTGAGGAAAATGACACAAAAACCCTTCCACTGGATATGCTCACATGTGAGTAACTCCTTTGGGTGAAGACACTGAAGCACATAGTTTAAATATGGTATTGTATGATAATACAATGTATTGTCATACATTTAATGCATACAATTAATGTATGTATAACATTTGATGGCTGAGCCATCAAATGTTAGTTCATTAAACTAGCATGTTACCTATTTGGACCCTCAGGGAATTATCAAAGAATGAATATATTACATTTTGATTTAAAGAAATGGGCAAGTTGAGAACATGTGGTCCTAGAGAAAGAGAGCCCCATCTTGGAGTCACAGTGGGATAAGGATTTCTGGGCAACCAGAAGAGAGGACTCTGGGTACCAGGTACTTGAAGTGAACTGAAAGCAAACTTTTCTTATTTTAGAATTTGGTTTTGGGCCATCAGCACATAGTGTAGCTTGACTATTCTCAATGTATGGTTTGGGGAACCTTGGAAATTCTTGAGACCCTTTCAGTGGATCCAATAAGTCTACATTTTCACAACAATATCTGAAGTTCATTTGCCTTTTCCTTCTTCTCTTCTGAGTATACAGTGGAGTGGTAAAACAGAGTGAATACAGAAGCAGATAGGAGGATCTAGATGTCTTCTACTAAACAAGATATTAAAGAAGTGTGAAATATGTGAAAATAATGGGCTCCTCTGACTATTCTCTTTTTGTTTTGAATGATATTTTTCATAAAATATGTTACTTATGTTAATATGTAATGAATTTATTATTGTTATAAACTGAATTAGTATTTGAAAAATTTTTAGTTTTAATTTTTAAATGTGATTTTAGTATGGTAAATATCAACAAGTATTAATTAAATAAACAAAAGTTCTTTGAGGCATTTAACTTTTGAGTATAGTGGACTATTTTTCCAGAGAGAGAGTGTGGGGAGAGAGGCAGAGGGAAAGGGAGAGAGAATCTTTTTTTTTTCTTTAAAGATTTTATTTATTTATTTGACAGACAGAGGTCACAAGTAGGCAGAGAGGCAGGCAGAGAGAGAGAGAGGAGGAAGCAGGCTCCTTGCTGAGCAGAGAGCCTGATGCGGGGCTCGATCCCAGGACCCTGGGATTATGACCTTAGCTGAAGGCAGAGGCTTTAACCCACTGAGCCACCCAGGTGCTCCAGGAAGAGAGAATCTCAAGCAGACTCTGTGCCCAGTATAGAGCCTGATTCAGGGCTTTAACTGACAGTCCTGAGATCATGACTGGAGCTGAAATCAAGGGTCTGACTCCACTGACTGAGCCACCCAGGAGCCGGATGTGTAATGGGCTTCTGACCCAAATGTTTGTGAGATACTCTTCTTGGTGATGAAGACTCCTCCATACTACAGTTTGTCATATGTTCAAGAATTTCCTGTATGGAATGCTGGCATTTGGAATTTTGATATCCTGGGAATATCTTTATGCATGTATTTCTTCAAATATGGTTGGGGGAGAAAATATTTGCTAAATGGTGCCTTTTTTTTAATCATTGGAGTAAATATAAAGAAAGATGTTGTCACTGTGGGAGTGGTAGGGAATAAGTAAGAAATAGAAGAATTAAAAAGAAGAAATTGACAGTGTCTAACAGGCTTACTCCTCACTTTCTTTTGGTGTAATTTGAATTTTTAGCTTTTGAATTAGAATATTTAGCCACTATTTAGCCACTGAAAAGATTTTTGAGTGAAATATCATTTTGTATCAGACTTAATTAAAATCGAAAAAGAGTATTTGGAACTATAATGTCTCAAATGAGTATGGATGAGCAGTTGCAAGTTGTGACCTGTCAGTTGAGAACTGGAAATAATTGGATTCCTTGCATTGGTGTAAGGCATGGAGGTGGCATTGTGTAGTGATGTGGAGAGTGACTGGAGCAAACAGCAAATGGAGCAAAACCAGCTCATACAATGGATGATTAGAATTCAGCAGTGCTATTGAGAAAAGTTTGCCATATGACTAAGCTGCCCAATTCAACCCTGACTAGAAGATAATTGGCTTTACTTTCAGGTAGGAATAAATTGGATAATCCCACTGAAGGACTCTGCCTTGGTTGGGGTCATATGCCCAATCCTTGACCATGAGCAAAAATCAGAGATGGAGTACTACTACATCAACTTCTACTAGACATAGGATGGAGAGGCAGGAGAAACAGCTCCCCATATGAAGTGATGCCTTATTCCAGAAAAAAGGAGAACAGAGCAGAAAACAAACAACCTTAGTCAAGTCCTAAATAACTTTGCAATTGGATTTTTACAATAACTTCTCCACTGGTCTTTCCGCTTTAGTTATTTCCATCATTACCAGATCAATAATCTCTCTAAACCCATTAAGTCATAACAACTTTGAAGTTTATATGTTGTACATTAGGTCTCCAGGACTTATTTATCTACTGGTTGCCAGCTTGTACCCTTAAACAATGTCTCTCTAGTTCCCTCACCTCCATTCACCACCATTCTATTCTCTGTTTTTATGTTAGAGTCCACCCATAAGTGATACAATATTCTTGGAGAGTGATCTTAATTTCCTTGTTTCCAAGTTGTTAGAAGAACATCTTACTTTTTTTTCTTTTTTCAGCAATTGAAAAACAAATTGTTTTTCAGCAATTACTGTTTGACCTTTATAACAATCCTGTTAGGATTGAATCACCCCTAATAGGTAAGGAAATTGAGGCTTAAAGCATTAGAAAATGTGTCCAAATTCATGCAGAGTGATTAGATAAACCAGCATTCAAATTAAGATATTTCTAATACAGGCTTGCCTGTTGGAAGACCATTTCTTTATATCAACTAGAACATATAGAAAAGTGCTGGGATCATTACAGGTGCTGAATGTGTATTTATTTAAAAATTAATGAAAATCCCTCTATAAAAACAAAATGAAACAAATTATTAGTACCACAAGGCAACATTCACTGTGAAAGACTAGGACAGACTTTTTGTTCCTCACTGATAACTCTGTCAAGCTACTAAACTAATTTCAGTTTTATGATTTGGAAAATGAGCATCATAATTCTTCTTGATGTGAATTAGTCAGGGTGTGACTGGACCATGAAGATTCAAGAGAGTTTATTGGAATGGTCATGAGTCATAGTCATAGTTATGAGAGTTTTGGAAGATAAAAAGCAGGAAGATTAGGATCACAAGACTTTCAAGGTCATAGAGTTATAATGGAGCTGAGAACCTTGGATAGATCCCTGATCTACAGCAACTGTTAATTGTGAGAAAAACCCTCTTCCAGATTACCATCTTTTATTTACATTTAGGCTTTTCTGGGTGACTCTCACTCAGAATTCTCTGATTTCAGTATTATTTCTGAGTTTGGAGGAAGAGTGTATCAGTGAAGTACTCATTTGCAAATATCAGAAATAAACTTTGGCTCATTTAAGTATAAGTTTACTAGAAGAAATATTAAAAGAATCTATTACAAGTCTTGAGGACCATACTCAAAATATGCAGGAACTCAGTGAATCTAGGCAGCTTTGAATAGCTGCCTCCTTGATGCTGCTGTGCTATTAACGCTACTGTTACAATGGCCTTACAGAATCTCTACTATCCTCCTAGCTTTGTATCACTTTCTCCAGATCCTAGACCTGGGCAGAATCTCTGATTGGTCAAGCCTTGGTTATGTGCTTCTGCTCTAGCTTCCTGGGAGCAAAGAGATCAGATAACTGCTCTCTCTTTGACTTCTGTAATGGGAAATGTTCCAGATAGAAAGTGTGGGTGCTGCTTTTTTCACTTAATGTATTTTGATTACTCTTTTCTTTGAATTTCAAGATTCCCACTCTTTGAAGAGCTGGGTGAGCTCTTGAGTCAGCCTTGGCCTTTGTCTTTCTATTTCTTTCCACCTACCTACCATGTTATAAAAGTTGTAGTTAAGGTTCTCTGAGTTTGACAAAAGTCCAATGGTCACAACTCAGTTTTGGTTTTAGTGCTCTGCTGACTTTCCAGGTCTCTGGTTTGACTTAGGTTTATAATTCTAATATTTCTTATTTTCTTGCCAGCACATCAATGTACTTGAAAAAGATTTAAAGATATTGTATCTACTATTTTATCAGTATGCATATCTTGTATTTATATAATCATGCATGGAGAAATAGGATTTAGGACTAGTTTTTTGTAATTGCTGTGTTAAAAAGAATAAAAGTATACATATGGGAGGTAGTGAAAAAAATTATTCCTGGGGGGTGAAAGGAGGAGGAGGGAATATATTTAAATAAACATGCTCAGGTGATGAATCAACAAGGCCAAAGGGCTATTAATCAATGCTCAGTAGACAGAGCCAAATATAAACATCATGATATACTTTATTTGGATTATTTATTGTGAGCTGAGTATTTCTTCAATTTAAGTACTTCCTTATAGAATAATACCCCAAGCACACACAGACTGGTGAGATGAAAGAGTCAGAGCATAAAAATATGAATATAATCATACAATGATCATATGATATAATAATCATATCAAACCAATAGTATGCATTAGAGTTTAGTGTCATTTATGGGATCAGCATCTATTTGAACTCTCAGCATATCTTTTTGGGCTCTGCAGCCCAAGAAAACCTCCACAGTAGATCTTCATGTTGAGAGCCATGCTGAAGTCAAATGCTAATCCTGAAGTTAACTTCCTTTAATGACAACCAGAAGATCAATGGGAAGAAAGTGTTTCTATTCCTTTAAGTGGTAGGATTAAATTTGGCCACTTCTCACTAAGTTAAAAGAAAGTCTAGTTAATGGAATGTATTGATGGAGAAAACACAATTCAGTATGTTGTCAAATTGTTCTGAATTTGCCATAATGGCTTCAGAGGGACCCTTGACTGAACTCTCATCTCTGTAATTCTTGTGTTGGATTTGTCTGTGTAGGCATGCTCTCTTATGTAAGCATGAACTGCCACACAAACTCTCCATGCTTCTGTTACCCATATTCTGTATTTTGTAAACCTGTTGTGAGACTTTAAATATTTATAAAACTTTTATGTATAATACCTACTGATGCTAATTGATCTAATAATTGATGCTAAATTGATACAATTCATTGATTCTAAGGTAGGATGGATTTTTCATTGTTCTGCCACTTAAATGATCAACTGAGCAGAATGCAACATGTAGTATTAAATTGCACTGCTGAAACTGCCAGAGGTCAAATACATGCCTTTCTCCTGTAATATATGTAGTCATGTTTCATTAAACCATCAATATGGGAATATATAAATGACTTTTCCAGGCAAGTTACCTCTTAAAGAACTTCAACTTTTTAAAACTTTGACTTGTTTGAATGGAAACCATTTTGAATTGCATTGCCTGCCTCCTGAATTTATTGATAAAAGCACAAGAAAGCATAAAGATTAATCAAATCCATGTTTCCTTAACACACATATTACTCCTTATAAATAGAAGATGTTGAGTAAAATTTAATATTTATAAAATGCCCTCATATTATTAGCATAAAAACTATTATCACACCATTCTGTATGATGAAATATACTCAGAAGTTTGTGAGATGTGGATGGTTCAAACTTCTATTTATATGCTTGAAGGAAATATGGAAGGCAGAGAAGAAAACAAAGATGATTAGAAGCTCATAAGGCAGACATAATTATTTCTTAATAAAGTTAATATGATATTGTCTATATGCTTTTCTAGTACATTCTTTTTTTAATTTTTAATTTTTTATAAACATATAATATATTTTTATCCCCCAGGGTACAGGTCTGTGAATTGCCAGGTTTACACATTTCACAGCACTCACCATAGCACATACCCTCTCCAATGTCCATAACCTCACCCCCCTTCTCCCAGTCTATTACATTCTTAACTTTTTAATATATCATAAACATTATCTCATAGCCTTTGATTGTCTTAATTGACTTACATTCTAATGATCACATAATATTCCATTTCATGGTGATACCTTCATTTTCTTAATCAATCTCCCATTGGTAGAAATTTATATTTTCTCAATATTTAGCTATCACAGGCAATGTTGCAGTGAATATCTTTGTACATGAATCTCAATGGACATCTTAATCAGTTAACATATTTAGCAAGAGTTCATGGAGCACTGACAATATGTTAGGCAATATTCTAGGTGTTTGGAATACAAAAGAGAATAATCCTTGCCCTCATAGACTTTATATGCTGGTAGAAGAGACTGACAATTAAAGATCTAGTCCATAGTAACTACTTTCAGATGATAGTGACATGTTTTGTGAGGCAGTGGCTTGCAAACTTCTTGTTCTCAGGACTCCTTTACATAACTGAAAATTATTGAGGACCCCTAAGAGCTTTTGCTATTATGGTTATATCTATTTATATTCACTATATGAGAAATTAAGCTGAGACATTTAAAAAGATTTATTTATTAACTCATCTAAAAATTATAAACTCAATACACTTTAAATAATAATTTTTATAAAAATAACTGTATATTCCAAACACTCCCAAAATAGTGAGAAAAATGGAGTTGTTTTACATTTTTGTAAAATTTTTTAAGTCTAATTAACAGATGGCAGCTGGATCTCATACCTTTCTATACACAGTCTGTTGTGTTAATGATTTTGGTTGTATTAGAGAAAACTCAGCCTCATATACATATATAATTAGAAAAAGTATTTTAATGACTTTTTGACATATTGATGGGCATTCTTCTTTGATAATTCACATAACTTGACTAGTGGAAGCTTTTTAGAAGTTAGTTCCAGGGACGGCTGGGTGGCTCAGTTGGTTGGACGACTGCCTTCGGCTCAGGTCATGATCCCGGAGTCCTGGGATTGAGTCCCGCATCAGGCGCCCAGCTCCATGGGGAGTCTGCTTCTCCCTCTGACTTTCTCCTCATTCATGCTCTTTCTCATTGTCTCTCTCAAAAAAAAAAAAAAAAAGATTTAGAAGTTACTTCCAGTGTAGAATCTGAAGCTATATTGATAAACTTTTATACTATTATATTAAAACCCACTATTCTATCTTGAACTTTGAATGGATTTGTTATACATGCATGATTTTGTAATGTTATACATTGGTCATTTTGAAAATATTGGTTTATGACTTATGCAGATCTTCCAAATATTGTCCCACTTTAAAATATTATACTCCAAAATCACATTCATTTCTATTATCACCAATATCATTAGAGAAGTCTTGAGGTATTGGGAAGCTTTCATCTGGAGATATATTGTTGGCAATAAACACTCTCCTTGAAGTGAGAGAGCCACTTTATTTAATTTTTGCGAATGTGTGCGTGAAATGCCCAATTCTCAATAACCGTAGTTCATTTGCCATTCTTTCAACTAAAAATGTTTCCTTAGAGTGCTCGGTTCGGCAGCACTTATACAACTGGAATGATACAGAGAAGATTAGCAAGGCCCTTGTACAAGGATGACACATAAAAATGTTTCCTTAGAAAACACTGGCTAGGGATGCCTGTGTGGCTCAGTGGGTTAAAGCCTCTGGCTTCAGCTCGGGTCATGATCCCGGGGTCCTGGGATCGAGCCCCGTGTCGGGCTCTCTGCTCAGTGGGGAGCCTCTTCCCCCTCTCTCTCTGCCTGCCTCTCTGCCTACTTTTGATCTCTGTCTGTCAAATAAATAAATCTTAAAAAAAAAAAAAAGAAAGAAAGAAAACACTGGCTAGGGGCACCTGGGTGGCTCAATTAGTTAAGCCTCTGCCTTCGGCTCAGGTCATGATCTCAAGGTCCTGGAATCGAGCCCCATATCAGGCTCTCTGCTCAGCGGGGAGCCTGCTTTCCCCTCTCTCTCTCTGCTTGCCTCTCTGCCTATTTGTGATCTCTCTTTCTCCCTGTCAAATAAATAAATAAAATCTTAAAAAAAAAAAAGAAAGAAAGAAAACACTGGCCAGCTAAGTTCACAACTCGAACAATCACAGAAGTGATTTTTTAAGGTGATTATCTCAATTAAATGTGCAACAGAAGTGCTTTATGTATTTTTCTCATTTCATCACATAGGATATTTAAATAACCTGTGCCCAAAGATTGAATTTGATAAATTCAATAATGTATGTTGCATCTTTAAGGTAATCCCTAAGTCTATAGAACATGTTTTCCTATTACGAGTGCTTGGAGGTGAAAAATACAATGACTGTTAGCAGAATTTGCTGCCTCTGCCTTGGTGTGTGCTAAGTTTCCCAGCATTTTACCTGTCATTGCTATTGTAACATCAGTGTAAATGTCAACACTGGAAAAAGCAAGTATGTCTCAGTACTATTATGAAATAATACTTGCTTCAGCCTAAAAGAGTCTTAAGGATATCCATGGGTTGGTGGACCCCATATGGAACCCTACAGTCTTGGCGAGCAGTCGTAGAGTACCTCTTTCTTTCAAGAACGGTGGTTTATTGCTTTTCATTATTTTAAGATCAGGAGAAGCAGTTATTTAAGCATTTGGTTTAACTTTTGCAATTCTAACACTAAAAAGAGTTTTTGATAATTGTCTCTATTGGAGTTTAAAAAACAAAATATGTAATAATGACTATTTAAGAGAATAAGTGTAGCAATAATAGCATAATTTACTGAATGCTTATCATTCAGATACTATTGTCAAACTCTACATATACTTCGTTTAACACACAAGGCAACCTTTATAATAGGTAGGTACTATTTTTTTTTCCGTCTAACAATAAGGAATTTAGGTAGTAATGGGGTTAAATAATTTATGCAAGTTTCTTTTAGCTAGTAAGTGGCAAAGCCAAGCATCCAACTCAATTCTTTTTAACTCAAAGACCAGTTCTGTTCATCACTACCTCAAGTTACCAATAGAATATTTTATATCCTAATTACCTAAATGAAAATGTGGTATTCTTCCAAGCATACATGTTAGTTTATCATGGACTTCTCTAAACATAATCATTCAAGTATTATGTCCTCCACGAAGTCTTGTTGTCTATTTGACCTAATTTAAATTTCCCATTTTAGGATTTTAATAGTTTAATTTATTACATGTATCAGTTTCCCATTATTACTGTTATTCTTATCCCTTCCATAGTCTCACTTATTATAAGCTCCTTTAGGTCAAGTATAACATCATATGTAACATCTTATTCATCTCTTAGAGTATATATGGAGATTAACCATTGCAGCAATAGTCTCCTACCCACTAACACTCTGTGAACTTCAACTCAGCTGTGTGATAGATTGCAAATTGTCATAATCCCTTTGGGCTTCCTGTCTTCAGGAAGTAGAACATATTTTGCCCCTTCCTGGATCTGGTCTGACCTTGTATTCACTTTGGACAACAGAATGCAGCAGGAATGATTTGCGCAAATTCTAGGCCTGGGCCTCCAGGTTCTGTTTTCTCTAAGAAGCTGGCCTAGCCACCAGGTGAATAAACGTTATCTAACCTGTTGGTGGATGAAAGAGCCTGTTTTATAGAGGTTAGTCATCCCAGTTAAGCCATCGTAAACCAGCCAGCCCCTGGCCAACCATGCAGCTGACTGCAGTTGTATAAGTGATCAGCCAAGATCAGCTATGTGTGGCTGGGATTGTCAGAGCTACTTTGATAAAGGTGGCTCAAATTGCCAACTCACAAACTGTAAGCTAAATAGAGGTTGTTGGGTAAGTCAGGGTTGGTCAGAGAAGCAGAACCAATAGTATGTGTGTATTTATATGTATGTGTGTGTATACATATGTATGTATATATGTGTGCATGTATATAAGACATATATATAATATATATGATATATATAGTATTATATATAGGGTGGATTTATTTTAAGGAATTGGCTCATGTGATTATGGGACTAGCAAGTTTGAAATCTGCAGAATACCTTGTCGAACTAGAGACCTAGGAAAGAGATGATGTTTCAGCTTGAGTCCAAAGGTAGTATAGAGGCAGAATTCCCTTTTCCTTAGACCTTAGTCTTTTTTTCAGCCTTCAGTTGATTGGATGATGCCCACCAACTTACTGGAGAGTAATCTGTGTTCCTCAGTGTCTATAGATTTTCATGTTAATGTTAATCTCACCTGAAAAAATACCTTCAAAGTGATAGACTGGTGTTTGACCTAAAATCTGCGTCCATTGACTAGCCATGTTTACACACAAAGTGACCATCACAATCCCCAGGTTTAGAATGTTTTTTAGGGAACAAAAACTATCTGATCCACTTTGTATCCATCATCTCTGCTGATATCTGAACCTTGCACTCTGCAGTCTTCAGAATTATTCAGGAAAGAGTTACAAACTTTACTAATTTCAAAAGAGAAAATAATTTTCTTCTCCACAAAATTTTAAGCTTTGAAATATATATTAATAAAGCAAATAGTTACATATGTTGGCAATAATTTTCTATAAACAAACTTCCTCTCTTTGTGACTTTAGCTGAATAAGACATACGTCCAAGAGCAAATCAAAGCAAATATGTAATTGTCTTTCCTGAAAGGAGGTTTGGTTTTTGTGTAGAAAATTATTTTATTTCTTATCTAGTAAATGTTAATTGACCTCCTTCCTTGTTCCATGCCAGACCCTGTGCTAGACATTCCTTCTCAGCATTAATCTCTGCTCTACGGGTACAGAAGTAAACCAGAACATCTTGTTCCCATAGGAGTTCA
This sequence comes from Mustela nivalis, assembly GCF_964662115.1. Lineage (NCBI taxonomy): Eukaryota > Metazoa > Chordata > Mammalia > Carnivora > Mustelidae > Mustela > Mustela nivalis. The sequence goes on along the minus strand of NC_139039.1, from coordinate 18,235,992 downwards.
TTCTTTTCTTAAAACAATTTGCTGTTTTTATGTTCTGTCTCTATTCTGTGTGTTTAAGTACTTTCACTAGAATAATGTGCATTGGCTGTTCTCATGGAAGAAATTGCTCCTTTTTCCCCTCACTCCAAAAACAGTATAGTATTGAACTGGTCCAGCACAGTCCTTCTTGCCAGTTCTTTTTCTTCATTTTGTTCACAGATCTCTTGAGGCAATGATTACAAGCAGTGCATTGTTTGTGTTTCTGCCTTTTGGCAGCAAAAAAGAGTTTAAAAACACTCCAGTAAGGTTATTTCCCGTGCTCTGAAATAAAAGAACTAGATGAAAGTGCTACTCGCTTGAGATCTGCAAAACTTTCCAACTTCAGCTAAATCTTGGCTTTTGGCTCTTCTTCAGTTCAGAAACAAGGGAATCTGCCTTCTTGAAAATTTCTCATTTGACTATAAACATTCTAAATGTATTATGCTATCTTTGAGGCAAAATTTATGTTAGAAAGTAGATCAAATTCTATTAAGAACCACGTACAGGAACCTTAATGTGTGGTTATACTGGCTGAACACTTTGCAAACCTTATCTAATTTAACCCTTATAAAAATTGTGTAAAAATTAGGTATTAAATTAGGGAAAGTGAATAATAATAATTTGTCTAAGGATACTTAGCTAGTAAGTGGCAGACTGGGCATGAACAACTGAGTCTGACACCAAAGCCCAGGGTCCTGTTCACTACATTAGACAGTCTGACAAGATCAACAAATCAGAGCACAGTTTGCAGGTGCTGGTGCACTTCCAGCTCAGTGGTTAAGACCGCAGGTCATAGACCAAGACTGCCTCCAATCAGTTCTTTGTTGCTTTACTAATTAGCTAGTATTTACTCACTCTGTGTCTCAGTTTCTTTCTCTTTAAAATGAGGATTTAAAATGATCTGCCTTTTGCTGGGGTTGTTATAGGGATTAAATGAATTAATACATGTAAAGTGCTAATACTGCTCGACACATACTAAATACTCTCTAAGTGCTACTTATTCTTGTAAAAATGCATGAATCTTTTCAACACAATACCCATTTTTGGGTTTCCTGTGCAGCTACATCAATAATCTTACATTTAGTTGTGAGTGACTTTTAGATTCAAGTTGTTTTTATATGATACCGAAGAACCAAAAAAAGCCAGTTTGGAAATAAGCCAAACTAAATCCCAAGCCAACGAAAATATTAGACTCATTATTTGATGTTCTGAGAAACAAAAGCAGCAACACTTTTTATAACACAGCTTTTTAAAAGTCTTTCTGTTAGTTGCATAATTATGACAAAGGCAAACATCAATTTATAAGATGAAAGAGGAAAGAGAACTGGTAGGGAAGTCAAGCCTTTTTCACTGTGGTTCCATGCCATGCCCTCTCTAACGGTAATGCAGAGAGTTTTGGAGCAAATTGTGGAGTGGTCAAAATGATAGGAGTTAAGCATGGGTTATTTTCCCAGGAGTGCCCAAGAGTACTTGTGCATCTTAGACAAATCAATTATCCTATAACTCAGTTTTTCCTGTTGTAATTGGTGAATTAAAGTTTTTACTTAACTGCTGCCTGAGAAGGTCTCAGAGCACTTGTCAATGAGCACCTTCTAAGTGGTTTGATATATAGAGTAAAAACATGGGGCCGGCTGGAGCTTCATCTTTTTTTTTTTTTTAGAATGTTCAATATAGTAGTAATTTCATATTATTAAATGTGTATGTTTTCAAAAGGCAGTTACAGTTTCAATAACAACTCTTCTTTATACTCTGGAAAATAGGAAAATACAAAAAGACCATTAAGAATAAAATAAAAATAATTGTAACCGCACATCTTATATCAATCTTATATATATTGGTGCATTCATTTCCATTAAAAGATTGTTTTATTTATTTATTTAATTTTTAAAGTTGTTGTTTTAAAGTGTTCATGTGGCTGGATGATTTCTGAAGATACAGGATAAAATAAAAATCTGCTTATTCATGTCAGCCCCTAGAATGGAGTTAAGTGGTACTTGATGCTACTTATTTTATCGTAAATTAAAAAAAAAAAATTTGAGCTGAAATAAAGGTAGAATTTGTTAACCTGAGAGAATACCTCTGAGATTTGTAAGTCAAAATAATGCTGTATTGGCCATTCTGACATGGAAGGTGCTGGCGTGCTTGACTTCCCAGGAAACCACACCAGAGCCAGAGCTGGAGCTGGCGGCAGAGGGTAGCTGGATCTGGAGTGGGAGCCCAAGCAGGAGCAAGAACTGCATCCAGAGGGGGAGGTGGAGACAGCCCACGAGCTGGATTCCATGGAACAGGAAAAACTATAATTTCGTATAGATTATAGGTTGGAGAAGTTATTGCTACTATTCCTACTATTGGATTTAAAGTTGAGATGGTAACATACAAGAGCCTTGGATTCCAACTCCAGGATTTAGGAGGACAGAAAAGTATCAGGCCATACTGGGGGTGTTATTATTGCACATGTTAATATTGCACAGATGCAATCATTTCTGAGTAGGTAGTTGTGATGGAGACTGAACTGGCATTCCCAAATAAGAATTAGTTGCCATACTGGAGGAAGAAGAGTTGAGGAAATCCATTTTAGTGATGTTTGCAAGTAAATAGGACACCGAACAGGTCATGACTCTCTCAGAGATGGCAAGTTTACTTGGGTTACCTGTGTGGAAGGATGGAAAATGGCAACTATTCAAAACTTCAGCAGCCAAAGGCATTGGTCTTGATGAGGCAATGGAAGGGTTCACTGGAACATTAAAGAGAAAACAATCATTCAATCACGTCTGCACCTCTGTAATGAAGACTATATCACATTTCTTTTTGGAAATGTGTTAAGTGTGCTTCATGCTACTAAATGTTAAAAATGTGTGATGGTTGACATATACTGCTGACTGCAATATTTGTAATAAATATACAGAGTATTTGGTTGGGAGGGTAACTCATCATGATTGAACCAAATGTTCAGTGTAATGTAAAATCCTTCCTTGCTTTCTTGTCTTAAGTATATATTCTATTTGTACGGAATTCTTATTTAAATTGAGTCCCACCAAAGAATGTACTCTTTTTTTTTTTTTTAAAGACTTTTTAAATTTATTTATCAGAGAGAGAGAGGGGGAGAGAGCGAGCACAGGCAGACAGAATGGCAGGCAGAGGCAGAGGGAGAAGCAGGCTCCCTGCTGAGCAAGGAGCCCGATGTGGGACTCGATCCCAGGACGCTGGGATCATGACCTGAGCTGAAGGCAGCTGCTTAACCAACTGAGCCACCCAGGCGTCCCAAGAATGTACTCTTATTGAGGAAAAGACCCTCCTATTTTTGAATTGCAGTTGCAGTTTGTTTGCATAAACACTAATAAATATCTTAACTAAAAAAAAAAAAGGCTGAATTATCAAACAGTTTAAATAATGATAATGTGAAGAGGAGTTGTAATTATGCATAAAATATCATGATTGTGTTACTTTTGGTTAGGCAGTTTCCTGCTGGGGGTTCCACTTTTAGAGGTGGTGATCTTTGAGGACTGACAACCCTGTGATAAAATAAAGGCATGAAGCTTGACAATGGGTCTTGGAGTTCAGGTACCTTTGGGGCACCATCTCCAAGCCCTTGGGGGAATATCTAAACAACCTTGTTGTGTAACCCAACCTTTTCTATAAAAGATAAGATGTAAGTCTCTCATGAATGGCTGGCAATGTCGGATTTAGTTGTCCAAGTGGCAATAGCAGTGAAGTTACAGTTATCATCTGAAGCCACACCTGCCCTGAAGCCACATTGTGTCTAATTCTCAATAACCTCTTCTCTTGAGCTAATAAATAAGCACAATTCTGCTTAAGGTTAGATTTATGAAAAATAACTCACTTCATTTTTTTTTCCCCATCCACTCTTCTGGGAGTCTATGGAGAAGCTTAACAATGAAGATTTTGTATAAGGCAAGGTGGTATCAAACTTCCCCTTTTGGGGCAGTCTGTGATGAAGTCTGTTATGCCAGCCGGCAATTATAACTTCTGCTTGCTTTCCCAGAGCAAGCCAGAGCCTTTAACAGACCAGCCTATCCATTATGTTTCTAGGATGTCTTAAGAGTTCAGGGCCAGTGTGTTCTTCACAGCACAATTCACGTCCGTAATTTGGAATGTCTGAGATACTCTCATAGGAAAATAAATTACAGCGTCAAGTTAATGGCTTGTACCTGAGCTCAGAGAATGAACCGTAAGGTCAGTCAGGGCAACAGGTGTGAGCTATCAATGCATTTAGTAGGTTATGCTTCCATACACAGTGCCTCAACATTGGAACATAAACTTCTGAATACTGGACATGATAAAGGACAACTTATAACTTTTTGTTTGTCGAAGGTAAGAAATAGACCATGAACACATTATCTCTGCAAGTGCCTCTAATTCTTCCAATGATCCCGACACAGAGGAGGAAGGGAGGGAGGATGCTAGAGACAATCGGGAGAGGAGGGCATGGTCTTCTGTCCCCTTTAACTTCTCTGTGTGTCTTTAGCCTACTTTTCTATCCACTGAATGGACTAAGACAGAGTCCTAGGAACTATTTGGTAGCATGTTCAAAGCAAAGTGTATTAACTCTGTGAGGCACATACGATACCTGGTCTAACACCCAGCCAACAAAGAGGCAGGTTCTGACTCAGGAGCCATTGATACCGGGGCTGAAGAACTGGGTCTACTGACCTCCAGACCAGACCATTATGTTGTTCCATCCTTCTGGAATTGAAGCAGGAATGGATTTATTTTTCAATTCAGTTATTGTATTCTTTGGTCCTGGGACTTATTTTTGTCACTTTCTTATATTTTCTCTCTGTTGGAGTTCTCACTGTATTCATTCTTCTCCTGAGTTCAGTGAGCACCTTTTATGAACATAACTTTTGAACTTTTTTTTAATCAGATAAATTATTTATCTCCATTAATTAAGGTTTTTTCCCCTGAGGTTTTATATTCTGTCTCTTGGAATATATCCCTCTGTTTTTTCATGTTTCTTGACTCTCTGTGTTGGCTTTTATGCATTAAATAGCCACATCTCAGTTTTTTTTTTTTTTTTAATTTTATTTATTATTATTTTTTTAAATTTATTTTTTATTTTCAGCATAACAGTATTCATTATTTTTCACCACACCCAGTGCTCCATGCAATTCGTGCCCTTTATAATACCCACCACCTAGTACCCCAACCTCCCACCCCCCACCCCTTCAAAACCCTCAGATTGTTTTTCAGAGTCCATAGTCTCTCATGGTTCACCTCCCCTTCCAATTTCCCCCAACTCCCTTCTCCTCTCTAACTCCCCATGTCCTCCATGCTATTTGTTATGCTCCACAAATAAGTGAAACCATATGATAATTGACTCTCTCTGCTTGACTTATTTCACTCAGCATAATAATCTCTTCCAGTCCCGTCCATGTTGCTACAAAAGTTGGGTATTGGTCCTTTCTTTTTTTTTTTTTTTTTTATAAACATATATTTTTATCCCCAGGGGTACAGGTCTGTGAATCACCAGGTTTACACACTTCACAGCACTCACCAAAGCACATACCCTCCGCAATGTCCATAATCCCACCCCCTTCTCCCAAACCCCCTCCCCCCAGCAACCCTCAGTTTGTTTTGTGAGATTAAGAGTCACTTATGGTTTGTCTCCCTCCCAATCCCATCTTGTTTCATTTATTCTTCTCCTACCCACTTAAGCCTCCATGTTGCATCACCACTTCCTCATATCAGGGAGATCATATGATAGTTGTCTTTCTCTGCTTGACTTATTTCGCTAAGCATGATACACTCTAGTTCCATCCATGTTGTCGCAAATGGCAAGATTTCATTTCTTTTGATGGCTGCATAGTATTCCATTGTGTATATATACCACATCTTCTTGATCCATTCATCTGTGGATGGACATCTAGGTTCTTTCCATAGTTTGGCTATTGTGGACATTGCTGCTATAAACATTCGGGTGCATGTGCCCCTTTGGATCACTACATTTGTATCTTTAGGGTAAATACCCAATAGTGCAATTGCTGGGTCATAGGGCAGTTCTATTTTCAACATTCTGAGGAACCTCCATGCTGTTTTCCAAAGTGGCTGCACCAGCTTGCATTCCCACCAACAGTGTAGGAGGGTTCCCCTTTCTCCGCATCCTCGCCAGCATCTGTCATTTCCTGACTTGTTGATTTTAGCCATTCTGACTGGTGTGAGGTGATATCTCATTGTGGTTTTGATTTGTATTTCCCTGATGCCGAGTGATGTGGAGCACTTTTTCATGTGTCTGTTGGCCATCTGGATGTCTTCTTTGCAGAAATGTCTGTTCATGTCCTCTGCCCATTTCTTGATTGGATTATTTGTTCTTTGGGTGTTGAGTTTGCTAAGTTCTTTATAGATTCTGGACACTAGTCCTTTATCTGATATGTCGTTTGCAAATATCTTCTCCCATTCTGTCAGTAGCCACATCTCAGTTTTAAAGGAGTGACCTTGAATAGAAGATGAACCTCATTGTTTCATCCTGACGGAGATCTAGGTTGTCTCTCAAACATTTGTGATTGTTTAAGTGGCCTATTATATCTTTAATATACCCTCAACCCTGTAGTGGAGGGTGTGCCAAGCCCAGTCAGTGTTCCAAAGGGAAGGATGACATTCAGCATCTAGATTCAGAATGTTTGGAATCCAGACCCTCAACAGATTTTAAAGTATGAAAATATATATAGTCCTGTGGGACAACAAATGTCAACCCTGCTCGCCACAAGCGACAGGTGAACTGGAGTTCCCATGGGTAGCAGTGGCAAAAACTGGGGCTCCAGAAGAGTGTATAAACTCCTATCTCAGAGATACAAGCAAGCTGTAGGGAAGCAGAGAGAGAGAGCACAAAGATGGTGTCCACTAGCCTCCATTCCCTAGAGTACCTCTGTAGCCACCTATAAGTGTGCCGGATCTGAAACCTACCACGAAGGCTGAAGCTTTTGGACAAGCACATAGACCTCTTCCACAGAAAGACTGGGGCTTGAGTTCAGTCTGCTGTCTGTGTAGTGTCCTGGGGATGGACTCTGCCAAGAACTCTCTCTGGTTGTTACAATCCTATGAGATTCAGGAACACACGTCCACCCTCCTCCCCTAGCATTCAGAGCCAGATGATCAAGGGGCATCACTGGGCAGCAGCCACAAAAACCAAGGCGCTAGACATAAAATGTGGGGCACCACATGCCTCTAAAACTTTGTCTCTCGCAGATACTGGAGCTTTGGAGTTTGGCCAGGGAAGAATGCAAAGAGATTGTCTACCCTCCGAGTATTCTGGAAAGGTTAATCAGGGTAATTAAAAAGGGCTAATTAAGCTCCCTGACCCAGGTGATTAAGAGGATGTCCCTGGGCAGCAGCTGCAAATACCAGGTAAAACTCCAAATGCAGGTAAAAGCTCCCTTCTGGGAGATACTGTTGCTCTAGGGTGCAGCAGTAGAAGATGAAGGTGGCTCCCACTGAATGCAGTAAAGCAAAGGAACAGTGTTTAGGCCAGGCCAGCCAGGAAAAAGAAAACAAAAAAACAAAAAAACAAAAAAAAAGAAAGAAAGAAAGAAAAAAAAAAAAAAAAGGAAGAAGAAGAAAGAAGAAGAAAAAGAAGAAGAAAAAGAAGACACCTGTCATATGGAACCAGGCCGAGGAGGAGGTAGAGAAGGCACCAGAAGGAAAAAGAGAAAAAAAATTGGTGCCTGCCAGCTAACAACCTCTAGATGTGTGCTCCATTAGATGCCCGCCCATCAGGTGAATGCTTTAAAATTAGCAAATGAGCCTTGGGTACATTCAGTCCTCTGGGTGCATCTCAGTCAGCTGCGTCAGCGTCCGGTCCCGGGGCAGGAGGTGAGTCCGAGGGCTTCAGAGTGGATTCGTTTCAGAGTGGATTTCTCAGATGGCGCTATGTGCGCGCTGTTGGTTTGCAAAGCTACGTGTTTTGTGGCCTCATCTCTCAGGAGCAGGTTTTAAAAGTGGCGGTGTCTGAGGTGCCCTTTAAACCCTCCGCTTTTCAGGGAGAGGCTCCGGGTTTTGAGTTCCCTGCTGAGGGAAGGTTGCCTCCATGGTGTACTTCTTGAAGAAGTCGTGTCCTAGACTCTCCTCCCTGCTGCTGTGTGGACCTTGTGTCATTCGCCGGATGCTTAGGAATTGCTCAGACACATCATAGTTTTCTTTTTCAAAGGAAGTTTTCTGCCATGTGGCTGTGGGGTATCTGTTGGAAGGGGAAGTCCCCGATCTTCCCACGGTCACCGTCTTGAACCAGAACCCGCAGGGATATGGGACTGGACTGGTAACGAGCATCTATTGTTAGTTTATATTCCTCTGCACAGTCTCTTCGCATACCTTGAACCGTAAAACAAATCCAGCATTTTGAATTTTTCCCAATCGAAGGAACTAGATAAATTTACAAGTCCAAAGGTTATGATTTATAAAGCTATCTTACTGAGAGAATTATTTCATACTGAATTAAATCTGGGAAGTTATAAGGTCTGTATCTGATATTTTGAGATTGATTTTATAGGAGATAATTATATATGGCCATTTTTGGAATCATTTTTCCGAAGGAGAAGCTTGGGAGGTGGAGAGGATAAGTTTGGTTCCTATTTTGTTTGCGTTTTGTTACTGTTGTCATAACACACAGGCTTGTATTCGTGGGCATTCACATGTGTATCTATGGAGAACAAATTTTTTATTTCCTTGAAAACTTAGTCTATAGAGGAAATAAAAACAATACTGGTTTTCCGAAGGGCTTCACAAATCAATTCTTTTGTGTCCTATGGCACAATTCTTTGCTTTTAGAAAAGTTGGTGACCCACAGGAGTCCTTAATTTGTCTAATTAAAACACCTACAGAAACCCATGCATGCTTTATTCCTCAGTGTGTCAAAGAAACGTGGCCACAAAATAATCTTTAAAAATTTTTAATCAAGGGGTGCCTGGGTTGCTCAGTGGGATAAAGCCTCTGCCTTCGGCTCAGGTCATAACCATAGGGTCCTGGGATTGAGCTCCAAATCAGGCTCTCTGCTCAGCGGGGAGCCTGCTTCTTCCTCTCTCTCTCTGCCTGCCTCTCTGCCTACTTGTGATCTGTCAAATACGTAAATTAATTAAATCTTAAAAAAATTTTTTTAATCAAGTTTATTTTAATTCCAGTATAGTTAACATACAGTATGCAATATAGTGATTCAACAATTCCATATATTGCTCAGTGCTCGTGGTGGTAAGTGTACTCTTTAATCCCCATCTGGTATACAAAATAACCTTTAGAGTGAAGCCAGCTTCCTGAGCTCCACAGCTCTGGCAAATCACTTCTGGATAGAGGAAACCAGTGACAAGATGTCTCTCCTCCAGTTCATGCAATGAACTGATTCATTAGTGGGGAGGGCTGGCGGCAGCAAAAATGGTTCAGATGTCAACAAGAGGAGAAAAGAAAAAGAAAAACAGCTACTGATCTCCTGAGAAGTTTGCTTTGCAGGAAAAATTAACAGCTTTGTATGTTTTATGGTCCTGTCCACACACTCAGGATCCTGCTGTTCCCGGTGTTCACCTAGATTTGCACGCTCATAGTTCAGTTGAGCTATGTGATTTTTGTCATTCGCAGCAAACACGGAATAGATTCCCAACCCTTCTGGTGAAATAGTTTTGGTATTTAGATTCATGAGGTATACAGACAATAATTTTTGAAAAGGCTGCCTCTTTAATGTGTTGAGTGGGGAACTGAAAGGCAGAACTGTGTACGAAGGACTCAAAATGCCAAATTATGGAAGGTGCTGAGTGTCAGCTCAGCAGTCTTCTGGTAGGTCCTTTTCACTCATTTCTCTGTGCACGTTGTATATTTGTTTTTCATTTAGGAATTTGGTGTAAAACTCGGAGAACAATTATTAGGACCAGTGACAGCCCACATATGTGGAGTTTTGAGGGCTTTGTGGATTTTATAGGTTTGGTACCGTTCCATAGCAAACTATAAAATTATTATTGTGGCCCAGAAGGTTGTAAAAGTTAAAACACAAATATCTGAATTAGGGGGCCTAGTGAAGCATGCAAGCAGCCGTTAAGTCATCATGCACATCACCATCACTTAGTAGTCTAATGGTTCATTTGGGTAAATATTTTTATCTGCTCTTTGCCATAATAATTCCTTGAAATAGACTGATGGTTTTATTTTCACAGTTGGTGATTGTATATGGACCAAGAGTATGAAATAGGATGAGATCTCTACTATTAAGATGACAAAATTGGCATATTCTGTTAGTTCTGCCTCATTAGTTATAATACTTATTTTTTGGGGGGGTCTCATTTTGTTTTATTTTTGAATTTGGGATCTGTTATACGTTGATGGCAGTGGCTTAAACACATGACTTTCTGTCATACACTTGTATGTCTTTGTTCTATACACTTGGAGCCTCTTTTAGCTGGCATATTAAAATTTATGAATGTCATCTTTATTATTAGTTTATCGATCTAACATAATACCATGGCTCATTCAATTTAAAATGCTTTAAATTCTATGTTGCCTGAAGTAATATTGCCAAGGCTTCTTACCTTTCGTGTAAGTTACGTTAGTTAAAATGTACCCAGGCCTTAATTGGTTATTTCTCTTTCAGCTTTCTTTGTATTTCTAGTAGGCAGTATCTATCTCCCTCTGTCCTCTTGTTGGATTTCATCTTAACTCTACTTGAGATACCAAACATGGTAGAGGAATCTATGTCTTTAACGCCAAATACCAATTCATTTTAAGTTGTTTAAACTCATGATCCTCTGTTGTCTGTCTTCTGTCATAGCTTTATGGCTAGAGACCTGGGAACAGTGCTAAGAGATTTAGGAATGAAGCCAGGATATCTCTGAGCTCCACTTACCGCCTTAATGATGATTAGAAAGAGGCTTGGTTCATCCTTGTTTCGTCTGCAAGACTGTCACTCACACTGCATGTTCTTGAATGTTCATACTCTTGTACTTTCTTTCTTCCTTCACACCTTTGTATTTCATATACTGTCCTATTCAATATTTTCTGGTTCCATAGCATACAAATTTAGTGTTTAGGGGGAACTGATGCTTTCTGTGTAACCTGTTGAACAATGTTAACTGACTGGAGGAGAGCAAATCCCCTCAAAATTCCAGATTTGGAAAGAAGTTGAGAACAACTGTGGGGCTGCTGCTTCCATGAAAATCATGCATTTGGGTCAACATCATTTATTTATTTATTTATTTAATATTTAATATATAATATTTGAGTATGGGATACTGATCTGTGAATTACCAGTCTTACACAATTCACAGCACTTACCATAGCGCATAGCCTCCCTAATGTCCATAACCCGGACACTCCATCCCTCTCTCCCCACCCCTAGCAACCCTCAGTTTGTTTCCTGAGATTAAGAGTCTCTTATGGTTTGTCTCCCTCCCTGGTCACATCTTTTTTCATTTTTTCCCTCCCTACCCCACAGAACCCCCCTGCCCTGCCTTTCAAATTCCTTATATCAGAGAGATAATATGATAAGTGTCTTTCTCTGACCGACTTATTTTGCTTAGTGTAATACCCTCTAGTTCCACCCACGTCGTTCCAAATGGCAGGATTCATTTCTCTTGATGGCTGCATAGTATTCCATTGTATATATATACCACCTATTCTTTATCCATTAATCTGTTAATGGGTGTCTAGGTTCTTTCTATAGTGTGGCTGTTGTGGACATTGCTGCTATAAATATTTGGGTGCACATGTCCCTTTGGATCACTACATTTGTTTCTTTAGGGAAAATACCCAGGAGTGCGATTCCTGGGTTGTAGGGTAGCTCTATTTTCAACTTTTTGAGGAACCTCCAAGGTGTTTTCCAGAGTGGCTGCACTAGCTTGCATTCCCACCAACACTCTTGGTTGGAGGGTTCCCCTTTCTCTGCATCATTGCCAACACTTGTCATTTCCTAACTTGTTAATTTTAGTCATTCTAACTGGTGTGAGGTGGTATCTCACTGTTGTTTTGATTTGTATTTCCCTGGTGCCAAGTGATGTGGAGTACTTTTTCATGTGTCTGTTGGCAATTTGGATGTCTTCTTTGCAGAAATGTCTCGTTCATGTCCTCTGCCCATTTCTTGATTGGATTATTTGTTCTTTGGGTGTTGAGTTTGTTAAGCTCTTTATAGAGTTTGGATACTAGCCCTTTATCTGATGTCACTTGCAAATATCTTCTCCCATTCTGTCGGTTTTCTTTTGGTTTTGTTGACTATTTCCTTTGCTGTGCAAAAGCTTTTTGTCTTGATGAACTCCCAATAGTTAATTTTTGCCTTTATGTCTTTGCCTTTGGCGATGTTCCTGGGAAGAAATTGCTGCAACTGAGGTCAAAGAGATTGCTGCCTGTGTTCTCCTCAAGGATTTGGATGGATTCCTGTCTCACTTGAGGTCTTTGATCCATTTTGAGTCTATTTTTAGGTGTGGTGTAAGGAAATTGTCCAGTTTCATTTTTCTGCATGTAGTTGTCCAATTTTCTCAATGCAATTTGTTGAAGAGGCTGTCTTTTTTCCATCGGACATTCTTTCCTTCTTTGTCGAAGATTAGTTGACCATAGAGTTGAGGGTCCATTTCCATTGATCTGAGTGTCTATTTTTGTGTGAGTACCATATTGTCTTGATGATTACAGCTTTGTAATAGAGCTTGAAGTCTGGATTTGTGATGCTACCAACTTTGGTTTTCTTTTTCCATGTTCCTCTGGTTATTCGGGGTCTTTTCTGGTTCCATATAAAATTTAGGATTATTTGTTCCATTTCTTTGAAAAAAAAAATGGATGGTATTTTGATAGAGATTGCATTAAATGTGTAGATTGCTTTAGGTAGCATAGACATTTTCATGATATTTGTTCTTCCAATCTATGAACATGGAACTTTTTTCCATTTCTTTGTGTCTTCCTCAATTTCTTTCATGAGTACTTTATAGTTTTCTGAGTACAGATTCTTTGCTTCTTTGGTTAAGTTTATTCCTAGGTATCTCATGGTTTTAGGTGTAATTGTAAATGGAATCGACTCCTTAATTTCTCTTTCTTCTGTCTTGCTGTTGATGTATAGAAATGCAACTGATTTTTGTGCATTGATTTTATATCCTGACAATTTACTGAATTCCCATATGAATTCTAGCAGTTTTGGAATGGAGTCTTTGAGTTTTCCACATAAAGTACCATATCATCTGCAAAGAGTGAGAGTCTGACTTCTTTGCTGATTCAGGTGCCTTTTATTTCTTTTTATTGTCTGATTGCTGAGGCTCGGATTCCGAGTACTATGTTGAGTAGCATGGAGATAGTGGACATCCTTGCCATGTTTCTGACCTTAAGGGGAAAGCTCTCAGTTTTTCCCATTGAGAATGATATTTGCTGTGGGTTTTTCATAGATGGCTTTGATGATATTGAGGTATGTACCCCCTATCCTAACCATGAAGAGTTTTGATCAAGATAGGATGTTCTGTATTTTGTCAAATGCTTTTTAAACATCTTTTGAGAGTATCATATGGTTCTTTTTCTTTTATTAACGTGTTGTATCACATTGATTCATTTGTGGATGTTGAACCAATCTTGCAGCCCAGAAATAAATCCCCCTTGGTCATGGTGAATAATCCTTTTAATGCACTGTTGGATACTGTTGGCTAGTAATTTGGTGAGAATTTTTGCATCCATGTTCATCAAGGATATTGGTCTGTAATTCTCCTTTTTGATGGGGTCTTTTTCTGGTTTGGGGATCAAGGTAATGCTGGCTTTATAAAATGTGTTTGGAAGTTTTCCTTCCATTTCTATTTTTTGGAAAAGTTTCAGGAGAATAGGTATTAATTCTTCTTTAAATGTTTGATAAATTCCCCCAGGAAGCCATCTGGCACTGGGCTCTTGTTTGTTGGAATATTTTTGATGACTGCTTCAATCTCTTTATGAAGTATGGGTCTTTTCAGGTTTTCTCTTTCTTCCTGGTTCAGTTTTGGTAGTTTATATGTCTCTAGGAATGCATCCATTTCTTCCAGATTGTTAAATTTGCTGGTGTATTGTTGCTTATAATATGTATTTATAATTGTTTGTATTTCTTTGGTGTTGGTTGTGGTCTCTCCTCTTTCATTCATGATTTTATTAATTTGGGTTCTTTCTCTCTTCTTTTTGGTAAATCTGGCCAGGGATTTATCAATCTTATTAATCTTTCAAAGAACAAGTTCCTAGTTCATTGATTTTTTTTTTTTTCCTACTGCTCTTTTGGTTTCTATTTCAAGGATTTCTGCTCTAATCTTTATTATTATTTCTCTTCTCCTGCTGGGTTTAGATTTCCTTAGCTGTTCTGTCTCCAGCTCCTTTAGGTGTAGGATTAGGTTGTATATTTAAGACATTTCTTGTTTCTTGAGAAGGGCTTATATGGCTATATACTTACCTTTTGTGACTGCCTTTTCTATGTTCCAAAGATTTTGAGCAGCTATGTTTTCCTTTTCATTTGTTTCCATGAATATTTTTAATTCTTTAATTTCCTGTTAGACCCATTCATTCTTTAGGAGGATGCTCTTTAGCATCCACGCATTTGAGTTCTTTCTAACTTTCCTCTTGTGGTTAGGTTCTAGTTTCAAAGCATTGTGGTCTGAAATACGCAGGGAATGATCCCAATCTTTTGGTACTAGTTGAGACCTGATTTGTAACCCAGGATGTGATCTGTTCTGGAGAATGTTCGATGTGCACTAGAGAAGACTGTGTTTTCTGTTGCTTTGGGATGGAATATTCTGAACATATCTGTGATGTCCATCTGGTCTAGTGTGTCACTAAAGCCTTTATTTCTTTGTTGATCTTTTGCTTAAATGATCTATTTCAGTGAGGGGAGGTATTAAAGTCCCCTATTAGTACTGTATTATTGTTGATGTGTTTCTTTGATTTTATTATTAATTGGTTTATGTAATTGGCTGCTCCCATGTTAGTGGCATAGATATTTAAAACTGTTAGATCTTTCATGGTCTGTACATACAATGGAATATTACACCTCCATCAGAAAGGATGAATATCCAAGTTCTGTACCAACAGGACGATCTAGGGGAGATTATGCTGAGTGAAATAAGTCAAGCAGAGAAAGTCAATTATCATATGGTTTCTCTTGCTTGTGGATCATAAAGAATAACATGGAGGACATTGGGAGAAGGAAAGGAAAAGTGAATTGGGGGAATTTGGATGAAGAGACGAACCATGAGAATCTGTGGGCTCTAATAAACAGGGTTTTGGAAGAGAGGACTATGGGGGGATGGGTGAGCGGCTGATGAGTATTAAATTGGGCATGTGTTGCATGGAACATGGGGTGTGGTGCATAAACAGTGAATCTTGGAACACTGAAAAAAATTAAATTAAGTTTAAAAAATTTGTTAGATTTTCTTGTTGTATAGACCCTTTAAGTATGATATAGTGTCCTTCCTCATGTCTTATTATAATCTTTGGCTTAAAATCTAATTTACCTGATATAAAGATTGCTATCCCAGCTTTTCTTTGATGTCCATTAGCATAGTAAATTGTTTTGAACCCCCTCACTTTATTTTTTATTATTTAAAAAAAATTTTATTTATTTATTTGTCAGAGAGAGAGAGAGAGCACAAGCAGGGGGAGCAGCAGGCAGAGCAGGCAGAGGGAGAAGCAGGCTCCCCATTGAGTAAGGAGCTCGATGCGGAACTCGATCCCCAGACCCTGGGATTGTGACCTGAGCCGAAGGCAGCCACTTAACTGACTGAGCCATTCAGGCATCCCCACCCCTTCACTTTAAATCTGGAGGTGTCTTTGCGTCTAAGATGAGTTTCTTACAGACAACATATTGATGGGTCTTGTTTTTTTGAAATATTCTGATACACTTTGGATTAAATGCCCCTATCAGAAGACATTTACATCCAAGGTAACTACTGAAAGATAGAAATTAAGTGCCGTTATATTGTCTGTAAGGTGACTGTTATTGTATATGGTCTCTGTTCCTTTCTGGTCTGTTACTTTTAGGCTCGTTTTGCTTAGAGGACCCCTTTCAATATTTCCTGTAGGACTGGTTTGGTATTTGCAATTTCTTTTAGTTTTTGTTTGTCCTGGAAGCTTTTCTTCTCTCCTTCTATTTTTTTTAATTAAATTTAATTTTTTCAGTGTTCCAAGACTCGTTTATGCTCCACACCCAGTGCTCCATTGCAATACGTGACATCCTTAATAGCCACCACCAGCACACCTAACCCTGTACCCCCTCCCCTCCCAAACCCTCAGTTTGTTTCTCAGAGTCCACAGTCTCTCATGCTTCATCTCCCCCTCTGATTTCCCCCAATTCAGTTTTCCTTTCCTTCTCCTAATGTCCTCTGTGTTATTCCTTATCCTCCACAAGTAAGTGAAACCATATGATAATTGACCCTCTCTGCATGACTTATTTCACTCAACATAATCTCTTCCAGTCCCATCCATGTTGATACAAAAGTTGGGTATTCATCCTTTCTGATGACGGCATAATATTCCATTATATAAATGGACCGTATCTTCTTTATCCATTCGTC
This sequence comes from Mustela nivalis, assembly GCF_964662115.1. NCBI lineage: Eukaryota > Metazoa > Chordata > Mammalia > Carnivora > Mustelidae > Mustela > Mustela nivalis. Next base: position 18,219,499 of record NC_139039.1, on the reverse strand, counting down.
TGTTGAAGGGCATCTTGGCTCTTTCCATAGTTTGGTGATTGTGGCCATTGATGCTATGAACATTGGGGTACATATGGCCCTTCTTTTCACTACATCTGTATCTTTGTGGTAAATACAAAATCAATGCACAGAAATCAGTTGCTTTCTTATACACTAACAATGAAAATACAGAAAGGGAAATTAGAGAATTGATTCTAAGAACCATAAGATACCTGGGTATAAACCTAACCAAAGAGGTAAAAAGTCTGTACTTTAGGAACTACAGAACACTCATGAAAGAAATTGAAGAAGACACAAAAGGATCCATGCTCATGGATCAGAAGGATAAACATTGTTAAAATGTCTATACTGCCCGAGCAATCTATACTTTCAATGTCGTCCCAATCAAAATTCCACTGGCATTTTTCAAGTACTGGAAGAAACAATCCTAAAATTTGTGTGGAACCAGAAAAGACACCAAATTGTTAAGGAAGTGTTGCAAAAGAAAAACAAAGCTGGGGGAATCATGTTGCCTGATTTCAAGTCTTGCCACAAAGCTGTGATCACCAAGATAGCATGGTACTGGCACAGACACACGGATCAATGGAACAGAGTAGAGAGTCCAGATATGGATCCTCAACTCTATGGTCAAATAATCTTTGACAAAGCAGGAAAAAATATCCAGTGGAAAAAAGACAGTCTCTTCAATAAATGGTACTGGGAAAATTGGACAGCTATGTAGAGAAGAATGAAACTTGACCGTTCTCTTACACTGTACACAAAGATAAAGTCGAAATGGATGAAAGACCTCAACATTGGGCAGGAATCTATCAGAATCTTAGAGGAGAACATCTTCAACATTGGCCACAGTAACTTCTTTCAAGACATGTATCCTTCTATTTTCACTGACAGCCTAGTTGGATATAATATTCTTAGCCAAGAATTCTTTTTCTTTTTCTCATTTAGTACTCTGAATGTAACATGCCAGCCCTTTCTGGCCTTCCGGGTGGATAGGTCTGCCAATCTAACATTTCTACTATTGTATGTTACAGACATCTTGTCCCAAGCTGCTTTCTGGATTTTCTCTTTGTCATTGAAACTTGTAAGTTTTACCATTAGATGACGAGGTGTGGACCTATTTTTATTGATTTTTTGAGGTGGGTTCTCTCTGCCTGCTGGATTTTGATGCTTGTTTCCTTTGCCAAATTAGGGAAATTCTCTGCTATAATTTGCTCTGAGATACCTTCTGCCCTCTCTCTCTTTCTTTTTCTTCTGGGATTCCAATTATTCTAATATTGTTTCATTTTATGGTACCGCTTAGCTTTCAAATTCTCCCCTTGTGGTCCAGGAGTTATCTCTCTTTTGCTCAGCTTCTTTATTCTCCATCATTTGGTCTTCTATATCACTAATTCTCTCTTTTGCCTCTTTTATCCTAGAAGTAAGAGCCTCTGTTTTGATTGTACCTCATTAATAGGTTTTTAATTTCAACTTGGTTGGATTTTAATTCTTTTATTTCTCCATAAAGGGATTTTATTTCTCCAAGGAGGTACTCTCTAGTATTTTCCATGCTTTTATTGAGCCCAGCTAGCACCTTGATAACCATCATTCTGAACTCTAAATCTGACATCTTACTAGTATCCATCTTGATTAGATCCCTCAAAATCAGTACTGCCTCTTGTTCTTTTATTTGTAAGGTTTTTCAGCCTTGTCATTTTATCCAGATGAGAATAGATGAATGAGAGAAAAAAAATACTGAAATGGTAGAAATGACCCCAGAAAAATATACACTAGCCAAATCATAAGAGACCAGAAACTGGGGATGCAGGGTGAGGGAGGAGAAGAAAGGAAAAAAAAATATGTATGTATGTATTTTGGTCTGTTAGAAGAAAATGCCTTCTAAAACTTTAAAGAAAGAAAAACATATATATACAAAAGTAAGTGTAGACATGATGAAGGAATGGAATATGACTGTAAAGTTGAAAATTTAAAAGATTCAAGATTCTAAAAAGGAATTGATAAAAAGTTGATTAAAAAAAGAGATGCCTGGGTGGCTCAGTTGGTTGGACGACTGCCTTCGGCTCGGGTCATGATCCTGGAGTCCCGGGATCGAGTCCCGCACGGGCTCCCAGCTCCATGAGGAGTCTGCTTCTCTCTCTGACCTTCTCCTCGTTCATGCTCTCTCTCACTGTCTCTCTCTCAAGTAAATAAATAAAATCTTTAAAAAAAGAGAAAAAAAGAGAAAGAATGTGATTAGGCTGGAGACTAGAACAAAGCCATGTGCTAGATTTAAGGTATATTTTGATATATTAGAAGAAACTGTATCCCAAAATTTTAAAGAAAGAAAAACCTGTATGTATACAAAAAATAAGGCTAAATACAATAAAGGAATAGAAAGTGACTATAACAATGAAAATTAAAAAAGATTTTTAAAAAAGGTCTTGATAAGATAAAATAGTTAAAAGACATTAAAATAGGAAAGAGGAAAAAATGTAAAAAAATAGAATAAGAGAAAAATAAAATTAAAAAAAATTTAACTTTGAAAGCCTAAAGAGTCGTGGGAAAAAAGTCATGAATTCCATGTGATGTATTCCCATCGTTCTGAAGTTTTGCAGTTCTCATTGATAGGTGAACTTGGTCTTGGCTGGATTTTCCTGTTGATCTTGTGGGGGGAGGTCCTGTTGCATTGATTCTCAAATGCCTTTGCCTGAGGCAGAATTGCACCACCCTTGCCAGGGACTGTGCTAAGCAATCCACTTGGGTTTAAGGGTTTGGGTTCCCTCTCTTTGCTCTCAGGAGCTTAGCTCAGGGCCCCACTTCCCAGTGTGCCCTCAGAGGAAAGCAGTTAATCCCTTCCGTCTCCCTGGTCTCTGGCAGCTCTCCGAGCTCACCCAACTTGAGACCGATTGTTTCTGTCCCTGGTACTCCAAACCCCACAGATTCCTTCAATGTGCTCCTGCATCCCTCCTCCTGGAGGGGGAAGGAGAGGGTCTCCCCAAATCTGCGACCTCTGGGGTCCCTGCTCAAAGAGCAGTGGTCTGACTGTGCCTCAGATCATGGTTTAAGGTAATCCCAAACTGGGAGGTTACTCTGCGGCTCCGTCTCTGTAGTCAGCTTTTCTGCTCTGATACCAGGAGCTCTACTCAGGCACCCCCAGTCTTTATATGACCCTGAGGGTCCTGAGACCACACTGTCCCCCCCGAGGTCTCCACCCTCTGCTTAGCCTCTGGAGTGGTGTTGCTCAGTGGGTCAGACTTCTAAAAGTTCTGATTTTGTGTTCTGCTGCTCTACTGCTTGCTGGGAGCTGGCCCCTCCCCCTATTGTCTATCTTCCTGTATATCACTTTGGATTCACTTCTCCACATGTCCTGCTTTCTAGAAAGTGGTCGCTTTTCTGTTCCTAGAATTGCTGCTCTTCATCCCTTTGATCTCCTGTTGAGTTTGCAGATGTTCAGAATGGTTTGATAACTAACTAGCAGAACTCCTGGAACACGGTAATATTAGGTCTCCTACTGCTCCACCATGTTGTTACTCCCCCTGGATTTGCATCTTGACAGCAGATGGGTAGATGAAGTAATGTGCCTAAAACAAGATGGGCATTTCTTTTTTTTTTTTTTTTTTAAGATTTTATTTATTTATTTGACAGAGAGAAATCACAAGTAGACGGAGAGGCAGGCAGAGAGAGAGGAAGGGAAGCAGGCTCCCTGCTGAGCAGAGAGCCCGATGCGGGACTCAATCCCAGGACCCTGAGATCATGACCTGAGCCGAAGGCAGCGGCTTAACCCACTGAGCCACCCAGGCGCCCAAGATGGGCATTTCTTTATTTTCTTCCTCATTCACATAGCCAGTAAGCTGTGCTTTATCATTATTATCCTGTGGATTTAAATGCTTTATTTCTTTGTAATAAACCAAACTTTACATTTTAGATTACACATTTAAATAATATTTTAAAGGCTAGCTGCTGAGAATAATTATACTGAGAACAGTAGCTACCATTTACTGAGTTTCTTTAATGTGCTGATTGTAAGCATTTATTTAGGATAGATTATAACTAGCACTTAGAATCTGGGATAGGTATTCTTTCCAGCTGATAGATGAAGAAACTGAGTTTCCTGTAACTAATGAGCATCAGAGCACATATTTGGCCCTGCATTTAGCTGTGAGGTCCTCAATCCTTGTTCAAAGAGGATCCCTCCTGGGCCACTCTCTGTCCTGCACTAGGTTAGGCATGGTTTGGGTTGGGGAATCTGCTCTGTTGGGAAAGGCAGACTCTTCCAAAGGCATCGAGGAAAAAAGACAAGGGTCTCATACCCTCCCATTTTTCCCATGGAGAAAATACTAGAGCCAAAGTACTTTGTTTACAAGTACCATATTTGCTCTCTAGTGGGTGTACTTTGCCCCTTTACTAGGATGAACCCAAAATCAAACTTGCAAGTGGGGAATAATCAGATTCTCTGAGCACCAAGCCATCTGGATGTGGGTGTCAGCTGTTTATGAGAGTTGCTTGGGGACATTAACTGCATTTTGGATTGTGAGACCTGTGGGATGATACTGTAATAAAAGGAGACAAAGTAACAAGTCCTGACAGAAGCTGAGCTTGGATATAGCCCCTCATTCTAAGGAAAAGGTAGAGAGAAAGGTCATCTTAGCAAGCTGTTGTCCAGGCAGGTCAGAGTGAGGATCTGTGACCAACTTTGGGACAATTTGCTTAGTGTTTCACACTCTTTCTATAATACCACACTGTTTTCATGTTGTTTGGTAAGTTTTATTTTTTTAATATCTTAGCAGGAGAATGTGCATTTGTGGAAGAAATGATAAAGCCCTTCATTTATAATAAAATCCTTGCCAGCTTTGAGTTAATAGTCTCCAAGGAAAGGCTGTTTAGAACACTGGTCAAAGTGCTAAATAATATACTGTCCACCATAATCTGTTGCCCTCAAGGGAGAGAACCAAATGGCTCAGTGTGGGTTTTCCAACTCTAATTTCAATAACCTGATGTCAGGATTAAACTTCAGAGCATGAACCCTGCCTCAGGATGCTCCCTGCATTCAAGGTTCCTTTCCCATGGTCACTTTTGCTCCTGCGTGCCATCTCCAAGAAGCTTAAAGTGCATAGACAAAGAAGTTCTTCGTAGTAGCATTGTGAAGTGAGGATAGGTAAGTGGTGCTCCATGGAAATGAAACTGAATTTGGACCACAGGGAGATTAGCAATTAGTACCACACACTGAGTTTTAGTTATTTGTTTTAATTGGGATCTTATGTATACTTAGGTCATTTGTACTATAATGGGGAAAAAAGAATAAACCTTTCTGTTTTTGTTTTTTTGTTTTGTTTTTAGCTCAGTTTTCTACGTGTTTTCAAGATTTTCTATGGAATGTGTGCCTTCATGACCCTCCCCTCTTTGATGCAAGCAGTTCAGTTTTAGGTGCACTAGAACATTCAAGACTAGTCAGGCTGAAAACAGCATCTCTCATGATTTCTCAACAGGGGAAAACTAGAACCTAGCTGAGGGGGGGAAATCACTTTGGTCGGAAAGCTGTGTTCTGGAGTAAAATGTGGGGGAAGAAATAGATTATCTTATAGGTACAGAATACAAAAGCAAACTGACATTAGTTCTAAATGAATGACTATTTCCATTATTTTTTGCCTTATGTTGATATGAATAGTTAGAGCAGAGAGAAAGGCAAGGCTGGTTAACCCATGAATTTTCAAGCAAGTAGTCCTAGCCAGATTTTTTCTGATAAGTTTAAGTATTTGCACTTTAAAAATTCTTCTTATCTGCTGTTTTAAGAAAATACTTAATTATGTATTTCACAATGTCCAATAGATGACCAGATTCTGGATTTGGAGAAGGGACTATTCAGGAGCATGTCTACTTCACCAGGGCTCCAGTATTCTGGGAGGACGGGCATCTGAATAATCTCTATCCAGAATAGGAGGCACTTATGACCCTTGCTCATTGGTAGAGTGAAGGTCCTTTGCCCTTTCTTAGGGAACTAGGAAATAAAAAATCAGGTTCATTTTTCATGTAAAAGGAAAGATTTTCCAGCTTATTCCATTGTTTTTCCTGATCTGTGAGTTTCCCTCTGATTTATATTCTGATATGTTTTTAAAGACTAACACCTTTCTATTAGCTTTTATAAATGGCTAATGACTGGATGAGGGCTCCAGCTGCCCTACGGTAGCCTACTGAGAGAATTTCAAAATTAGTGTTCTGGTCTCATCTTCTTTAGTAAAACCAGATGCTTATGAAGAAGTGCAATTACATTTTAATCCATTATTGCTTTCTCTAATGATGTTTTACATTGATTATTGTTTAGAGCAATTTTATAGTCACAGGACCGTTGTGAACATAGAGTACGAAGAGTTCTCATGTACTCCTCACCATGTCTCCTATCCCTGACCTCGTATTACATTATTATGGTGTGTCAGTTGTAGTTAATGAACCAATATGGATATGCTTTTATAACTGAAGTTCATATTTTATTTGGATTTACTTTGTTTTCACTGAATGTGCTTTTTCTGTTCCAGAATCTCCTCCAGGAACTCCTTTTATGTTTAATTGTCCAGGCTCCTTAGGCTCCTCTTGACTGTGAGTACCTTTAAGGGTTTCTTTGCTGTGGAGGACTTGAAAGTTTTGAGGACCACTAATCAGAAGTACTGTAGGATATACCTTTCTGGATTTTGTTGTTGTTGTTGTTGTTTCTCTCCTGATTAGATTGAGCTTGTGGGTTTTGGGGAAAAGAATCTCATAGGTTAAGTGCCACTGTAATCATATCACATCAAGAGTACATGTTATCAGCAGGACATCACTGTTGATGTTGATCTTGTGGCTAAGGTAGATTAATTTATGTCTTTTCCTTTCCATAGCATAGTCTTTGGAAGGAAGTCACTTGGTACAGCCCACACTTTAAGAAGTAAAGAGTTATGCTCTATTCCTTGAGGGCCGAGTGTCCAATATAAATTATTTGGAATTCTTCTGCAAAAAAGATTTGTCTCATTCCCCAATTTAATTATTCAATCATTAATTTATATTAGCATGGATTTACAGATACTTGTTTTATACTTTGGGTTATAGTCCCAACTTATTCTATTTATTTTGCTCAACTTGTTCTAGCTTTGGCTAGCTTTGGAATTCTTGTGTCCATTTGACACACCCTTACCATTTTTGGGGAACATTTCCTTAATCTTTGGTTTATAAGATGCTCTTGGATCATCTTGTCTACATTTTGCCCTAGCCCTAAGATCTACCAATTCTCCAAGGAACTCTGGTTCCTTTTATTGGAGAATGTTATTAGAGAGCAGCATCTGAGTGCTAGTTGTACTTATTGTTGGTAGGGTATCATTGCTTCTAAGCCCTTTCAGCTGACAGGGCAGGGGAATGTATGTAGTATACAAATCCGTGTATATACACGTCCCTAATATTTCTACATGTAATCATTTATATCTGTGTTAAGCTAAATGTCATACATACTGAGGTTTCCAACTCTAATCCATTACTACATGAACATTCCAATCTGTTCCCCTTGCTTATCTTTAAATTCCCTCTACAGTAGTGGGCAACATGTTTCCCACTGTCGATGATTGATTTACCTAATTAGACGTTTACCTAAATATACTTGCATAGTAAAATTAGAATTTTTAACCTATACCCCTGTGGGAAACCACTTTATTGACTAGAGTACAGTACTTGTGTGCAGTTTATTTTGTCTTTATTCATAGACTCCACTCATTTCCAAAAATACTTATTAGGTCAGCCCTTTACTCCACATCCTTTTCAGTAAGATTGTTCCACATATTTGTAATACAATTAGATTGTTTCATCGCGATCTGCAGACCATTAACGGATCCCCAATCTCCTAAATGATTTAAAGGTATTTGTGTATGTTAAGACTTACTCTTTGTTCTCTAAAGTTCTGTGGATTTTGACAAATGCAGGATGTTCTGTATCTCTCATTACCATATTATATAGAATAGTTTCTTTCCTTTTTTTTTTTTTTAAAGATTCTATTTATTTGACACAGAGAGAGAGATAGAGAGAGAGAGAGAGAGAGAGAGAGAGACAGTGAGAGAACACAAGCAGGGGAGTGAGAGAGGGAGAAGCAGGCTTCCCGCTGAACAGGGAGCCCAATGTGGAGCTTGATTCCAGGACTCTGGGATCATGACCTACGCTGAAGACAGACACTTAATGACTAAGCCACTCAGGTGCCCCATAGCATAGTTTCACAAATCCTCTGTGATTCACTTATCCAATCCTCCTAAACGCCTAGTAACCATTGATCTTTAAACTATTGCTGTAGTTTTGCTTTTTCCAGAATGTTCTATAATTGGAATCATATAGTATGTGCCTTTTCAGACTGACTTCTTACACTTAGTAATAAGCATTTAATGTTCAGCCATGTCTCTGAGTGTATTGATAGCTCACTTATTTTTATAATGGAATAATATTTCCTTGTATAAATGTACCACAGTTTGTTTATTCATTCACATTTGAAGGATATCTTCTTCTAGTTTTGGGATATTATTAATAAAGCTGTATAAATATTGGTGTGAAGATTTTTGTGAGGGTTTAAATTTTCAAACCAGTTGGGTAAATACCTAGGAGTGTGATTGCTGGATTATATGCTAAGACTATGTTTAGCTTTGTAAGAAACTGACAAGCCATCTTCCAAAGTGGTTGTGCCATTTTGCAATCCCATCAGTGATGAATGAAAGTGGTTGTTGCTGTACATTTTTGCTAGGAATTGGTAGTGTCAGTTTTTTAAAAAAATGCTTGCGCATTTTAATAGCTAGGTAGTGGTATCTCATTGCTATCTTAATTTGCAATTCTCTAATGACCACTATTGTTTGCCATCTTTTCATATTCTTAATTGATACCTGTATACTTTCTTTGGGGGAAGTGTATCTACTCAGATCTTTCCCACATTTTATTTCTTTATGGTTTATTTATTTATTTTAGAGAGCGAAAGAGTGTGTGTGTGTGAGCATGAATGGGGGAGAAGGAGAGAGAGAATTCTCAAACAAACTTCTTCCTGTACATGGAGCCCAGGTGGGTCTGGATCCCAGAATGCTGAGATCATGACCTGAGCTGAAATCATGAGTTTGAGGTTTAACCAGTGGAGTCACCTGGGTGCCCCTTTCCCACATTTTAAAATGAGATTATTGTTGGGAGATACTTAGATATCCTAAAATATATATAGCATTCTTATATATATTTTAGGTATTCGTTTTTTTTTTTAACTTAATTTATTTTTTTGACAGAGAGAGACACAGCGAGAGAGGGAACAGAAGCAAGGGAAGAAGTGGGAGAGGGAGAAGCAGGCTCCCCGCTGAGCAGGGAGCCTGATGCGGGCTTGATCCCAGGACCCTGGAATCATGACCTGAGCCGAAGGCAGACACTTAATGACTGAGCCACCCAGGCACCCCTAGGTATTAGTTTCTTATCAGATAAGTGTTTTATAATTTTTTCTCCCAGTTTGTGGCTTGTATGTGATTCTGCTTTTCAACGTGTTTTCATACTCTAATGGGACCTTTGAAGAGGGAAAAAAAAAATGAATCAATTAAAAGAGCTCAATAGTGTCTCTCTGTGGGATTGCTCAACCTTTTCTTTCTAGAAATCTACTTTTCATTAGTCTTCCAAAGGTATTGTCTTTTGTAAAATCTTATATATGGAGTATAAGAGGGATATAATGAGAAAGCATTAGTATCCAAATAAGTAAGTGCACTTAAAAAAATCAGTTCTCAAAATAACCCTGTGCTATAGATAAGGCAGGCATTAGCATTTGCATTTTATTATCAACTTTGAGAGGAAAGTTTCCAGGTGGGGGAACTGGGGACCAGGAAAGCTACATACGTGACTTTCCCAGAGTCAAATGGTCAGGAAGAGATGGAGCCCTGTCTGGACCCCTAGCTTCTATCTCCTGGCCTTAAATTCTCTTACCTTTATCACACTAGAATTGCATCTAGTTAGCCAGAAGATCATTATCATTTTTATTTAAGATGCAAACTCAATAGTAATCCACTTACCTAACAATTTTTCTAATCTATTTGAGTGTTGGTGGTGTCAGATAAATAACTCATTCAAAACAGAGTCAGTTAAGATGCAGCATGAACCCTTTAACTCTGCCTTTGTTTTCTTAGTGTTTTGTAGCATTAGTGGATCTTTAATATTCTGTTATCTGATTCTTCCAGAAAATCCTTTACTGTACTGAGCATTTTAGTGGAGATAGCCCTCGGCATTTGCAAATATTTTCTTTAAGAGTTTGGAGGAAAATATCTTTTTAACTAAGAAGTTTGAAAATTGAAAATTCCTTAACTGAAGCATTTTTCAACCTTGGCATTACTGAATTTTGGGCTGGATATTTCTTTGTTGAGAAGGGCTCCTGTGTAGGATGTTTAGGAACGCTATAGAACTCTACCCACTAGGCACCAGTAACATCCCATCTATCTCCAGATACTGCCAAATGTTCCCTGTAGGGCGGTGGAATTCCCTTCTGTTGAGAACCACTGCTCTAGTGGTTAAACTGTGTGGTGACTAATGCTTTAGGCTGCAGCAAGTCATATTAGGTTAATATCAAGAAGACAGGTTTTATAAGTAAGTAGAGTTCACTGTTCTGTATTTTTATTGCCTTGTTAGTATAGTAATTTGATGCAGCAAAACAAACTTGAAGTTTTATTTCAAAGTTGATAAAATGGAAGGAATAAAGCTAAACCATAGTGGGGAGATGGGGTCTAGAAAAGATGAAGTAGAGGTGAACTAGGGGTTAAATGCATTTTTGGCAAAATGCAACCTTTGTCTGATTCAAGGAAAAGTTCTTCATGGGAACATATTTCGCATTTTGTCTTTCCATTGTAGAATCATGAAATTGTATAACCTATGGGGCCCTTAGAGATTATATAGGTAAGTGCTAGAAGACAGAAGGTTAAAACATTGTTGAAGGATTCATGTTCCACTCTAACATGGTCCAGAAGCTTAGGGACTTTAATATACATGGCTTAATTATAGAAAATCTATAGTTAATTATAACACTAATTATAGCATAGAAATAATCTAGGCATTGCAATAATAACACATGGAAATTGACTTTAAAACTTATACCTTCTGAACTAAAGTTCTTTAGAGAAATGGGTGATTCTAGGGAGTTAGGGAAGGGAAGATTCACAATGAGTCTGGAACATTTTGTGGGGTCAGGAAGGAGGAAAAAAGAAAAAAATAAAGAAAGGAATCAGGCATGTCAGAAGAACACAGGAGCTGACTTGTAAGAGCTCCTAATGGCCAGAACCAGAACAATTCATGGAACAAAATAACTACGACTGAATTAATCCCAAGGAATTAGATCAAATACCCACTTAGTTCATACTGAAAAAAAATAATTGAGTAAATAAGTGGTAGAGAAGTGACCAATCTCCCTTACAGGAGAATACAATTAGCAAATACAGAAGGAATGAAGGAAATAGAGAAAGACCAGTGGAATACCACAGTAATAACTGTTGCAGGCAAGCTACATGTGTAAATGTCAAAATTAGTGGCTGAAATATTAAGGAGCAACAAGGTACTTGCTTAAAGATCTTTTCCTAAATATATATTAATTACTGTGGTGAATTTAACACATGTCCATAAATTCTTTGATACTCATCCAGAAGGTAGAGCTTAATTTTTCTCCCTGTAGCAGTGGGCTGGGGCTTAGTGGCTTGCTTGTAATGACTAGAATATGGGAATGGGAAATATCATAACTTCATAGTGGAAAAACCTAGTAGAAACTTAAAGAAGTAAAAGTTACCATCACCAATAATAGGTGATGTTAACCACTTTTACCCCTGATATGATGCAGTGAAAAGGGTAATTCACCTCTGTGGCGTATTCTTTCCAAATCCTTATGAGAAAACATTGGTAAACAAGATGAGGAATGTCCTACAAATATCTGACTTGTATTCTCTGAAAGTGTTGATGTTATGAGTAACAAGGAAAGATAGAAACTGTCACAGCTTGGAAGAGACAAAGGAGACATAGACAGTTAGATGCAACATGGTATTCTGGATTGGATTCTCAAAACAGAAGAAGGGCATTGTTAGAAAAACTGGTGAAACCCAACAGTAACATGTAGGTTAGCTTACAGCCTTGTACCAGTATTAATTTCTTAGTTTTGATAAATATAAGATGTGATTATTAGTGGAAGCTGGATGGAGGGTATGGGGAGATTCTTTATACTATCATTACAAATTTTCTGTAAATCTAATATTTCAAAGTTAAATATTAAATTTTAAAAGTTCCTTCTTCAAATACTTATTGGATGTATTTATGTGTTCAGAATCCTTATGAATGTAAATCACTTTGGAGAACAGTAAACATTACCCAGCAAAATTGAACATGTACATTCTTCATGACCCAGCAGTTTCACTATTTACTTAAAAAAAAAACCTCATATATTTTTTAAAGGCTTTATTTATTTATTTGACAGAGAGAGAGAAAGAATGAGAGAGAGCATGGGAGGAGAGAGGTCAGTGGGAGAAGCAGACTCCCCGCAGAGCAGGGAGCCTGATGCAAGACTTGATCCTGAGACTCCAGAATCATGACCTGAGCTGAAGGCAGTCACCCAACCAACTGAGCCACCCAGGTGCTGCCTTCATGCATTTTCATAGGCAATACATATAAGAATATTCATCGCTACATTATAATAGCAAAATTCTGGAAAAAAAACCCGTGTATCCATTTAAAATATGGTGGATAAATTGTGGTGTGTTTTCATAAGTATATTAATATAGAAGTATAAATTATTAAGTTATAGCTGCAAATATAAATAAGAATGGATCTCAGAAACCAAATATAGATTTAAAAAGCAATGGATAGAAAAATACATATAGTTTGATTCAATTAACATAAATGTCCAAATCATATTAAATGAATTAATACATTGTATGGGAATAATAAAATTAGGAAATGTTTTCTCTGGATGGAAACTGTGGCACACATGTTTTCTTAATGATGAGATGGGAACAAATTAGTTCCTTTTAAGGTCATTTAAAAAATACATACATATTAAATATACTTAAATATATGAAATACTAAATAATCATAAAAGATCATTTACTTAAATTTATGCCATTACTCCTAACTTCATTCTCTCTATGACCTCTTCCCCTCCTATTAATCTTGCTTCCACTCTACCCACCTGCCTTCCTTGCCTGTTGATGAACCCAAAGCTTGATTGCCTAGCATATTTTGTTCTAGCTGTTCTCTCTGGATTCAAGTCTTTGCTTACTGCATACCACCTGGACCTTTGGTGTTTTCTCCCATAATAGAACAGAAGCTCCACAGGGCAGGGATCTTTGTTTTGTTCTTTAATGAATCCTATCTACCAGAACATCTCCTGGCACATACAATAGATGATCAATACATAATGATTGAATAAATGAATGAGTAGGAGTAATACAGTTTAATAGGAAAATCTGGGCTTTGAGGTCACACAGACCGGGATTTACATCCTGTTTCTGTTAGGGAGTAGTCCTATGAGTGTGGTGGGTTATTTTCTCTCTTTTTTAAATTTAATTTTATTTTTTCAGTGTTCCAAGATTCATTGTTTATGCACCAGTGCTCCATGCAATACGTGCCCTCCTTAGTACCCACCACCAGGCTCACCTAATCCCTTGACCCCCTCCTCTGCAAAACCCTCAGTTTGTTTCTCAGAGTCCACAGTCTCTCATGGTTCATCTCCTCCTCTGATTTCTCCCAATTCACTTTTCCTTTCCTTCTCCTAATGTCCTCCATGTTATTCCTTATGCTCTACAAGTAAGTGAAACCATATGATAATTGACTCTCTCTGCTTGACTTATTTCACTCAGCATAATCTCCTCCAGTCCCGTTCATGTTGATATAAAAGTATTCATTCTTTCTGATGGAGGCATAGTATTCCATTGTATATATGGACCATATCTTCTTTATCCATTCGTCTGTTGAAGGGCATCTTGGCTCTTTCCAAGGTTATTTTCTCTTTGAGCCTTAGTCTTCTCATCTGTAAAATGAAGATGTGGTGTGATTAGATGATACTGTGTATGGAAAGCACTCGGTATAGCCCCTCACACATAGTAGGCACTAAATGACCCTAAACTCTGTCTTTATGATCAAGATATTGATATATAGGGTGACAAAAATGAATCAGACATTAACTCTTGCCTTGTTGACTACTGTAAGAAAGTGAAAGTGTTTTGGTGTTGGAGGGGGAGAATCCCAGAGATAATATTAAACAGAATTTAAAAATAAATTATATTCCTAAAACCAAACAAAACTCAAGACTAGTAAAAGGATGGCAATAATAAACATCAGAGCAGAGGTAAAAGAGAATAGAAAAACAATAGAGAAAAATCAATGCAAACACAAATTGGTTTTGAAAAAGATTAACAAAATTGATCTTTAAATTAAGAAAAACTTGCATTACTAAAATTTGAAATTAAAGTAGGGATATTGCTATCTACAGAAATAAAAAGGATTGTGGGAGAGTACTATGAACAATTGTATGCCAACAAATCAATAACCTAGATGAAATGGACAAATTCCTAGATATTCAAAACTTAAAAAAAACTGAATCACAAAGAAACCGAAACTTGAATAGATTTAAAATAGGTTAGGATATTGAGGCAATAACCCAAATCTTCTCAATAAGGAAGTCCCTGGGACTGGACACTAATCTTTATAAACTCTTCAGTAAAATTAAAGAGAAGAGAACATTTCCAAGTTCATTCTATGAAAACAGAGTTACTGTGATACCAGAGCCAGACAAAGACACTATAATAAAAGAAAACTATAGACCAGTATCTCTGATGGATATTGATGTACAGGTCCTTAGCCAAACACTAGCAAACAGATTCCAGCAGCATATTAAAAGGGTTATATACAATGACCAAATGGGATTTATTTCTGGAATGCAAGAATGGTTCAACACACAAAATTGATCAATATGTTAATATATTAACAGAATGAATGAGAAAAAATCATGTGAGCATCTCAATTGATACAGAAAAATACATTTGACAAAATTTAACACTCCTTCATGATAAAAAAACATTCAAAAAAACCCTGCAGAAAAGCAGGTAAATATAACGAAAGCCATATATTAAAACCCCACAGATAAGATCATACTTAATGGTGAGACTGAAAGCTTTTCCTCTAAGATCAAGAAAAAGACAAAGATGTGCACTTGTTGCATTTTTATTCAACATAGCCTTGGAAACCAGCCAGAGCAAGAGATAAAACCAAAATGGCATCTAATCTAGAAAGGAGAAATAAAATATCTTTGCAGACGATAAGCTATATGAAGAAAACTCTAATGATTCCACAGACTCTTTTAGAATTGATAAACAAATTCAGCAAAGTAAAAAGAAACAAAACCAACATGCAAAAATCAGTAACATTTCTGTATACTTATAATGAATTATTTATAAAGGAAATTAAAAAAATACTAGAGGGGGGGCATGGGACATTGCTGTTTAATAGACTAAGTTTTAGTATGGGATGATGAAGTTCTGCAGAAGGAAGGTAGTGATGGTTACACAATAACATGAATGTAATTAATGCCACTTGGTTCTTTACTTAAATATGATTAACAGTAGGGGCACTTGGGAGTCAGTTGGGCATCCACCTCTTGGTTTTGGCTCAGGTCGTGATCCCCTGGGTCCAGAGACAGAGTGCTGCACTCAGCAGGGAGTCTGAAGATTCTTTCCCTGTACCCTGCCCCCCCACCCAACTCATGCTTAAAAAAATAATTAACATAGTAGATTTTATGTTATGTATAGTTTATCACAGCAAAAAATCAGTTGGGAATAAAATTATTCATAGACCAAATATAATTCTGTTCTCTGTTTGTAACTCACAGTATGTCATGAACCACCACAAATAGAAATTCTTAGGATAATGCTTTGTAAAATTTTCTTGTGGAATAGTACATATTCTCAAGTAATGGATTATTATTGACCCTGGCTTAGGGAATGCTTTCCTAATGACTGTTCAGGTGTCTGTTGACCACAACATTGGAAAAAGGTAGACATAAATGCTCCCCTGTGAAGCTAATACAGTTTCAATGTGATTTTCACAGGCAAAATGCTGCTGTGAAGTGCTAGAGGATGAGGGTAGCAGCTGGTACTTCATGTTTCTGAAATGAAGCTGGGTCATAGTCAGCATTCAGGTCGAATGTGCCTTGTTTTGCCAATGTTGGTGAAAGTGGCAGGGTGACATGAAGATGGAATTACTGTCAGCATCCTAGCAGCAGAAGGGCCAGAATTTGCATTTGCTGGCTGCCATGGGTAAGCAGATGGAATCAGACTGTGGCTTGAGGTCTCCAACTAGTTTTAGCTTTGTCTTGTCTCAGGTTATGGTTCAGTAATGTAAGACAGCTCTGACCACTTGTGATATCACAAGTTGCTAGCAAAAATAAGGGTCATTCCTGTTTCCTCATTCCTGTTTCCTGTACTTAACCTTTCTTTTTTTATTTTCTTGAAAGTCAAGGGGTAAACAGGGCCCTTTAGTGAAAGACGTCTACTCTTTGGATATGAAAAGCTTCTCCCCACTCTGATTTCTACCTTCTTTCTAAAATGAAAAGAAGGGAGTTATACTTGTTCATGTCCACCTTGGGCAACTATCATTAATATTTGTGAATGTCACCTTCATATATACTAGACTGGCAGTCATGACACATACTTGGTGCTCATGACCTCATGTAGGCTTACACAGCAGTCTGCGAAAAGTCAGTAGAAAGGTAAATCACCTAATACAGGTAAGCACACCTTTGCTATAAAGGGCTTGATGGTAAATATATATATACGGCTTTATTGGACATTTGGCCTCTCTTACAAATACTCAGCTCTGCTGATACTGTGTGAAAGCAGTTGTAAACAAGTTATAAATGAATGGACATGGCTATTTCAATAATTCTTTATTTAGAACAGAATTGGACCAAATTTGGCCTTCAAGCAGTAGTTTTCCAGCCTAATATAACTTTTTACTTAGTTATTGCCCATTGTTTAATATTGCAATTCACAACTATCTAGAGAGAGGCTTTGAGAATAGAGATGAAATTCAAAGAAAAATATGTTAAACATTTTATTCCCCAAATATATGGGTAGGAATCATAGGAATAATGACAGATTATAAGGTATCTATTTTAATGAATTACACATAGGATATAAAAATTATAGACAAAAGTAACAATAACTTTTATAAGTTAAAAGAAAAAAATCCCTTTACTATGTTTTATAGATGGAAAAATGACAGTAGGTACTAATTGCTAATTTAAAAAAAATCTTCAATATTGTTTATGTTGATTTTGTCTGAATTCCCAGACTTTTAGGCTCAGCATCTCATAACCCATGTGGGTAGAATATTTGTACATTATCAGCTATGAGAACTAAACTGTTTACATTCTCTACTAAGTATTAGTCATGTCCTGTTGATGCCAACAAGCTGGGGAAGAAATGGTGGCTGTGAACCAAGTTGAAGGACCCTGAGTGTTGTACGGGCAAAGATTTGCTTGCTTCCTACATAAAAGTCGTGTTTCTGCTAATGGTGGGGAATTTTAATTTTCTTGGTTTATATTCATTGGTCATGTATTTACTGAACACTAAAGAAGTAGAATAGTGGTGAATGCTGTACTGTGTGTGTGTGTGTAGGTCTTAGTATTTTTTTTTTTAAAGATTTTATTTATTTATTTGACAGAGATCACAAGTAGGCAAAGAGGCAGGCAGAGAGAGAGGAGGAAGCAGGCTCCCTGCTGAGCAGAGTGCCTGATGCCGGGGGCTCCATCCCAGGACCCCAGGATCATGACCTGAGCTTGAAGGCAGAGGCTTTAACCCACTGAGCCACCCAGGTGCCCTTGTGTAGGTCTTAGTATTAAGTAGGGTGTTCAGGGAAGGCCTCATTGAGATAAGACTTGAGTAAAGACTTGAAGGAGATGAAACCTTTGTCTAAAGGGTGTCTGGGACAAGAGCTTTCTAGGTAGAGCAAGCAAGTAGAACAAAGATCACAATGTCGACACTTGCCTTTTCATTCCTGAGCAAGAAAGAAGGTCAGTGTGGCTGCAGCTGTGAGTGAGGGTGGGGCTGTAGGAAAGGAGGATGCACAGGTAAGGGGGCCAGACCACAGATGCCCTCAAAGGCCCTGCTGAAGATGTTGGGTTTTATGCTGAGCATAGAGGGGGTCATGCAGGGTGTTGAGCAGAGGAGTGGCAAGTTAAGATGTAAGTTTTGAAAGGATGCTTCTGTCTGTCCTGCCCAGAATAGACTGAAGGGGTCAGTGGTAGAAGCAGCAAGACCAGTTGGAAGCTAGTAAAAAATCCAGTTGAAAAATGATGACTGCTTGAGCTACCAAGTGGTAGCTGGGGAGGTGAAGAGAAAAGTCAGATTCTTACTGTATTTTGAAAGTAGAGTCAGCAGAATTTCCCAAGGGGTTGGATGTAGAGTGTGAGAGAAAGTAGAGTCGAGGATGATGCTAAGGTTTTTGGCCTGGGTCATGTATTAATGGAAATTCTTAATACACAGAAATAAAAAAAAAGAAAATGTAAAAGATGGTATCTCATAACAGCAACTCCTGTTTTTGCTTTATAATTTCACACAGTCATTTGAAAATGCCAACAAAATAACACTTTTGGTCTGAGAAAAACAGCCTTCTATAAAAACTGTTTACAATTTATGGTTCTCTGGTAGAAAACTTCACTGTAGAGCTTGCTTCTAGCAGAGACACATCTGCAGAGAGAGAGCTCCGATGCTCATGTCTTGTTTGTTCAGTCCTGAGACTGAAAGTGTGTTTGGAGCACTGTGGTTTGTTCTTTGTTCTCTGCTTTCCTGGGGGAAAACCTCAGAAATAGTCCTGATGCCCACAATGATGAAAATAGTCATTACTAATTTGATCTGTGGTTCCTCAAGGCATAAGTACACACTTACTAAGATAATAATAACACTATTGTGAACTCTATTCTTACTGTTACAGACCTTACTTTGGATCAGAAACTCTAGCAGGAGCTCCACACATTTTTCTTTTAATCTTCACAGCACCTTGCAAGTTATTATCTTTCTCTAACAGTTGAATGCTCTGAAGTCCAGAAAGGTTACTCAGCTTGTCTAAGTCCAGATAGATACTGAAGAGTGGGGTTGGGCTCCCTGAACTCTAGACCTATCTGTCTTCAGAGCCTGTGTCTTTTTTTTTTTTTTTTTCTGCTACCCAACCTTAGGGATTTAGATGAATGATGTATTTGTAACATGTTGCTTCAACAAATGTATTGATTTAGTGCCTCCTATATGTTAGGAACTGGGTTAGCTTGATATGGGAGGATAAGAAGATTGACTGATAGAGTTGATTAAATGGTTATTGAATGCCCATGATATGCCTAGAGCTGTGCAGGACTATGAGAAGACAAAGATGAATGGTCCTTTCCTTTGAGGAAAAATGCTGCTCCTTGAAGGTTCTGGACAGTGGTGTTTGAATAGTGTAAGAAGCAGCAAAAACCTATAAATGAGGAGGGTTTTGTTTGGGATGGCTACTCTGTTTTATTTGGGCATCCAAAAATTTATTAATCAAAATAACTTTGTACTTCTTTGAATTGGAAAGTCTTCACAGTCCTATTTTAAGAATGGTTTAGGGTAGGGTTATCTCCCTCCCCCACCAACATGTTCTCATTCAAATTCCTGTTTTTCTCCAAAACTTACTTCTAAATATATAATGAATAAAGTATTCAAATCACTTGAAGATCTGAATATATCATTTTACAACATAATTATCTGTACTTAAGAACTTAAGTGTCCTCTCTCCAGAGATCCTCCTTGCTCTATTGTCTACATCAGGCCTGCTTCCCAGGCTTCGGACATTACTTTGCACTGTTAAATCTTTACAGAGCTTTAGCACTATCAGATGTTATTATCCATACATGCACTTATTTATTGCTTGTCTCCCACCACTAGAATATAGTTCTCTGGGAAATTTTTATAATGATAAAGAAAATTAGCTTTACTTATGTAAATTAGAAAAGTTCCTTGTAATATTAGAATTTGTCAACTGTTTTAAATTCTGAAGCGTTTACAAGAGTATTTATATATAAACTATAATAAAATAGAACATATCACATTGTTTGAATCAAACTATTTTCTCAATTCTGAACTTGCTCTTATCACTTTAGTTTTTAATTTTTAACAATGTAGTTTTTTTTTTTTTTTAACAAAGTGCTTAACTCACACAGTATAACATTTGAGTGGAAGGAAAGTCAATGATCAATAGAATTAGAAATATTTTACAATCAATATGATTTTATCATTAGATATTTTTTCTGTGTTAAACTCTATTTCATGTAAAAATGTATTTGCATTCATGAATGATCTAAGTAATTGGGATTAAACTTAAAGTTTACATAAACGTATTTTTTATCTAAATATAATATAAATATAAACGTATATTTTAATGTCATTTATATGAATGCCACAAATAAAAATGAATGAAAATTTTAGGAATAGAGGAGACAGATTTAGAGGAAAAGCATTTCAGGTAAAGGGAAAAGGCAGAAACAAAAAGGATTTCAGAGAGAGAAAGAACGGAGCATGTGTGGGGCACCTGGGTGGCATCATATTTAAAACATCTGACTCTTGGTTTCAGCCAGGTCATGATCTCAGGGTCCTGAGATCAAGCCCTTGTTGGGCTCTGCACATAGCATGGGGTCTGCTTGAGATTCTCACTCCCTCTTCCTGTCCCTCCCATTCATGTGCACTCTCTTAAATAAGTAAATCTTTAAAAAATTTAAGAAAGAAAATAGAGTGTGTGAAATAGTCACAGAAGGCCAAAGGAGATGAAAACAGACAGGTGAACAAGAACCAGACCAGGGAGGGCCTTGTGGGAAATACAGTAAAGAGTTTGAACTTAATCCAGGATGAACAGGAATCTGTTGCAAGTTTACAGCAAGGAATGATATGATTTGGCTTGTGCTTTAAAAAGGTGATTGTAATCCCTTAGTGGATAAGGAATTATACAAGAGGGCAAGAATTGAAACCAGAAAATCAGTTAAAAGGCCATTCCAATTGTTGGACAATAAATAATGAGTAGACCTAATGTAATTACATTACGGAAAAGGCAAGAAGGAAGACTCAGCTGGTGGTCTGATTGTGGGGAATAAGGACAAAGGAATGGGACTTCCAGATTTTTGGCATATAGAACTGTGTGGATAGTACCATTTAATTGGATTGAAAGTCAAGAGTCTTATTTTGGATGTAATTTGCAGTAGCTCTAAGACTTTTAAGTGAGGATAATGAGAAGGCAGTTAGACATACTAGTCTGGATGTAAGGACTAGAACCTGCAAATTTGGAAGTCCTTAGCTTAGAGAAATATTTAATAGCAAGGGTCTGAATTGGCTTAAATAGAAGAGAGGAGAGACAGAGAAGGGAAGAGGCCCAGGGGCTTCAGATCCTGGTAGAGGAAGAGAGATCATCCAGGAAGACTTAAGAGTGGCCAGAGTAGTAGGAGGAAAACCAATAGAATATGCTGTCACAGAAGCCAACTGAAGGAAAAGCTTCAACCAGAATTTCAAATCTGTCTAGTCCTGCTGTATAGTAGAGTAAAATTCAGAATAAAAAGGAATTGCTTTATTTGTCAGTATAGAGGTGACTGGTGAGGTGGATAAAAGTTAATAAAAGGAGCTTCATGGAAGTGTCCATCCCCTTCTCTGGAATAGCAGGAGGGTAGAATGTAGAAGGAGAGAATGCAGGGGAAGGCAGTGGAAATGAGGAAAGAGCTGGAGAGAGGCAGTCGGTCAAGGGAAATTTTTTTTTTTTTTTAACTTTTTATTTTTTATAAACATATATTTTTATCCCCAGGGGTAGGGAAATTTTTTTTTTTTAAGATTTTATTTATTTATTTGACAGAGAGCGAACTCACAAGTAGGCAGAGAGGCAGACAGAGAGAGAGGAGAAAGCAGGCTCCCTGCCGAGCAGAGAGCCTGATGTGGGGCTCAATCCCAGGACCCTGGGATCACGACCTGAGCTGAAGGCAGAGGCTTTAACCTCCTGAGCCACCCAGGTGCCCCAAGGGAAGGTTTTTAAATGAGGCATATCTTCAGTTAGTTCATATACTGATGAGAATTATGTAGGGTAGATACGAGGATGCAGTGAATGGGGTGACTTCTTAAGCCACACCTTTGAGCTGGTGAGAGATGATGGGGTCCAGAGTGCAAGTAGAGGTATTGTCTTGGGGTAGGAATAAGGACAACTCGATGTTCTTACAAGGAGAGTGTTCATAAAGGTGAAGCTGCTGGCAGATTATAGTTGGTGGTAGAAAGATGAGGGAGTTCTGTTGGATTGTTTTATTCCACAGTTGGGAAAGGGTGAAATAGTTAGATGTCTTGGTTATTGGGAAATTGTTTAGAAGGGAAATGTAGCCGAACAGATTGACAGCAATAAGTTTGTGTTTTAGATTTCCAACCATGAATTTAAGTGTGAATAGTCATTGTAGCTTTGTGATTTTCTTCAGCTAATCAGTGATGGTGTTCAGTGACGGAAGAGTTTAGTCTAACCAGTGATATGGCTTTGCTGTGTGAATATAATAGAACAAACACCTATAGTTATAATTTACATGATTGAATGATAATATAATTGTGGGCCCTGTACTCTCAAGTGGGAAGGCAAAGTAAGGACAGGAAGGGCTGATGGATAATGAAAACATTTTAAGATCAGTGGATTTGTAATTTACAGTGTTGGGAAGTTGTTGGAGTAAGTTATGCTAGAACAAGTGTGCTAGGAAGATGAGAAAAATGAATTGGAAAGTGAGAATTTAAAAGTGATATCTTGAGGGCAGTGTATTAACTGTTCTATAAAAAAGTCTAAGGATGATCATGGGAGTGGCCTTGTGGTGGGACTTTGAGTTGCAAGTGAGGAGGCTAAGGATTTGGGAGTTTACTGCTGGGTGCAATAGCCATAGAGAAGCCGGAGCCATGTAAAATAAAACAAGAGTAGCGTAACGAGAAAGACCGAAACCAGGTGCTAAATCCCTTGGTGGATACAGGAAAGAACATGCTCTCATGTTCTTTGATCTGAAGACGATCACAGTGAAGAGCAGGTGGTATGGTCAGATGACACGTGCTTCAAAGGGGCAAGGGCTTCTGAAGGAGAAAGTTTGTGTCTATCAGTAGGTGCAAGGAGGGACCTACCCCGCTTGTAGGCCACTACTTATCTGATGTGTGGGAGGAAAAAAATCTCTATTGTAATGAGAAGGAAGGCTGGGAAAAGTAGTCTTTACCAGTGAGTAGGAGGTGGAGGGAATTTTCAGAGTGGAACTTGATGTAGAGAGGATTTAGAGAGCTGATATAGATAGTATATTTCTTCCAAACAGAAGAGTTTTGGAGGGTGAGTTTGGGTGGGAAATTATAGAAAGTACAGAAAACTTGGGGGATGAATTAAAAAAAACAAACCCCATCAAATAACTGAAAATTTTCAAAGTATATAGACATCTGCTTTAAGAAACATAAAAATGCATTGTTAAACCAGGAGCAGCCACACTAACCCTTCCATGTACACATCTCCTTTCTTAAAATGAATTTAGAAGTATATTTTCCTCTTTAGTTTTTTTTTTTTTAGAATAATTTGAGAAAGATAGGTGCTAACTCTTTCAATGTTTGCTAGATTCACCTATGAATTTTGTCTGGTCCTGGACTTTTGTTTGTTGGGAATTCTTAAATAACTGATTCCGTTGCATTACTTGTAATCAGTCTGTTCAGATTTTCTATTTCTTCATGATTCAGTCTTGGAAGATTGTGTGTTTCTAGGAATTAATCCATTTCTTCAAGGTTGTCCAATTTGGTGGCATGTGATTGTGTAGTAGTCTCGTATGATCCTTTGTATTTCTGTGGTGTGACTTGTAACTTTTCTTTCCTTTCTGATTTTATTTATTTGAGCTCTCTTTTCCTTGATGAGTCTAGGTAGAGTTTTGTTGGTTTTATTTTTTGAAAGAGTCCTCTTTCAGTTTCATTGTTCTTTTCTATTAATTTTTTTAGTCTATTTCATTTATTTCTGTTCTCATCTTTATTATTTCATTTATTATATTAATTTTTTCTCTAGTTCCTTTTGTTGTAAAATTAGATTGCTTATTTGGGATTTTTCTTGTTTCTTGAGGTCATCTGTATTACTATGAACTTTCCTCTTAGAACTGCCTTTGTTGCCTCCCCTACGTTTTGGAAAGCTATCTTTCCATTTTCATTTGTCTTATGGTATTTTAGATTTTCTTTTTGACTTCTTCACTGACCCATTGGTTGTTGAATAGGATGTTATTTAGTTCCCATGTGTTTATTTTTTCCCCCAGTTTTATTCTTATAATTGATTTTTTAGTTTTGTACCATTATGGGTGAAAAAGATGCTTGATGTGATTTCAGTCTTCTTGAATTTATTGGCCTAACATGAGATCTGTTCTGGAGAAGGTTTCCTGTACACTCAAAAAGAATGTGTTCTGCAGTTTGAGTTGAGATGTTCTGCATATATTGATTAAGTTCATCTGGTCTAGAATGTTGTTTAATGTTTAAGCCCAGTGTTTGTTTATTGATTTTCTGTCGGATCTGTCTGTTGATATAATGGGGTATTCTCCAACTACTATTGCATTGTTTTTAATTTCTTCTTTATGTCTGTTAAAATTTTATATATTTAGGTACTCCTATGATGTGCATAAATATTTGTTAATATCATATCCTTTTCTTGGATGGACCATTTATCATTATGTAATACACTTCTTTTATTACATTCTTTGTTTTATAGTCTATTTTAATATAAGTATAGCTACCTCAGTTTTCTTTTTGTTTTCTGTGGCATGGAATATCTTTTTCCATCCCTCACTTTTAATCTCTGAGTGTCTTTAGATCTGAAGTGAGTCTCTTGTAAGCAGCATATAGATGGATCTTTCTTTTCTTTATTTTATACATTCTGTGTTATGCTTAGGTTCCTTCCTCTTTATTTTTTGTGGCTCATAGTTTTGAGTTTGGTGTTAACATAGGGCTCACATATATCAACTAATACAGATATTTCTATCTAATATATATATCATATATGTATATATGAGACAGTCTATTTTAAGCTGATAATCATTTACTACTGCCTTTACTATATATTTGCCTTTACCAGCTTCTTTCATGCGTTTTCTTATTTTCTTTTCTTATTCCTTTTTCTTTCACTAAAGGAGGCCTGTTAACATTTCTTATAAGGCTGATTTAGTGGTAATGAATTCCTTCAGTTTTTCCTTGTCTGGGAAACTCTTTAACCCTTTCTATTATTAATAATAACCTTGTGAGGTAGAGTATTCCAGGTTGGGAGTTCAGGTAGGTGGTTTATCTCTGCTTCATTCACATTGCTGGAAAGTGATATGAAATAGAAGCAAGTTCTCTTTTTTGGGTACTGAATAGTACACTGTGGGCCCTCAGTTGTGTTTTGGAACTCATGCTAATTGCATGGTAGTCTTATTCTGCCATTTAATGAGATCACCTAAATCACTGTTTAAAAACCAAAAGTATTCCTGGCCAAGACTATGATAGATTTTGAAAACATAAAAAAGGTTGTATAATCTAGATTTTTTTTTCACGAGTTCCTTACTACCTGAGGGATTAGTCAACAAAGTTTTGTAATGGATACACAGATACCTGAATTAAAAAAGATTTAAAGTACCATACAATTCTCTTCATGTTTTGAGTCATGTGTCAGGTACCGTATGTGTCATTTAGCCTTCTGCTTCTATTTGGGAGAAAAGCATTTTAGTATTTCTGTAATTTGGGGATGAATTCTCTTGTCTTCACCGTGTTGCAAGTAAACTGAGTGAATGAGTGGACCATATAACACAGTTTTCTTTCTATGCAAGGACTTGGATTCCCTTCATTCATCTGCAGTCTGAGCAGGTCAGCCTTTGCAACCTTCTGCCAGTTAAATGAAACAGAGGTCAAAAGTTTCATTTCACTGGCACAGTTTTGCATTCTCTTTTTATTCAGTTGTGAGAATGTAGCTTTACAGAGGGACTGTTAAGAAGCAATAATGCAAAGTGTCTCCTTTCTTTAATAGAAAGGCATTAGTCATATTTCTGGCTTTTAAAATTATGTTGGGGGAGAAACATTTTCCTTTGTTTCAAATACAACATATATTATGCAATTCAGTGAGAAGAAACTCTTCTATAATTTTCATTTTTATAAATACATCCATTCTTTGTTGCTTTGAGAAGTTACATTATCCTTGTCTAGCAACTTCTGTGGCTCTTAGCAACAATGCTAATTACATAGCTTTGCTAACAAGTAAATGGTTAATGCATTATATGAGGGTTTTTTTTCCCTTTTTCTCTGCTGTGCAGTCTTTATTCTTAGCCATTTCTGTGTAGGAGGGATATAGGTTTTATTGGGATTGTATGAATATATACATGTTTAGGGGAGCAGTCAGTAGCACTGTGAGCAGAGCAGATCTGGAGGGCTTCACCTGGTAAGGATTCTGCTTCTGTGTCATGAGACCCTTGAAAACTTTAGACTGAATTTGGAAAAATGTGGAGTGTCCATTAAGGGGAGAGAGCAGATCTGCCCTTGCCAGCTTTCTCTATTTGCAGAGGCCACTCCCTCTCCTGGAATTCTCTTCTCTCTCCTGTCTACCTACACTCCATTAAAAAAAATTTTTTTTAATGTTTTTATTTTTTATAAACATTTATTTTTATACCCAGGGGTACAGGTCTGTGAATCGCCAGGTTTACACACTTCACAGCACTCACCATAGTACATACCCTCCCCAATGTCCATAACCCCACCCCCCTCTCCCCAGCAACCCTCAGTTTGTTTTGTGAGATTAAGAGTCACTTATGGTTTGTCTCCCTCCCAGTCCCATCTTGTTTCATTTATTCTTTTCCTACCCTCTTAACCCCCCCATGTGGCATCTCCACTTCCTCATATCAGGGAGATCATAAGATAGTTGTCTTTCTCCGCTTGACTTATTTCGCTAAGCATGATACCCTCTAGTTCCATCCACGTCGTTGCAAATGGCAAGATTTCATTTCTTTTGATGGCTGTATACTATTCCATTGTGTGTATATACCACATCTTCTTTATCCATTCATCTGTTGATGGACATCTAGGTTCTTTCCATAGTTTGGCTATTGTGGACATTGCTGCTATAAACATTCGGGTGCACGTGCCCCTTCGGATCACTACATTTGTATCTTTAGGGTAAATACCCAGCAGTGCAATAGCTGGGTCATAGGGTAGTTCTATTTTCAACATTTTGAGGAACCTCCATGTTGTTTTCCAGAGTGGTTTCACCAGCTTCCATTCCCACCAATAGTGTTGGAGGGTTCCCCTTTCTCCACATCCTCGCCAGTATCTGTCATTTCCTGACTTGTTAATTTTAGCCATTCTGACTGGTGTGAGGTGATATCTCATTGTGGTTTTGATTTGTATTTCCCTGATGCCAAGTGATATGGAGCACTTTTTCATGTGTCTGTAGGCCATCTGAATGTCTTCTTTGCGGAAATGTCTGTTCATGTTTGAGCCCAGAAATAGACCCTCAACTCTATGGTCAACTAATCTTTGACAAAACAGGAAAGAGTGTCCAATGGAAAAAAGACCGCCTCTTCAATAAATGGTGTTGGGAAAATTGGACAGCCACATGCAGAAAGATGAAATTGGACCATTTCCTTACACCACACATGAAAATAGACTCAAAATGGATGAAGGACCTCAATGTGAGAAAGAAATCCATGAAAATCCTTGAGGAGAACACAGGCAGCAACCTCTTCGACCTCAGCTGCAGCAATATCTTCCTACACTCCATTTTTAAAAAATGATTTTCCCTTATTGTTTTCTTTTTAAAGAAGAGCTTTATTGAGATGTAATTTGTATGCCATGCAATTCATCATTTGAAGTGTACAACACAGTAGTTTTCAGTACATTCACAAATATATGCATCCCTTTTCTTAGTCTATTTTAGAATGTTTTACTCACTTAAAAAGATACTCTGTATCACACCTTCTTATTCACCAATCCCCTTCCTCCCAGAGCTAAGTATCCTGGAATCTACTTTCTGTCTCTATAGATTTTATACTTTGAAGTCTTTTGTGACTGGCTTCTTTCACTTAAAATAATGTTCTTAAGGTTTAACCATGTTATAACATTGAATAGTACTTTATTTTTTATGGCTTAATAAGTTTCCATTATATAGCTATACCCTGCTTATTTATTTTTATCTGTTTATGACCATCTGGGTAATTTCCACCCTTGGCTATTCTAAATCATGCTGTTATGAACATGGGTGTGAAATAACTCTCTGAGATCCTGCTTTCAATTCCTCTGGATATATTGGCAATTAGGATTTTCTTTTATTTAAACATTTTTAGTAGCCACATTAAAAAAGTCAAAACAAGAACAGGTAGAATTAATTTTAATAACCTTTAATTTAGCTCAGTATATATAATATGTTATCATTTCAACATGTAATTAAAATTTTTAACATTTTGCATTCTTTTTCATATAAAGTCTTTATGATCCAGGGTATATATTCTGCACTTCTAGTCCATCTTAATTAGAACTAGCTCATTTTTTTTCTATGAAGCACTTTATTATTCTTTTTTATTTTATTTATCTTTTTATTATGTTCAGTACTGTATGCTGGCTAACTGAACGTAATGAGGTAGCTTATTTCAAGTGGCTGGTATACACAGGTGGTTAGTGGCTTCTATATGGACAACACAGCTGTGATCACTGAGGAGCTTGGGATTCAGAAAGAACTGACTGTATCCTTATGGCTGCTTCTAAACTCCAGATTGGGCCCTCTCACTTTCTGCCTGTCTCATTCCTTGAGAAATACCCACAAGCAAACTCTTGGCAAAACCTCCAGTCTCACTGCCAGATCCATCGCACTTGATTCTGTGCGAAGGGCTATGTGAATTGGTGTTTGAGGTAATGAACTAAGTTCAACTTGGGCTTCTTTTGCAAAACTTGAATCTGAAACACAAAATGTGATCCAGGGAAATGCCTTTATGTACTTATGCTCACTTACTTTGGAAAAACTTGAAATCATGACAAGGAATGATTGAAACCTTGCTGTTACAACTTTTTTTTTTTTTTTTTGGTCAGCTCTAATGACTGTTTTATTTATAGCTGGTCACAGTGCATTTTGTAGGATGGACCAGTCCATATGGGTGGGGGTTGATATGAGAGGGTTTTCATTACAATTTGAACACTTTGAACACGTGTTTTTAATAGTGGCATGTTGTGCGTTTAGAATAAATGCCTAAAACCATTGGATGTTAGGAATATATAAGGAAGAAAAGATCTTCTTGCAAGATAATTAGTTTAATGTGTTAGTTATTAATATAATATTGTTCCTTTTCAATTGAATTATTATTCAGATACATAGTTAAGAGGACGTGACCATAGTTGAATATTTCATCTATGCCCATTCAGTGTCCATATCTTTATTTATTTTTTTAAACTTTATTTTATTTTCTTTAGTGTCCCTATCTTTAAATATGACTCATCTAGTGAAGTTTTTAGAAACCGTTTTCTAGATCAATAGAAGTTGATAAAAATCCCAGCGTGGCACTGACTTGGCCAAGTTTATTCAGACTTTCTGGGTCTCCACATTCTTATCAGCAGCAAAGTGGGTTGAAGTATGAGGCTAAATGTCTGTGAGAGTGTCTGGCACAGTGGTAAACATGCAGTAAGCTAGGATTTCCTGGTGGGTTTTGTTGTTGTTGTTGTTTTTCTTCCTAGAAGCCAAGGTGCTGGTACATAGTCTTACCCATCTCTGCTCAAAGGTAGTGGTATGGGGTCACAATGTGCGTTTTTAAGACAGCAAGCAAAGTGTCACTAAATAAAAGATTCTTTTACAGGTCATTGGGATTAACTGTATTTAAAATTCACAGGGAAAAATTTTGTGAGCTATCTTAATTATTTTAACATGATAAAAGCATGTAATTTTGTACTTGTGACATCTGGGTAATTAGGCTTTGAACACTGGTGGCTTCTAGCTCATAGTCTGGGGTTTCTTTCACAGCAGATTAGCTATTACCCATCAGCACCTCTCTGCTCTCATTGAAACCATTTTCAATGAGACCAGGATGGGAAAGGATGGCTTTGATTTTTGAATCACTATAAAAACAACTTTTATATGTTGAGCTGCATTGAGTTTTTATTTATTCACTGAATTTTATAGTTAAAAAGGCAAATAACAAGGTAATTATGTTTAGCAGATGAAAAGCGACATATGAAAATGATAAATTTAGTTGTGGATCTTTCTGACCTAATATAATAACATCTCTGTTTCAAAAGCCTAATTATTTCTCAGAGAAACTTTTTACAACTCAGCTAAGAAAAATTCAAATAGCCTCATGTGTATACCCAAAATGGAGAAACAATATTACCCATTGTTATTAATTGCTTTTTAGGTTAAGAAAAATGGTAAAGGAAATTACTTTAAATAGTCATTAAAATAAAGGTGGAATTTAACATTTACATACTAGTATTATAAATTATGGGAAATTTTTGTACATTAGATAAGTTGTCTGGAGTTTCTGAAGCATCTTTAAATAGAAGCTGTTTTAGGTTTATTTTTCTAAGAAACTGCTGGCAAGTGAAAAGTAAAGTTCATTTCGTTGGGGATATATATAAATAATGAGTGCTAAATATTTGTTTTGGAGAGAGAAATGGCATTAATGCATCAATTGCTGTTTAGTTCCAGATTTTAAACATATTGTTAAAACAACAAAGCAAATTGTTCAAACATACTGTTGTGATTTTCAAAATTATAACACAGTTACATCATGTCAATATAGCTCTCCTTATAAAATATTGATACACAGATTGTATGTATTATGAAGTATGGTATATAGCATATATTGAATTTTATGTTTTATAGAAACTGCTTTTTTCAAGTAGAGCCATTTTTTATTGGGATTTTATAAAAACTCTACCTTTTGGCTAACATTTACCTTTAAGGCATTATATAGCCCTTTAGACAAATTTGGATCAATTTTTCTCTTTTGTTTTCTACTGAGCTGGTTCAAGTTAACATTTAGATTTTTTTTAAAGCCAACATAGATAAGAGTTTAATTTAATTTTGGTTTAGACCAAGTTGGTGTTTCGTCTTTTCTTTAGTTTTGAACTGGGAATTAAGCCTCAAGAATGACCACGTCTGGTGTTCCAGGCAGGCTCAGTCAGAGGAGCAGGTAACTCTTAATCTTGGAGTCTTGAGATTGAGTCCCATGTTGGTGGTAGAGATTACGTAAATAAATACAATTTTTAAAAAATGACCGTGTCTAGTGGGAAAGATCATCAGAGACACATGTGTCAGGAAGAATAAAAAATAAAAGAGGAAATTGTGTTTGGGGAGGCTGTTTGCTCAGCTATGCTATTGCATACTAGGAAACATTTGACTAATATAGGTACAGTAAAGCAAAGTCAGGTCACATTCAGTGATGACTGACTGTGAGTCAGCAGCCCCAGTCAAAAAACAAAACAGGAAAAACAACAAAGAAACAAAATTAAGTATATTTGAATCATGCATGATATCTGCTATACCCGTTTAGCTGATCACTGCCTGGAAGTTGCTAATATTTCCGTCAATTCAGGTGAACTTTCTATATCAAAAAGGGACATAGCCCCTCCCTCTTTTATTCCTTCAGTGGAGCTGGCTTCCCCTTTACTGTCTTCCAAGGATCTCGTAAGAGCCCACTCTGGGCACTAGGCTCTGTCCATTAGCTTCTCCACACCTCAGCTCCTTCATCTCTGGAACAGGCTGATTCATTATATTAACTCCTAGCCATCCCAAGCCTTGATAAGATGGGTCTTTTCCTTGACAAGGAGTGGGGAAGAGAGGGAAAAACAGAAAGCATTTAAAGGTAGTAGGATTAAAAAAATATAGATACGGGATATAGCTGGAGGATTCGTTGAGGTGATAATTATGTTGTTTGCTTTGATATGACTTATTCATTTTACAGACTTATTATTTAGCACCAGCCATTTACCCCCTATGCAGGCTCTGGTTATAAAAAAAAAAAAAAAAAAAAATACGGAGAACCCAGATCCAGGGACTCCTATTTTCATGGGAAATGATGATGAGAGAATATGGAAAAACTAGATATAAGCTCAAAGTGTTAGAAGCTCAATGTCATGCAAGCAGTAGACACTCAGAGCAGCACAATATCTGTCTGCAACATAGGAAATTCTCCGAGTGGAGGAGATGTTTGTCCCAAATTGGAAAGTTGGGTAAGGACTTCAGTAGGTCGGCTGGTGGGAGGGACTTCTGGGCAGAGTAAATGGCACGTGTGAAAAAGAAGAGGTTAGACAGCACCTGGCTTCTTTGGGAATCTGCACATAGTTTGTTTGCATGGCTGAAAAGCCAGGTGTGAGTGGAAGACATCTGGGATTCAATGGCAGACATGGAGAGAAGAACCCTAGGAGCCAGGCAGAGGTATTCAGATTTTATCCTGCAAGTGCTGTGATGATGCCCTTGAGGTGAGGAGGTCACAAAACCCAGAAGAGAATACATTTTTGAAAAGCATTCTTTCTCTGATTTTTTCTGTGTGAGAATTGTGTGTGAGCTTTGCAGGAGCAGTATGACTAGAATAGATACGGCAGACAGCAAATTCTTGTGGATTCAGCAGTGAGTTGGAAGGGTGATGGTAGAAACTGCTAAGGGTATAAGACATGGCAGGAAGTTTAGCGTGAAGTATAGAGTGATGTCTAAAGCAAGATTTCTTGGGGTACCTGGGTGGCTCAGTCAGTTAAGTGTCTACTTTCAGCTCAGATCATGATCTTAGGGTCCTGGAATCGAGCCCCTGCTCCGTGGGGAATCTGCTTCTCCCTCTGCTTGTTGCTCCCTCTGCTTGTGCACGCTTTCTCTCTCTCTGACAAATAAATAAATGAAATCTTAACAAAACAAAACAAAACAAGATTTCTCAACCCCAGCACTGCTGACATTTTGGGTCATATACTTCTTTGTTATGGGGCTGTCCCATGCTTTGCAGGAAATTTAGCAACATCCCTGGCTTCTACCCCCTAATGCTAGCAGCAGCGTCTCTGCTAGTTGTCTCTATGCATTACCCTGTTTGAGAAGCTCTAGATAAAGAGCAAGATGCAGGGTCAGGAAAATGTTTTCCTTTTGGAGGAACATTGTCTTTCTAGAGAATGAAGAAGGAATGGTGGGATAGACTGAGGGTAAAGGAAGGAGATGGAAAATGATGAACAAAGACCCCAGGGATGAAACTGGTGAGTCAAGACCTGAGATGACACATTGTATATGGGGTTGGGGGAGGGGAAGCTAGTATCCAGTGGTCAGCTAATGGACCATGCCCTCAGTTCAATGACTGTGCTTAGACCTCTGTGCACAGGGTCTTGGCAGGTGCTAAAATTTTTCCCTGTGTGGTCAGAAGTCATATTGTCAGTGTTTAAACTCCAGTCAAGCCATCTGTGGTAATGCTGTGACCTGAGCCCTGTACCTGGTCTGCTGCCTCCTACTTCATTTGCCGTTGCCCTTACCTCTGGGCGGGTAAGACTTACTACTAGTAGATTGGGAGTAGTGGTGGCTGGCCTGGGAAAGGCTTGGGAAAACAGTAGGGCTCTGAGGACCAGAGACAAGGGGATGGAGAGATCAAGTAGGAAATAGGATTGCACAGAGCAAGGGAGATGCTGAGAAGGGACTTGCCTCCAGCAGCTTTTTATTTTGTGCTAGTTTGGACTATAATAAAAGCTGTCCAACAAATATCTATCCACTGCCTCCTAGTAGCTTGTGCTGTTTTAGCTGTTGGTGAAAACATGTCAATTATTGTAGCCTGAGAGTGGCTTTTAGAATCTAGATTTAAAATTTGCTGATATTCTTATGACTAACAGGTTTTTTTTTTTTTTTCTTTTTTGGTGTGTATTTTGTTTTGTGCTTGAAATGATAAAAAAGTGTTCTCCTTTATACAGTAAATGAAAGTTTCTCCTTGGATGCTCATGCCTAATTTCTGAAGAATTTCATTTTGGTAAAGTTGGCTAGATTTCTTTCTCATCATTTCTTTTAAGCGTCTGATTTTAAAATAAGCCTTTTTCTTCTGTCAGTGACCTAAAGATGGTTTTGGATTTATATTTTATGACAGAAATGTTAAAAAGTGGCTGGTCAAAAGGTATATTTGGCTGAGGAGACATTTTTTTCACCCATTAGTTTTTAAATGATGATTGCGTATATATAGTAACTGAATTTCCTACAGAGTGTTCGCTGGGCTTGGGGATTGAATAACATTGCCATTCTGAGGGTTAATAAAAACATTAAATAACTTGTGTCTGGGAAATATCAATTGAGCAGATAATTGCTTATTCCCATTTCTGCTTGGAAGTGGCTGTACATGTTAAAATTCTGTGCCATAAAATGAAAACAGCTGAGCATATCGGGGCCCTGAACTGATGCATGCTGAAAGACACATCAATAAACCCTGGAGGCTACAAAGGAGAGAGATGGAATCCTTCTACTGGGAATTTGGTAACGAGGGGATAGGGAGTGTCTATCAGCAAATCTCAGCAAATAGCAAGAACTGAGGGAGAGAGAGCATTTTA
The DNA here is from genome assembly GCF_964662115.1 of Mustela nivalis. Lineage (NCBI taxonomy): Eukaryota > Metazoa > Chordata > Mammalia > Carnivora > Mustelidae > Mustela > Mustela nivalis. The sequence goes on along the minus strand of NC_139039.1, from coordinate 18,184,979 downwards.
AGGAGTGGGAATCTAACCAGCCAAATCATCAAAGAACATGTAAAATATATTGAAAGAAATTTCCACGGTAGGAGACCAATACAAGAAGTTCTGGGATTCTTTGTTTGTTTGGGATGCAAATATATTTAAGCAGAAAAACCATTCATGATTTTTGCCAATCTTCCTTAACTTTTATAAGCACTGTACTGACAGTGGTGTAAGTAGAAAAGCCAGAATGCTGTAGACTTCCATCCCTAATAATGTTATTCAGCTAAATTAAAAGAATGCTTAATGTTTTATTCAGATCTACTTTTTGAGTCCTACTGCATTCCCTGATTTCTTCGCCTCATCTTTCACTTCATTAATATTTACCAACTTTTCTGAATTTAGTAACTAGCTTGAATTTAGTAACATATGTTTACCCGAATTTCCTTCCAACACTAATTGTCTTTAATTCTCACATAAAACATATGAACTAGAATTTCTCTGTTCCTTCAGGAAATAACATTCCTAAGCAGAAATTAGGTGGTTCTCTAGTGGTCCCCCCTCCTCCTTTGGCAGTTTTAGTCAGAAATGGTCACATAGAATTAATCCCAAAGCTCTTGTGTTTATCCCTCTCTATCCCTTTTCATTTTTCTTCGCTCCATCCCGCCCACTTCCCTTTTCCCTTTCACAGACATTGACTGGTTACTTACTACCCACTAGATTGAGTGTCCAGTGCTAATTAAGGGAAATCTGACACCCCACCCCCCTTGGTGGAGCTTGAAGTGGGGAACATAAGTATCAGAAGGGTCGTGTTACATTTAGCTGGTGTGTCAAGTGTTTCAAACATTTGAAAATAACACTAAAGATAAGTTTACTGCAAAGATTGGTGGTAACGATGGAGCAAGGCTCAAAGAATCAGCTGGAGATTGGAAAACTAGTCTTAGAAATAGAATCAGGGGAAGCAGGAACTTTAGCATTTATCTTTGAGCAGGAAGCATCAGATCAACATCTTGTTACTGGGATATCATGTGATACTGCCAGACTAACTTTAGTGGGTCAGAAGCCTAAGGCCTGTGGGGGAGGAATGGCCACCTCAGTCTGGTTGCATGCTACTTACAGACTGCCCTGGAGCTGGAAGGGGACTTACCTTCCAAGGGTCAATACAACAAGGGAATTTAGAACAGGACACTGCAGGGAAGGGAGAAAAGTGGCAGAACAGCATCCCCCTTTCTCATCCTTCAAACAAAATTAAAACCAAAAATGAGACAAATAGTTGCTATGATTAGTATAAATTTACAATGGGAATAAGTCAGAATGTGATCATAACCTCCAACTATACATATTTTTATTTTTTTTTAGATTTTATTGATTTATTAGAGAGAGAGCATGAGCCGAGGGAAGAGGCAGAAGTAAAGGAAGAAGCAGGCTCCCCGCTGAGCAGGAATCCCTGGGATCATGACCTGAGCTAAAGGCAAGCTGTTAACTGACCCCCAGTGTACCCTCCAATTATATATTTATTACAGTTCTACCTCAGGAAGGATTTGAAAAGGTTGAGTAGAAGACAGAAGTAAAACAAAATTGTTGAAATGGTAGAGAGGTAAGAATCGATACTATTCTCATGGAGTTCTAAGGATTTTGTCTATCTTATTAACACCTGTATCAGGAGTACCAAGACCTTGGCCTGATGCAGTAGATGCTCAATAAATATCTACTGAGTGGCTGTGGGCCAGGACATGGGAAGTAATCCTTTAGATAATTTTTTCCCATTTTGCTTACCTGGCTGGGAAAGGACCAGGTCAAGTGAACAAAGGAGACCAAGGTTAGAGACTGACAAAGAGGCAGGGGGATTTAAACTGCCATCCCGCGCAGCATTTAGGGTACTGGTTTTCAACATGAAACATGGAGCCTCTGGATAATCAGGCAATTTCAGCATGAGGTTCTGAACAGAGAAGACCGGATTGGTTCCCATTAACTTGCAAGTTGAAGAAACTTTGGCAAGTTGTGAACCTCTTTTTTAGTTCCACATTTATAAAATTAGAAAGTACTTAGCTTACAGTATGAATATGGAAGACAAAAAAGATCATGAATTTGAAAGCACTTTGAAGATTTCAAGGTAAAAATATTGTTGTTTATAAAATCACCCTAAGGAGACATATTTGTTTGCTTCAGAAGAATAAAGATTTTATTTATTTATTTGTCAGAGTGATAGTGAGAGAGAGCGAGAGAGGGCATAAAGCAGGGGGAGTGGCAGGCAGAGGGAGAGGGAGAAGCAGGCTCCTGAATAAGCAGGGAGCCCAATGTGGGAGTCAAACCCAGGACCCTGGGGTCATGACCTGAGCTGAAGACAGACACTTAACCGACTGAGCCACCCAGGTGTCCCTAAAAGAATGATTTAAAATATGGACCCCAAACAAAAAATTAAGGGTGACCTTTTTTTTTTTAAGGGCCACCCTTTTTATAGAAGAAAAAAATATTATTTGAATCAGAATCAGCTCCAGGTAACCTTTATTTCAAGCATCTTTTCAGGGATAAACCTGGACCAAAAAAAAAAAAAAAAAAAAAGTTCTTAAGAAAAAAGATTGGGACAAATTAATTAACCCAAATTTGGTGTTTGTTTAAGGAGTGTGAATTAGTCACAACAAAGCTGATAAACTGATTTATACCTTGAGTGAGAAAATTCAACTTACTGTTAAAAATATAATTTAAAGTCCAATGAACAAATACTATTTCCCACGACAAACATCTTTTTTAAACTTTGTAGTTATAATGGGACCATATCACACAGGGCCAACTTCATGCTTTAATGCTATTTGACTGCTTTCCTGAGAGATGAAAACAAAACAAAAAACAAAAAAGAAAAAAACAGTCACAACAAGTATAATAAAACAGCCCACACTCTTTCTCCTTCTTGAATGAGAGTAATCATAAATAAGAATTCTAACAAAAAAATAGAGCATGCATAGTTTTAAACTTGGGGCAGTTCTTCTCTGGTTGATCTCTAATAGTTTATTGTCCTAGATCATCAAAATAAAGTCTTCCACAGTCTGTCTTTTGTGTTGCTGAGAAGAATTATGCTTGGCATACTATTTGAATTCTCAAAGTAGTTATGATCAATATAATTATTTCCTTTTTAGTTTTCCCATCAAATAGAATTGCAGCTTGTAGTCTTTAACCCAAAACATATTACAAATATTGAAGCTTATAATTCAAACTTAAATTCCATACTTGTTATTTTTTTTCACACCTTTTACAGAAAACTCAGGTACTACAGTAAACATTTTTTTTGATACATAGTAACCAACATTGATTAATACATTTGTTGAATGGGATACAGAATTGAATTGTGAAAGAAGAAGACTTGATAGGCTTACCATTCTTTTTTCTTTTTATAGCAGTTGGATCTGTGGTTGGGGAGAAGTTAGTTTCAATTGTATCTAATTTAGTAATTAATAATAAGCACCTCCAGAGTAGAGGTGCTTTATAGAAGATGGTAAATATGTTTGAGACACAGCTTTATATTCAAGTAGCTTCCAGACTAATTGGTAAAAAGAACTGTACATATAAAATGAGGGCTAGACTTGGTACAGACTATGAAGTTAATAGGGGCTCACAGTGAGGAGTAAATTTAAAGTTCAGGACAGTGATCTGCGTGTTATTTGCCAAACTCCTTGTCATCCAGCCCACGTTTTGGAAAGCCATTATTAATTGAGATATTTAAGAACAATAATAAAACCGCTTCCTTAGATTGATATTTAAAGAGAATTTAAAATGAAATAGAATTTTTCAGATGAAAAGATTCTTTGAGATTATGTATTCCAGTGCTTTAATTTGAAGGTTAAAAAAAATAGGACATAGAGACTATTCATAACTACTGCAAGGTCACACTGCATATCAGAGACATTGAAGCCACACTTTATATTCTTTTTTGTGTCTAGAAAGATATTAGTGACATTTCTTCTAGAAATACATGAGAGGCAGGTAGACTATGGGAATGTCTCTTCTCTCTGTGGCAATAGGAAAATACTTCACCTTTTGTGGAGTCCACCTCTGGTGATACTATATTAAAGTCTTCCCATCAAATATCATTGCAAAATATAGCTTTTCATTTAACCCAAGACATATTCAAAATATTGAGATATTTGGGGGATATGGAGGATTATGGGATACATATTATGGGATACTACGTGTAAGTAACACAAACGTGTTACTGTTGGGTAGGAGGAAGAATGAAGAGGTCACTCCTGTGATGGATTCCTTTCTGCCCTGAGGCTGTGTCACTGGCGTCTTTGAGAATCTTTTTGTTCAATTGAACAAACATTAATGAAGTAGTAACTGTGTGCAGGGCATGTGATTAACAGGAGCCTCAGGGTGATCAAGGACAACGAAGGGTTATTCTGGGCTCTTAATTGTTCCCATTTGCCTTTTTCAGGAGTGATGCTTGTTATCTTTCTTTCTCAACCCAACTGTCTGCTACATTTGGAACTGAAAGTGGGTAGACAGTAGGGAGGATGTGTCAGCCGTCTCATGCCTTGACTCATTCTCTCTGCCCACATTTTACAGGTGTTTTCACCTCAGCTGCACCGAGGTGCTTTTCCTCGGCGTGCCCTTTGGTTTCTCTGATGCTCTGGTGTAGAACTGGGGAAATGCATATATATATATATATCTGGAAGTACAAGGGCATTACCATATAGGGCAGTGGTTCTCAAGAATGACTAACATTGGCATCTGGGAATGATTAAAAAAATATATTCCTGGGTACCGCCTGCAGATATTCCGACTTAGTGTTTTACACTGCAGTGGGAATGAGGATATTTAAAAACCCTCTAAGTGATTCTGATTAGCAGCCAAGATTGAGAACCATAAAGAGCTCTCTAGCCTTGACCAATGGTGGATAAAACTGGTAGAAAAACATCTCTTGAGTGGAAACTTCTCAGTGCATTCTATATAATCAACTCATTCTGCATAAACTCCTCCGTGTCCCGGTGGGGTCGAGCCTCCATTACCCACAGTGGTAATGAGTTACAAAATGTGCCTTTGAAGTCATTTTCCCTCATTCCCTACTTCATTCTTCCAAGAACTCACTCCTCTTTCCAGGAATTAATTACAGATTACACTACCTGCGCTAGGGTCCTTATCTCAGGCTCTATTGTTGAGAAGGAACTTGGGCTAATGTTAGGCAGAAAAACCCAGGGCTTAATCTGGCTCTCACTGCCTGGCCCTCATGGGCACATATGGAGGAATTAGATGTTTGTTCCACAGTAAGTAGGTGTAAGAGTTTTCTCCTTGCTTTTCCTCCTGGTCTGTTTTCCAGCCTATGTTTAAATACACAAAAGGCAGGTATTCTCATACACTTTATTAGTGTTGTAACTTTTAAAGTTCCTTGTGGCAGTTCCTATTAGCCTTTTTGGGTAATCTGTACTGCTCTTTCCTAAATATTTCCTCAATTGCTGGAGACTTTTCGTTATGTTTATAAGTTGTAATAAGGATGGGAGAGTACATGGATGTTAATGTTCTCAGTTTTAAATGTGCCACTTCATACTCTCCTGTCACTTCATCATCTCTAGTTACGAGCCCCACAGTCTTTTCTGCTGTGCTCCTTTTCAGTCTGTAAATTATTGGAAGGACCTTTGGGTCTCCTGTGGTGGAGGCAGAACAGGGGGTATCATGTGGACTCACTCGAACATCATGGAAAGAGTCCTTCACGTCCTTTTAGGGATATCATGGTCCTTTATTAGGCTAGGAGATATACATCTGTCTATCTATCTATCTACCTATCCGATATGCACATATGTGTAGGTATATGAGAGTTACTAACATTTCAATACATTTAGAGTCTGGGTTTTTTTTTTTTCTTTTTTTTGGTGCCAGTTTTACATACAGTTTTATTTAAGACTTTGTATTTTCCACTTAACAATACAGTGCTTATAAAGCACACTGTTTATTTCATTTCCCTGGGCACATATTCCATATTCAAGTATCAATGCCCAATTTATTTACTATAGCAATTATAGTAATTTCATTTGTATGGAATTTGCTATGAATTTGGGTTCTTTGAATAGTTTGTGTGATTTATTCTCTCCTTCTGGTGGTGCCTCCTCTGGGCCCACCATTGAAGAGGCTGATTAAGCCAACCTGAGAATAGGTCTAGCATTGTTCCATACATTTATAGTCTTTAAAAAAGGTTAGGTGAGCCTGGATGGCTCGATCAAGTGGTAGGCTTTGACTCAAGTCATAATCCTGGGGTCCTGGGATTGAGCCCCATGTTGGACTCCTTGCTTAGTAGAGAACCTGCTTCTCCCTTTCCCTGTGACAGAGGAAGAGAGCAACAGCACAATCAGAGGGACCTGCAGAGGGAGAGGAAGAAGCAGACTTGCCGCTGAGCAAGGAAGCCTGATGTTGGCATTGATCCGAGGACCCTGGGATCATGACCTGAGCCAAAGGCAGATGCTTAACCGAATGAACCACCCACACTCCCCTCAAATAAAGTCTCAGAAAAATAAGATTAAGTTTTCTAACTGGGTAATGTTGAAACATAGTAGTTATTATAACTGAACACAGTACATAGGAATTTACAAGAGTGATATAGAATTCTGAGCATGCATGTGGTGTTTTTATATATCACCTTTGCTTTTTTGAAGATTTATTTATTTGAGAGAGAGAGCATGAGCAGGCAGAGGGGAAGAGGTTGAAAGAGAGAAGCCAACTCGCTGCTGAGTGTGGAGCCCAACTCGGGGCTCTAACCCCGAGCTCCTGAGCCGGATGCTCAACCAGCTGAGCCACCCAGATGCCTCCTATATGTCACCTTTATTGAAGCATAATTTACCCATATTAAAATACAGCCACTTTAGAGCTGTATTTTAATTGAGCTATTGTATTTATAGCTCAATGAATTTTGACAAATATGTATATCTGGGTAATCACCACCACAATCAAGGTAGAGAACATTTACTGTCTCCCCCAGAAAGTTCCTTCATGTTCCTTTGATATTAATTCCCTTATCTCCAGGTCCCGGCAACTACTGACTTGTTTTATGTCAGTACCTATTCTAGAGTTTAGTACATTTGGACTCCTACAGTATGACTCTTGTGTTTGGCTTCATCTGTTCAGCATGATGGTTTTGCGATTTATCCAAGTTGTGGCATGCATCAGTAGTTCTTTCTTATTTTATTTGGCTTCTTGTACTGCTGAGCAACAGTTGTACCACAGTTCACCTGTTGACGGACATTTGGATTGTGTCCAGTTACTAGCTGTTATGAATATAGCTGGTGTGAATACTCTGGTCCTGGTCTTTGTGTAGACGTGTCTTTACATTCTTGGATAAATGCTTAAAGAATGGAGATGCAAGGTCATATGGTATTTTTAACTTGATAAGAAACTACCAAATTAACTCCTCTCCAATGTAGTTCCACCACATGTCAAGTATGAATTTCTCAATTGCTCCATATGCCTACCAACACTGATATTTTCAGTTTATATAATTCTTTTTTTTTAAAGATTTATTTATTTATTTATTTATTTGACAGACAGAGATCACAAGTAGGCATAGAGGCAGGCAGTGACAGAGAGAGGAGGAAGCAGTCTCCCTGATGAGCAGAGAGCCCTATGCGGGGCTCGATCCCAGGACCCTGAAATCATGACCTGAGTTGAAGGCAGAGGCTTAACCCACTGAGCCACCCAGGCGCCCCAGTTTATATAATTTTTATTATTCTAATGGATGTGAAGTAGAATCTCATCATAGTTTAAATACAAATTTCTCTGATGACTAATAATATGGAGCAACTTTTCATGTTGTTATTATCCCTTTGGTTATTTCTTTTGGTGTAGTTTCTGCTAAGGTCTTTTGCCCATGTTTTACTTAGGTGTCTTGGTGGTACTTATATCATCAAAGTTGTTGAATTTATTGTCATAAAGTGCTCAAAATACCCTTTATTTACTCTTTGAAGCCTATAACTCCAGTGGTGTCCTATCTTTTATTCCTGATCTGAAAATTTGTGCCTTCTTTCTTCTCTTCCCTTGGTTAGTCTGACGAAAAGTTTGTAATTTTATTGATCTTTCACAAGAATCAGCTTTGTTCTGTTGGTTTTGTTTTCTATATTTCTGAATTCTTTTCCTTTATTATTTTTCTTTTGGTTTTAATTTGTTCCATTTTTTTATGATGGTAGCTTAAATAGTGGGTATTTAGACTTTCTTTTATTATGGAAGTGCCTAAAAATAAATATTACACTTGAAGCACTGTTTTGCTACATTCCACAAGTTTTGGTATTTGTGATTCTATTAAAATTACTTTCTAGCTTTTTTTATGATCCTTTTTCTTCTGCCTTATGGCTTATTTAGAAATGGGTTGCTTAAATTTTAAATATTTAGAAATTTGGAATTTTGGGGGGCTTATTTTTAATTCTAGTCAGAGAATTAACTGCATGATAACTAAACTAATCTTTTCAAATTTACTGATATTTGAATGCCAGCGTGTGGCTCCTCTCATTGAATGTACCATGTGTAATTGGAAAAATATTTGTGTGTTGTGCTGATAATTGGTTAAGTTATTTTACAACATTATGAGTCTTCATTATCCTTACTGATTTTTGGCCTGCTACTGTCAAGTTTCAAAAGAGTAGTGTTGAAATCTCTATTTCTCCTTTTAGTTCTATTAGTGTTTGCTTTATGTACTTTGAAGCTGAATTATTATGCACATATTTAGGATTCCTAGGTCTTCTTGATGAATTGATCATTTGTCATTACAGGATTTCCCTTTTTTCTTGCTGATAATATTTCTTCTTCTTAAGTCTGCTTTTTATGATATTAAAAGCATTTTCTTTTTTAATTTTTAGTATTTATATTGTACATCTATCTTCATCCCCTTATTCTCTTATATTTAAAGTGAGTTTCTCATCGATAGAATATCATTCTTGAATTTTTATCTGATCTCATGATCTCTGGTATTTATTTAGTTCATTTTACATTTAATACAATTATTAACATAGTTGGCTTTAGGTCTGCTATTTTCTATTTGTTTTCTATTTTGCCATCTGTTCTTGGTTACTTATTTTTCTTTTGGATTAAATTTTTTAATATGACATTTTATTGCAACTACTGGCTTAGTAGTTGAAACATTTTTTTGTGATTGCTCAAGGGCTTATAAGGGGTGTGTATGTGTATATATATATACATACATACATATACATTTATATTCCTCTGTGGGCATTGTGTTTTTTCTTTGGTTGCTTTTAAGATTTTTCTCATTATCACTATTTTAATTAATGTCATGGTGTGCCCTTTTGGGCGTGTGTGTGTTTATCTTTTTTCAAATAATCTTTTTACTTAAGTATGGTATACACACATAAAAGCAATCAAATCAAAAGTGTACAGGTTGAACATCATAAAGTGAACATGCTCATTTAACCACAATCCTGATGAAAATTAAAATGTTACTTGCCCTATGGAAGCTCTTTTATAAGTCCCTTTCTAGGCATTACTCTTACTATCTACCTAAAAGAAATTGCTCTCCTGATTTCCTACATGAGAAATTAGTTTTCCCAGATTTGAAACCTTATGTAACTGAAATTGTGCTTTGAGTTGTATTTGTGGCTGGGTCTTTTGTTTTACATTCTGTTTGTGAGATTTAATAAATGTTATTACATGTAGAAAGTTTTTTTTCATAATTGTTACTTTTGTTTGTATCCCCACACATATTTACCACTATATTGTTGATGGACATTTTAGTAACGTTCATTATGTGGCTTTGGTACACATATACATTAAGTTTTGTTGAGTATGTCATTAGGATTGGAATTGCTGGGCCTTAAGGTAGGAAAAGTTTCAGTTTTCGTATCTACAAATAGTATACGGAAATGGTTGTACAAGTGCTCTCTCAGCTTCCTTTCTGTTTCTAGCAAGCTATCCCTGAACTCCCTAATGACTCCATATCTTATGCAGGTCCAGGAAGAGCAGGCAGCAGAGAAAGAGGACAGTATACTGTTAGGGGTAAGGGCTGACAGAAAAAGATAGTTGGGGATCTGTTTCTCTCTCATACCACTGACAGCTTTGGGCTTTGTCCACATCTAGTCTGGTCTCTGGAAATGCATGTAGGCAATTGAGACTTTGTCTACTGGAGGGAAATCACTTGTCTTAGGTGCACAGTGAGGCTTACTTTCACAGTCTTCTAAAGGGTACAGCTTCATTCCTTTCTTAAATATCAGACAGTTCCATCTACATATTCTCCATAAAAACCCATTTACCCTATTTGAAGCCCTTTGAGGAGGGAGACTGGTTGGCTTTCTGTTACCTAAATTGTCTTTTGTGGCTATTCTTGGCCCACTAATGACCTGCGAATCTCTGACACACCACCCTTTACTCTTTGGTGTGATTCAGATTTCATAGATTTTTCAAGTGTGCTGGCCTTACATTTCCCACCTCTCCTATAGTCACATAAATTGGATGAAGGGTAAGTGGCCTATTCTCTTGGCTTTCTGAATGCCTCCCTTCAAAATTCTCTTTGTCCTTTGTTATGTCTTTCTATGGTGAATAAAAGTCTCGAAACCATTTCTGTCTGGCCCTGATAGAGTATGGGAGTTTAGCACTAGGAATATAGGTCCCTTTGAACTGGGCAGTTAAAAATATTATCTCTCTGATCTGAGCTATAAATTGTCTCCATGTATTTCTATACTCTAGCTCAGACTGGAGGTTGGGGAGGGTCTAGAAGTTACTCTGCACTCTTGTGTTAACCTTGGCTTACTTTTGGTCCTTCAAAGCCTTTCACAATCATAATTTTTTTCACCTCCTATTGCCAAGTGCCTGATTTCCATACATTCTTAATTTAAATTGCCAAGGAAGAGAATCCCACTGGTGCATGTTGTATCTTTGTGCAGAAATTCTAATGTCTAATCATCTCCCAGGCAGCTGGTGACTCTGTGGGTTGACCTGTTTTGCATTCTTTTTTGCCAGAAGTGGGGTAGGGGTCACTGGTAGAGAGAAAAGTTTAGAGGGGTTTTTGATGTCCTAGAATGATGTTTTTGCCCTGACCAGTCATCTGTAGCACGTGTCTTTTGTGCAATATTTCCAGTTATAGTGATGGATTTGTACTACCTTCTGTATCTTATAACCAATAGTGTGAGAAAGCAAAATCCCCGGGTCAGGAGTTCAGTGTGTGGCAGTATGACTAGAACCTTCTCTGTATGAAACTAAGAAAAATACAGCCAGGGAAGCTCTGCGTTACTGCTTTCATTTTGTTTTGGTATAGGTCTGTCTGGATGATCAAAATAGATGGGAAAAAGGCATGGTGGGGCAAGAATCATATTCCCTCACTTCCTGAAGTTTCAAGGCTTGTTTTGAGAGAGCTCTCCTCCTACTATCCCTTCTCCCTGTATCCTTTCATGGTGAGGTCATGTAGAGTTTACTAGAGATGTTTACGTGTATATTACCTATAATCTTGAGTAGGCACATCTCTCAGTGGTGGGCAGCATTACAGGTTTGAAGCTCAGCAGCTTGTTAAGAGTTTTTTTTTTTTTTTATTAACTTGATAATGCTAAACTTGATGTCTTTTCACAGCACTGTTAGAAATTACTGGTATTGCTTTTACCTTTTGTTTATTTATAGACATCCTAGATCTTTAACCCCATGTTATATATATTTTTTCCTAATATTTTTGGATAAGAATTTTTAGGTTGACATTATTATGATTACAAGTATACAAGCAGGTATCTCAAAAATTTGCGATGGATGGCAAGGCTGCTATTATGCTTGATACTTAACCCAGTGAAGATGCAATTAATTGAACAAAGAGCTGGAGTGATGTCAGCCCTCAAACTGCAGATCTTAGAAAGGTTTTTGAATGTTTGAGAGCAGCGAATTTCCGTGAATGGAATGGTTAGTCATTTTGGTGCATCTTGGGGGGGAAATTAGGCCAATTTTCAGCATGATCCACTTTTTAGCACTATCCCCACAAGGTTTTCTGAGATAACACAGCAGTCACAGATACTAATAGGCTTTATATCTACTAAGTTGTTGGCATTTTATTTTGATATGCTGATAGAATAAGCCTCAAGCATACTTACCAGAGTGCAATAGCCTCCAGCTGCCAAATACTAGATTTAATTATTTATTAGGACTAACATGAGTATTTAGACATACTCCTTGCAGTACTGTGCATAAGCATTATTAAAACTGAAATTAGGGGTCCAGTTACACTCCATCTAGAGTGTGAGAATGCCAGCATTTTGGGACCTTGGAGATGACCTACTTCATTCTTTGTAGAAAAGAAAAATTAAGACCCCAGGAAAAGGGAACGAGTTAAGTAAGGTTATAGAGCTGTTTTGAGGCAGAAACACAATACAATCCCTGCTCGCTTGTTCTTCAGTCCCAGGATTTCCCCATTTTTTTTTTCCAATTCCTTTATTTATTTTTTTTCTTTTCTATGTATTTTGCCATGGCAATCTTAACAAAATCTTATCCTTTATCCCCATGTTTAAATTTCTTGCCATTACTATCTCTTTATAAATAAAAATCTGAATCGTTATTGGAAGGAAAACCCATGCTCCTCCACTGGTGTGTATCTCCTTTATTATTACACTCACGATGCTTCTGGCACCAGATGTATGGGGACTTTTCCCCTTCCACCAAACAATTCTGTGGTACCAGCTGGGTGTCCTACAGTTTAACTCAATGCTGACACTGTCAACCTGGAGATGGCACCAGATCCCACAGGTTAAGGGCTCAGTCCCACAAGACCGCCCCCCCACCCCCGCCCATTTCAGATATAGTCACAAGCCCTAGTTGTTCTTGTGCTCTGACCATTTGGCTATTGGCTATGAATTGGTGGTTCCTACAAATACCTTCTCATACTGAATTATTTGCTAGAACGGCTCACAGAATTCAGGGAAACACTTACATTTACCAGTACATTATGTAATAAAAACTAGGATAAAGGATACAGCCAAACAGCCAGATGAAGAGATATATCGGACGAGGTCTGGAAGAGTCCCTAGTGCTAGAACTTCCACTTCCCTCCCTTTTATTCAAATTCTGTATATATATATATATATATATATTTTGCAATTTTCTGTAACTAGGAAATGTAAAGGAATTATCTCCCGATTATAATTAATACTAATTATGGCTACTGGGAAGCTACCTATGTAACTACTATGCTGTATCTAGGGTCTAGGCAGCTATGATGAGTTACAAGAGATTGCCTAATAACTAAATACAAACTTACTGATGCATATAGAAAGTCATTTGTATTAATATAATTAAGAGACCCTACCTAACCCTGATGAAAAATTACCTGAAAGTAACAGAGGACAGAGTCCTTATTTTAAAGTAAATGAACTATTGGGAGAAATTACGATTAGTCCAGCCATAATTGGATTTAATGAGACTGAATAGAAACAAATTAGACATAATTGGAAGTTAGACAGAAGTCAATTAAATCCTTATAATTTTAGCTTTATAAAAGTTATTGAATTAAATGACCAGCATCAGTTAACAAAGGAAATAGAGCCATGAAGTACATTTCCAGGAAACTGGTACTTTTTTAGGGGAAAAGTATCATTTTACTTAATGATTAAAATCCAGTGAAAATCAGTTGAAACAATTTTGCAGCCTTACTTCAAAAGAAGTAATTATGCAAATTTTAGTTTTGCCTACAAAGTGCTGCAGAAGTTGTTTTAAGGAATCAAGGAGAAGAACTTGATAGAACAAAATAACATTTATAAAACTCATTGAATTCAGAATTTGGAGTCAAGATATGCTTGCTTTTAACTGTGTATTCACTTCAGGGCTGGCTTAGCTGTCTGAGAATTGCAGTTGGCCCATTATAGAAATCGTGTTATTGAAAATATGTTCACCACCTTGCTCTTTATAGACCTGCTCTGGGCATTAGTCCTTATTCCTTCAGCATCACTGTCAACCCCAAATGGCATTACACTAAAGGTCCCCAGTCAGTTTTTATTTGGTAACAAGTAAAGTTCTGTGCAACTGGTCACCCAGGAACTCAATCAATGCTAATAAACTGCTTACCAACACCATCTCCTCATACTATAGCCAAGGTCAATTAGAGTGTTGGGATTTCTGTTTCCTGGGTGTGCAAAGAAATTTATGTCATCACCCACTCTGTGATACTTAATGACCTTCAAAAGGGATTCCAAGCATGTACTGACTTGGAAATGTGATTGAATTATATTGTAGCTTTGATTCTCTAATGGTGACAAAAATATTAATTCTGCAGTGATGGCAGCAAAGGTAAGAACAGTAGCAAATTGGGCTGAGGAGATAAATCTATATGAGATGCACAATGCAACAAAGGCTTATAGACGTTAACCTTTAGATACATTATGTCTGAAATAAAACCAATTCCGTATACACTGTAGGCATGGTAAATTCTTCACTGAAGCATGTTCTCTGCAGTTCTTATTTTTTTTTTTTTTTAAAGATAAGTGCATATTAAATCAGGTTAAAGTCCAGTGGAATTATGACATCAAGGAAGTCAGATTTTGTACAAAGATATGAAGAATATAAGAATTATATGCCCAGGGCGCCTGGGTGGCTCAGTGGGTTAAGCCACTGCCTTCGGCTCAGGTCAGGATCTCAGGGTCCTGGGATCGAGTCCCGCATCATGCTCTCTGCTCAGCAGGGAGCCTGCTTCCCTTCCTCTCTCTCTGCCTGCCTCTCTGCCTACTTGTGATCTCTCTCTGTCAAATAAATAAATAAAATCTTAAAAAAAAAAAAAGAATTATATGCCCAGATTTTGGAGAATAAAGAACAAATATTTGTAGATGAGAACTATCTCCCAGGGGTGCAGGACTATTAGTTTCAGCTCAGGTTGTGAGACCGTGCCCCATGCTGGATTATATGCTAAGTGTGGAGTCTACTTGAGATTCTCTCTCCCTCTTCCCCTCCTGCTCATGCTTTCTCCCTCTCTAAAATAATAAATAAGTAAATCTATATATTTTTTAAAGAGAAATATCTTCCATTTTTATCCTTTATAAACCAGAACACATCCAGCCCAACCCAGCTATGACTCTCACATAACCCAACATCATCCCTGACCAAGGGCATGTAGTGACCCTTTGCATCTCAGGAAAAAGGTGGGGAGGCACAAGATTCTTGACAAGGGCTGCTACTGCTTTTGTGGTGGTATGCATGGAGATGCCATGTTGAAGGTGATAAATTTCTTAAGAATTAGTTTAAAGTCAAATGACTGAAATAGCTATCACTGATCTCTAAGACTTTCAGGGCTTCAGTTAGTCCTTTGCATTACCAGATGATAGAAGCAATGTTTACAGTCACAGAAGGCAACACTTTGGCAGGAGCTAGAGTGAAAGAAGCGGAACCAAGAAAGATCCAACACAGAAAAGCACCTAACAGTGAGGACTGGCCCTGTGTAATGTGGGTCAGAAGGTCATCTTGGGTCCCATTTTCCAGATCATACCAGTCCTTTGTGATTTCCATCCCTTCCTGTACTAATCACCGTGAGTCTGAATGGAAGAAAGAAATGCATTATCTCCATCTAGAAATAGAAATAAGAAGCAGAGCATTGAAGTAGAAATAATGGTGGGGGTGGAAGATGGAAACCTTGAAACGTGAGACAGAATAGAGTTTGAACTTCAGCTGTTACTGCTCTAGTTCTTTTCCTAAAACCTATTCTGTTTTTATTAAAAATGTAGAGCAAATGCTTCTTGCATATATAATATTATGCTAAAATTTGATAAACATTTTATGATGTGAGTCATCAGGAGGGAGGATTAAGGGACTGGTTATTTTAGTTGTCTGCTCCTTTACCAGTAGGGACAGAGGCCGTGGTTCTTGGGCTCTGTGCTGAGTCTGAGTTGTTGGCTAGTCAACCTGACACTTTCAGCATGAACTTCAACTCAAAAGATCAGTAAGATCCAGATCGAATTCCAGTTTCAGCTGCATGATGTTTTATGAATTCCTTAACCTCTCTGACTCAGATTTCTCACCTGTGGAGTAGATGGAATATCTTTTTAAAGGTTTGAAAAATAGACCAAAATAACATCTATCAAGTATTTAGTAAAAATGTTTGAAGAGAGCAGGTATTTGATAAAAGATAAGTATTATAATTTTTAATAATTTGATCTCTGTGTAGACTTTATTTTGGAAAATGGATTTCAGTAAGGTTATACAAATGATATTACATCATAAGCTCTTAGAATTTTTCTCTTCAGGTAGAAACAACAATTTGGCTACTTATAGAATGGTTGATTTTTTTCTTTTTGCCCTTCAGAAATTTATATTATCCTCTCCATTTTTTCTACCTTCTAGACAAGGTGGAATGGGATTGGAGTTTGGAATTTACCTATAAACCTAATGAACTCAGTGTGTTATTTGTTGATTTAAATTTTGTTCAGGGAAGGGGAATGTCGAAATCTATTTTTAATTGCCAGTTAAACTTCTGTAAAGGCTATTTTATCATTCAGGTTTTAAGTTTATTCTTCAGTATTGTACTTTTGTGGAAAATCATCCATCTAATCCATGTTTTCAATTTTATTACTGTAAAATTATTCATATCATAATCTTCTAAATTTTTGCTATATCTGCAGGCATATCTTGTATTTCAGTCATTTTTGGAGAGTTTCTCATTTTTAAAAAATATTTTATTGAAATATTTTAAAAATATTTAAAAAGTTTTTGATTTAAATTTCAGTTAGTTAACATACAGTGTTATGTTGGTTTCAGATGTACAATATAATGATTCAACACTTCCATACAACAATCAGTGCTTACCACAACAGCACTCGTTAATCATCATTACCTATTTCATCTGTCACCCTAACCACCTCCCCTCTTGTAACCATCAGTTTGTTCTCTATTCTCTTCTTTATTGATCCATTTTAAAGAGGATTGATTATCAATCTTTTGAGAGAAATAAAGTTGGGTTTTGTTGAACTTTTCCATTGAGCTTTCTCTCCATTTAATTACTATTTGCTCTTAGTTTTATTATTTCCTTTCTTCCTGTTTCTTTAAATTTACTCTGTCTTTTCCCCTTTTTAACCTTAGATTCTCCATTCATTAATATATTTAGTGAGGTAGAAAAATAAATAACATAAAAATTACCATTTTAAATATTTTTTCATCTTAACTATGTTTAAGTGTATAGTATAGTAGTGTTAATATTTGTACAATATTATATGACAAATCCCTAGACCTTTTTCATCCTGAAAAATTGAAAGTCTGTATCCATATTATAAAAGCTCTTTTCTTCCTTTCCCAACCACTGGCAGCTGTATTTCTACTTTCTGTTCTAAGAGTTTGACTACTTTAGATACCTCATAGAAGTGGAATCACGTAGTATTATTTTGTGAATGACATTTCACTTAGCATAATGTTCTCAAGGTTCATCCATTTGTAGGATATGACAGGATATCCTTTTTAAAGACTGAATAATATTCTATATGTATATTTCATATTTTCTTCATCTGTTGATGTACATTTAAGTTGTTTCTACCTTTAGACTACTGTGAATAATGGTGCAATGAACATGCAAATGTCTCTTCAAGATCCTGATTTAATTTCTTTTGGGTACATACTCAGAGGTAGAATTGTAGGATCATTTAGTTCTTTCATTTTTTTTCGTTTATTTTTGTTTTTTAGCTTTATTGCAGTATAGTTGACATGTACAATTTTAGGATATTTAAGTGTACAGCATGATGATTGAATATATATATACATTGTGAAAGGATTCACTCCAGCAAGGTAATTAACACACCTATCACATAACATATTTATCTTTTTAAAAAATATTTCGGTGAGAACATTTAAGTTCTACTTTGTTAGCAAATATCAATTATACAATATTGTGTCAGTAATTGTAGCCATTAGGTTGTATACTAGATCCTCAGGGTTTATTCATTTTATAACTGAAAGTTTGTACCCTTTTACCAACTTTGTCCTGTTTTCCACAACCCCTTTTCTAATCTGTTTTTAGATTTGACTTCTAAAAAATGATGACATGTGATGTGGAGCATCTTTTCATATGCTTATTTGCCATCTGGATATCTTCATTGGTGAAGTATCTGTTAGTCTTTGGCTTATTTTTAAATCAGGTTGCTTGCTTTTCTATTGTTAACTTTCAGGAATTCTTTGTATATATCATCTTTAGGTGGCTCTTTTATTTATTTTTATTTTATTTTTAATTTTTTAGACAGGGAGGAAGAGGGGGAGGGGCAGTGGGAGATGGAGACTCTTTATTTTTAAGATTTATTTATTTACTTGAGAGAGAGAGAGAACAGGGGGAAAGGGCAGAAGGGGCAGACAGAGTTTTACATAGACTCCTCACTGGGTGCAGAGTCTGATGCGAAGCTTGATTTCACAATGTGGGATCATGACTAGGTTTTGAGCCAAAACCTAGAGTCAGAAGCTTAACTGACTATACCACTCAGGCACCCCAAGGGAGAGAGAATCTTAAACAGCCTCCATGCCCAGCACAGAGCTCACACAGGGCTTGATTTCACAACCCTGAGATCATGACCTGAGTTGAAGTCCAGAGTCTGATGCTTACCTGACTGAGCTACCCAGATGCCCCTAGGTAGGCTCTTAAACATAAGATTCGCATTGCTAGATTCAAATTTTGGAGCCTCATCTTATTATTTGTGTTTAAATGATCAGGTAAGCCATTTTGATTTATAGTGATGACAGGTGCTTTCTTCTTCCTTAAGTTTTTAATGCTTCTTTTTCCCCTTCTTCTCTTCCTAATAGATAAATGAAGTTTTTTTTTAATTTTTAATTTTTTATTTGAATTGAATTAGCCCACATATAGCATATAATTAGTTTCAGCTATAGTGTTCAATAATTTACCGTTTTCATGTAATATTCAGTGGTGATCACATCACATGACCTCCTTAATGTCCATCACCCAATTATCTCATCCCCCTACCCACCTCTCTGTCTGCAACCCTTAGTTTGTTTCCTAGAGTTAAAAATCTCTCATGGTTTTTCTACCTCTCTGATGATTCCCCATTCAGTTTTCCCTCCCTTCCCCTGTGATCCTCTTGGCTGTTTCTTATGTTCCATATGAATGAAACCGTATAATTGTCTTTCTCTGATTGACATATTATACTCAGCATAACACCCTCCAGTTCCATCCACATTGATGTAAATTGTAAATACTCATCCTTTCTGATGACTGAGTAATATTCCATTGTATGTATTATGACACATCCTCTTCATTTATCTATTGATGGACATCTCAGCTCTTTCTACAATTTGGCTATTGTGGACATCGCTGCTATGAACATTGGGGTACTACTGGGTATTTACCCCAAAGACACAAGTGTAGTAATCAGTGAAGTTTTTAAAAAAATTCTTGACCTTCTTCTCCTTCCACATAAGGAAATTTGCTACCATGGGTCAGAATTAGCAGAACCAACAAATAATTTGTATGTTTTGTAGGTTTGATTTGTGGGTGCTTGTTCAGCTTTTTTAGTTGGTGGGAAGTCTGAGGCCCCTGTTGTGAATGTGTCATTCAAGTTAAGTTCTACATTTTTTAGCCTGGTATTCTAAAACATTTCCTTTCCTCGGGGTGCCTGGGGGCTCAGTGGGTTAAGCCTGTGCCTTCAGCTCACGTCATGATCTCAGGGTCCTGGGATCAAGCTCTGCATCGGGCTCTCTGCTCAGCGGGGATCCTGAGTCCCCCTCTCTCTCTGCCTACCTCTCTGCCTACTTGTGATCTTTATCTCTCTCTGTAAAATAGATAAATAAAATTTTTTTAAAAAAAAACATTTATTTGGCATTTCTGTACCTTTGCTTCTTGACTTAAATTTTTTTAGACCCTGCTGTAGTACAAATTCAAAATCCAAACCTGTTTGAGGGTAGGACTATGGTTTTTCATTCTTTTTTTTTTTTAAAGATTTTTATTGATTTATTTGACAGAGAGAAATCACAAGTAGATGGAGAGGCAGGCAGAGAGAGAGAGAGAGGGAAGCAGGCTCCCCGCTGAGCAGAGAGCCCGATGCGGGACTCGATCCCAGGACCCCAAGATCATGACCTGAGCCGAAGACAGCGGCTTAACCCACTGAGCCACCCAGGCGCCCTGGTTTTTCATTCTTAAGAAGGAATTTTTTTCCTTTCTCAGGCCTCAGACTGAGATGGACAAATTTCCCTTTCATCTCTTTACTTTCATTGGAAGCTTTTCTTTCCCGATTCACAACTTCTGAATTTATGCAGGAATCTCACTTCCAACTCTTCACCTTGCAGGGGCCCAAAGCCTTGTCCTCTATCCCCAGCTCAGCCCTGAGATCCAAGTACTTAGAGTGCTGGGTGGGGTTGGCAAATATTTGCAGAGCAGTCATGGTGTTTGTATTCATTGATCATCCTGGTTTTCCACTTTGTTCTTATTGTTTCCCCTTGGATATTTCCCTCACTTTCTTGGAAGCACAACTATGCATTTAAATGGATGTTTGCTGTATTTTATCTACTATTTCTATGTGTTTTGCAGTAAGGGCTTTCAGAATATCCAGTTCAACTTATTGCTAGAAGAAGAGGTTTGTTTTAATGTACCTTAGAAATATCCAATTCCATTCAAGTAATAGCTTATATAAAAGCCATCCTTGCTTCATGACACATGAGTTTCTCAAGTAGTCCTGCTGGGCCACATAGTAATCTATGTTCTCTTAACACAACTGTACTTTTTTGAATGAGCTTCATAATTTTTTTGTTTTGTTTTGTATGGAATATTGTCTTCTATTACCATCAGTATACATTAGTGTGACTCTTGTTGCCAGTTATGCAATATTCAGATCAGCCTTAAAGCCATTTTATGCTAAGGTAGGTCATTAATAAAGATTGCTAAAACCTTAATGAGATCAGGTATCCACTGTTCCAAAACAATTCTCCATTCTGTAGGCAACCTCTGCATGACCTGAAGTGACCAAACTACTTTCGTAGAACAAAATAAGCATTTCATTGGGTCAGTTTATTTGATTCATAACTTATCTCTCTTCTTGTGGTACAGTGCATTCTCCTTTCTTTGGCAGGAACTACTTCTCTTTCTTCAGTCCAGTCATAAATCTTTTAAGGATAGTCATATGACCCAATCTGGACGATGGCAAAACACCTCACCTCTGGATACAGAATTGGTCCAAGATTAGGCAGGTGATGTGGTTGGACCCAACTTGGAAGTAAGTTAAGAGAACCTTTTCATCTTAGTTTAGAAGGACACTCACAGGGAACCATTGGGCTTAGGTTTCCTACTGTGGGGGAAGAGGTAGGTTTCAGGTTAGAGAGGATAAAGCCAGCATACCAAGAATGTGGCAGTTCAAGAACTAGAGAGACAGGGAGTCCTGGCCCCTTCTCAGGACTTGTTTCTTGCTTAAGGTCCTGCTTTGCCCACGATCATCCTGAAATTTGTTAGGGAGGTTTCGGTTCCTTTTCTGAGATAGCTGGTTTGGGTTAGGTAAATAAATATCTCTTCCAGTCAAGGGCCCTGATTCCTTAGCATCTTCTTCAAAAAAGAAATTATAAATATTTACTTACTCATGGACATGTTTTTGGTGAGAAACAAGGTGATTTACATACACACAGTCTCTGTAGTTTAGTGGTTTGCATTCTAAGAACTGTATATTTGGCACCCTCTCTCTAGATCTGCTAAGCTAAATGAATCTTTAATACTCACTTTGGGGAAATAGTTAAAAATTAATAGCTGAAAGTCATCCATTTTTCCAGGAGGTTCAGACTAACTCCAGTCGAGTGCTAAGTTACTATTAGGTTTTGGTGTATATGGAACTCTTGGTTAAGGTTAAACTGTTCCCTTCTCTAACACGTAGGAAAATTGATGCATAAAAACTTCTGGTGTAATAGTGATCCTTCCAGGCCCCTAGGCATTGGAGATTTCGTTATCTTTCACTCAACTGACAATTGATCCATTGTTTGCATTAAATAATCTGGCTTTGTTCAAGCATACCACTGTTTGTGTTCTTAATTCCAAATCTTACCTCATTATGAACAATTTTCTACTCTTTCCTCTGGGGAAATGCTAATGCTGCTTGTTTACATAGAAAGTAAAGTTAAGGAGTCAGTTTTGACATTTTGGCTTGCTTTCACAAGCAAGAAAGAGTAGTACTGTATTCATATGTTGCAGGTTTTTTTTTTTTTTTTTTCACTTTTCCTCCTATTTATGTTGGATTGTGCCTGAAGCAATAAGTGAGTACCTCAGGTTCCTTCATGCATTGGCCATTAACCATTGACAATAATGTCTTTAATGAATTTTTTTGATTAATTGGTTTCTACTTCCCTTGTTCTAAAGTTTATAGCTGGCAACTGTATTTTAAGTGGATATTTGAAACAACAGTGAAGTTTCCCACTGTGGTTCTTCGGCTTACATCAAGGCTTATTTAATGTGCTCTCAGGAACTGGGACAAACTGGTGGGAACTGGGAAGGTCTGATAAGCATCCTTCAGGGACTTGAGAAGCTAAGTAGACTCATACTGTCAACTCCTCATGTGTGTACCCAGCACTCAAGGACACTGCCAGTGGGGCACCAGGAACAGCCACAGACACAGTTGTGTTTTGAAATTAGTAATTTTATTGTTTTCAGTCAGCTAGAACCTTTTATTTACCCCTTGATTTTTTTCTTTTGAGTTGTGCTGTTAATTCACACTGTAGGATTTTATAAGAACAGTCCAATGAAACTCACCTTTGCATCTCTTCCAAAGTTGTTACAGAGGCCAGTTTAACATTTCATTTCATTTCATAAATATTTAGTTACTCATGGACATGTTTTTGGTGAGAAACAAGGTGATTTACATACACACAGTCTCTGTAGTTTGATGAATTAAGGAAAAATTGCTTTCTGGACTCACTATATGAAAAAATTATGCTTTATTAAAACAATTGTCTTATTTACTCTAAGTAGACAATATGAATTATTACATGATAATTATTACATGACAATATGAATTATACATAGCATTAAACCGAACTTGTTACTCATCTCTGGCAAATAGGACAAATTGGTGTGTGTTGTTTGATGGATCTTTATCTTTTCTTTCCCCCTTTGCCTTACACTGCACCTCATTTTTTCTTTACTTTGAAGAAAATATTTTATCTTGTCATTTTTTATGCATTTTAATAAAAACATCGAAGGCAGAAATAAAATAGAATAAATATTTCTATTCTAAGTGACTATCAAGTGATGCTTAATCTCACCCAAATTCATATTCACTCTCTTCCATTAGAAATAATCCTAAGCAGTAAGCAACAAAGCCTTACCCATCCATTAGAATCTGCATTAGAATCTTGTGGCCATGGCTTTAAGCAATTCCTTTTAGCCCTTATTTCAAGGTCTAACCCTAGGTTGCATACTATTTGAAGAAGCTTTAATTTATGATTTCAAAGCCCACAGTAGATATAAAATGAGAAAATTAGAAAAAGGGAGAAAAGTTTCTACATGAGGATGCCGACAGCGATCATGACATTAGGTGACAAAGGTATAACTAGACAAATAACCCTACATACTCTAATAGTCTGTAATTTATCTATTATGTGTATGTGTATAGAATATAAGTTACATATATGGATATAGCTTAATAATCATAATGATGACTAACTCAGTTATTTAGAATTTTTGGCTGTCCAGAATTCTCCTATTCCAAAGACTTTAGGTAATTGAGGTTTATATCAATTTTTACCTTACATTTAAGCTTCTAATTTATGTGAATGGTGAGTAAAACGGAAGAACCACACATGGAAATATTCAGTCTCCGAAATGCTCATGGCAACATTGATCAAATAGATTGGAAAACACATGGATGTAGGTTTAATATCTTCTAGATTCACTAGAAAAGTATCATTTAATAGTAGGGAAATGATTACGTAGATGTCTCTCCAGGGCCTCAGTAGCAAACAGCTTCTGTGTCTACCCTAGCGTGCAAAAGTGCTCCATTTAAAATTTAAGCTATAACTGTGTGTATTGTATTATCTATAATTAAGTTTCTACTTGGTTTCATGTTAGAGTTTTTCAAGTTACGAGAAATGTATGCACATTGTAGATTCAGTTCCTGTTGGTTATGTATATGCAAATATTTATTGATAGGAAGCGTTAAACCCATGTCTTCTGTAACTAAAAAACTTCTGAACTTAACCTTGAAGAAGAAAATGCAGTTAGCCTCTCCAGAAAGCCTGGAGCTCTTCCTCTAACCTCTTGTCTCTGAGTGTTGATCAGGGGCAGTAAGGTCCATTTCCCCAAAATAAGGAATAGTGTTTCCATAGGTTCACATTTTCTGTTGGTAGAGTCTTGAATCATTGTGTTTGGTCTTCCTGCTCATTCTAATCACAAGACCACTGAACAAACATTTATTTCTCTTTACAAATCTCTAGGAGGAGGCAGAGTGAGGGTTTCAGGGGCCAATGCTTGTGTCCCTGTCTGTCTTCCGGGGACGCTGGCCCTCAGCTATTGCTCCGACTGGAGAGGGCCTAGGTTAATGCTGGCCTTTGAAAAAAGTGTTGTTCCTGTCCTTTCCCTGCTTTTCTTTTCTATCGCCCTGGCGGGTGTGAAAGTCTGAGATTCACATTTCCTTTCAAGAGGAAGAAGTCCATTTAGGTCCCAGCACAAAGCTGTAAGAGTTCTTCAGGTGATTTGGCCTGTGGAGTTTGAGCCAAAATCTAACTCATCTAGCAATAAATAGTAATAAATGATGCTTTACTTAAAAAAATTTTTTTCTTTTTCACAGTTGTTCTAAGTGTGTTTTCCTAGAGGGTTTTGAAGGAAGGAGAAGTGACTGGTTCATGGAGAATGAATTATTTGGCTTATACCGTAATTTTTAAATTAAAAATTGTATTTTTAGAAAAAGTTTTTATTATTTATTTATGTTTAAAAAGATTTTATTTATTTATCAGGGAGAGAGAGAGAGAGAGAGTGAGCATAAGCAGGGGGAGGGGCCGGCAGAGGGAGAAGAAAGCTCCCTGCTGAGCAAGATGTGGAACTCCATCCTAGGATGCAGGGACCATGACCTGAGCCAAAGGCAGACGCTTAACCCACTGAGCCACCCAGGCATCCCAAGAAACTAAGAAACTATTTAAATATTTTTAAAAACTAAACATTGAAAACTCTTCCTCTCAATCTCATAATTGTCCCCCATCCAGCTCCCATGGTCCACATCATTAGGATACTATTATTATTTTGTTGTGCATCCTTCCTGAATTTCTATTTGTACATGCCAAGAAAAACAAGTGTTAGCTTCTCACTTTTTACATAAAAGGTATTATATTAAACACACTGTTCTAGACCTTGGTTTTTCTCTAAACCTATTCCGTATCAACCAATAGGCAGAATTTTTGTAATGAAAAATATATTGAGGTATGATTGAAATATAACATATTCGTTTCAGGTGGGGATTTGATATTTGTACATAGAGCAAAATGGTCACAATAAGTCCAGTTAACATCTGCCACCATGCATATATACAATTCTTTTTCTTGTGATGAGAACTCTAAGATTTATTCTCTTAGCAACTTTCAACTAGGGAATACTGTGTCATTAACCATAGTCACCATGCAAAGCTTCACATCCCCATATGCAGTTCTTTTATGACTGTGTAGCATTACGTTGCATAGATACTGATATGAAATAATTTACTTAACTAGTCTCCCTATTGAAAAATGGTAAGGTTAATTTCCAATTGTTTGGTAATAATGCTTCAACAAGTATAGTTATTCATACATTATTTTGCACACATTCAAGTACTTATAAATCCAAAGTGGAACTGCCTTGTCAAAGAGTATATGTATTTGTAACTTTGCTACGTACTATTTGCCCTCCATAGGGATAGTAAAATTTTATGTTCCATAGCCCCACGTATGGTGTATGTTATAAAAACGAGTTTTTGCCAATATAAAAGGTGACAAATGGTATTTCAGGGTAATTTAATTTGCATTTCTCATTTTATAACTAGGGTTGACATCTGTCAAAGAGTCATTTAAATTTTTCTGAGAACTATCTCTTTATATCTTTGGATGTATTTGCTTATTGTTGTTAAGTCTTTCCATTTCAGTTCTAAGAACTTACTATATATATTAGACTAACACTTTATCTCTGATATGGTTACAGATGTTTCTTCCAATGTACTCTGTGTCTTTTAATTTTGCTTATTATTTTTGCAGTTAGAAGCTTTTTACGTTTATGTAGTAAATTGTGAATATTTCATTAATTCTCAATTTTCAGAAATAGAAAGGCTTTACTCTCTACCAGGTTTTAAAAAAATTCCATATTATATATTACTTTTATGGTTTTATCTTTATTTATATTTAAGTTTTTTATTTGGAATTTATTCTAGTAGCTAATGTGAAAAATGGATCCAATTTTATTTTTTCATATTTCTACCTAGTCATCAAAACACCGTTCATCAAAATGTCCAATCTTTACTCCACAATTTGAGATGCCATCTTTATTTCTTTTCCTTGAAAATGGAGTAGGAGGTGACTGTAGGGAGAGATCCTGGCAAACTGCCCCCCTGGGGTGAGATCTTAGCTTTTGCCTGGAAGTGATGTTAAAAAGGAGCGCCCGTCTTCTTGGCCTCCAGATACCGAGGAGACACTCTGTAACATGTAGCTGAGGAAGGAATGGGAGCAGGTTCCGGCTCACATGTCACAGGCTCCCACCATTCTTATGGACATTTAGGAGATGTTTTGAAGAAATGCTTATTGATTTGCTGTATGGACTTAGTTTCCAGATACTTTATTTTTTTTTTTAATTTCTGGATACTTTAAATATTTGTGTTTTATAATATGTCAAGTTCCTAATGTAACTATTCTGAAAGTCTGATCAATTTTTTTTGTGTTCTTTAGCGATATTTTAATATAACATTTGTTTATACATATCACCTTTAAATGTGGGGTATGTCTGTGTACCTGTGTGTAAAGATTTACTGATAGATAAAAGGCTAGGCGTAACTATTATGTCTTATATTAATTTTATGTGTTTGTCAGTTTTCAAAGTTTTTCACTATATGGTCTGATTTGTTTATGAACAATATTTGTGTTTTTTTATGGTTTTATCTTTATTTATAAAGATAAAGATAAAGATAATAATAGTTAGGTTCGGATAATTACTCAGTGGTTACCTTTTAAATGACAACTTTATATAATATTTTTAATCATCCATTAATTTACATAGTGTTATACTCCTGTTTGGCTCAGTACTAAAATTAGGTTTCTCTTTGTTTCTTCCTCCTATTTCTTTCCCTTCTGGAATTTAATCAATGATCTTATCAGTGTTTTAATATTTAGTATTTACCACTTTACTGTTAAATGTGCTTACATTTCTCAAATTTGATTTATCACTTTATTTTTTATTTAACATAGTATCTATTTATTTTGCAGGTAATTTTTTTGCAGGTAATTTTTTATTTTTTTAATTTAAATTCAATTAATTAACATATAATGTATTAATTAGTTTCAGGGGTAGAGTTTAGTGGCTTATCACTTTAAATGACATATTTTGACTCCTGGCAATTACAGATAAGGTAATGAGGTAAATCTCCTCAGGACTGCTGGCTTTGTGCACATTGTCTCTACACAGCTCTTGGGGTTGCCATTCACGTCAGGGTCTAGGTGAGTAATATCCTTCAGAATTGTGATTTCTACAGATTGCATATCTGTATGCACAACTCTTGATTTACTCTCTGTGTTACATTCTTTTCTGTTTTGATTTTTGTTAGCTGAGATGTTTCTATATTGCCTAAGTGCTGTGTATTTAATACTACCTGAGGTTTGTATTTCAAACTCAGTTTGGCTGGGTGTAAAACCTTTGGTTCTCAGTTTCTCTCTCTTTTTTCTTTTCTTTTCTTTTTTTTTAATATTTATTTCTTTTAGAGAGTGTACAAGTGCAGGGAGGGGCAGAGAGAGAGAATCTCAAGCAGACTCCCTGCTGAGCATGGAGCCCTATGTGGGATTCTATTTATGACCCTGAGATCATGACGTGAGATAAAATCATGAGTATATATATATATACTATTCTATCATATATAGTATTCTATCACTATAAAAAAAATTCTATCTTTTTTTTTGATATTTAAAATGGAAATATCACTTTTATTGACAAGTTAGGGCCATGGACAGACAGCTTCCAGAACAGAAAAAAGACAGTTCCAAGACAATGGAGTGTAAAAATCATAGCAGACAGCCTAATACTCTTCACCCTCATCCTCTCCTATCCGCTCTGACCTCCTCATAATCCTCTCAAGGGCAGCCATGTCCTCACGGGCCTCAGAAAACTCCCCTTCCTCCATGCCCTCCCCCACATACCAGTGAACAAAGGCACACTTGGCATACATCAGGTCAAACTTTTGGTCCAGGAAAGCCCAGGCCTCAGCGATGGCTGTGGTGTTGCTCAGCATGCACACAGCTCGCTGGACTTTGGCCAGGTCAAAGGGCACCACAGTGGGAGGCTGGTAATTAATGCCCACTTTGAAGCCAGTGGGGCACCAGTCCACAAACTGGATGGTACGCTTGGTCTTGATGGTGGCAATGGCCAGGGAAAGAAATAGGAGGAAGAAACAAAGAGAAACCTAATTTTAATACTGAGCCAAATATTCTATCATATATATATGATAGAATACTATGCAGCCATCAAAAGAAATGAAATCTTGCCATTTGCAAGGACCTGGATGGAACTAGAGAGTATTATGCTTAGCGAAATAAGTCAAGCGGAGAAAGACAACTATCATATGTCTCCCTGATATGAGGAAGTGAAGATGCAACATGGGGGGTTTGGGGATAGGAAAAAAATAAATGAAACAAGATGGAATCGGGAGGGAGACAAACCATGAGAGACTCTTAATGTCACAAAACAAACTGAGGGTGGCAGGGGGGAGGGTTGTGGGGTTATGGACATTGAGGAGGGTATGTGCTATGGTGAGTGCTGTGAAGTGTGCAAACCTGGCGATTCACAGACCTGTACCCCTGGCCTTATTAGGGATGTCTTACTAGTATTATTATACACTACATGTTTATAAAAATTTTTTTTTAATTATATAAAAAAAAAAGGGAATGTAACTTTCTGGCATCATATTTTTTTCACAGCAGCATTTAACACCGAAAATACAGTGGAACAACATTTACAAGATACTCTAAAAGAGAAACTAAGGGGGGATCCTGGGTGGCTCAGTGAGTTAAGTGGCCAACTCATGATTTTATCTCAGGTCATGCTCTCAGGGTCATAAATAGAACCCCACATAGGGCTCCATGCTCAGCAGGGAGTCTGCTTGAGATTCTCTCTTTCTGCCCCTCCCTGCACTTGTACACTCTCTAAAAGAAATAAATATTAATAAAAAAGTATTTGGAGTATTTTGGTCTCTTAGAAGAAACTACCTCCCAAAATTTTAAAGAATGGAAAACATAAATAAGGGTAAACACAATGAAGGGATGGAATATGACTATAAGGATGAAAAAAATTTTTTTTTAATTTCTAAAAAAGGAGTTGATAAGTTGGTTTGGAGAATAAAGAAAAAAGAAAGTGGAGAGAATTTGTTCAGGTTGGAGACTACAACAAGCCCGGTGCTTGATTTAGGGTGTATTTTGATCTATTAGAAGAAGTTGTACTTCAAATTTTTTAGAAGAAAAAACCTTATGAGTATACAAAAAATAAAGTTAGATATAATGAAGGATAAAATATGACTACAATAATGAAGGTTCAAAAAAGATTTTTTTTAATAAAAGGTATTGTTAAGATAAACTAGTTAAGAAATGTTAAAGGAGGAAAGCTTAATTTTTTTAAAAAAAATTAGAAGAAAAAAATAAAATTAAAAAAAATTAATTAACTTTGCAAGACTATAGAATCATGGGAAGAAAGCCATGAATTCCATGCTTTGCTTCCTCCTCCTCTGGAATTCCGCTGTTCTCCTTGGTAAGTGAACTTGGTCTTGGCTAGATTTCTTGTTAATCTTCTGGGTGAGGGGCCTGTTGTAGTGATTCTCAAGTGTCTTTGCCGGAGGCAGAATTGCACCGCCCTTACCAAGGGCCAGGCTGAGTAATTTGCTTGAGTTCACTTTTGTTCCCTGAAGGCTTTCCATAGAGTTTTCTGGAGGACGGGAATGAAAATGGTGGCCTCCCAATCTCGGGCCTGGAGGAGCTGAGGCCTAGGGGCCCCACTTCTCAGTGCACCCTCAGAGAAAAGTGCTCAATCACTACCATCTCCCTGGCTTCCGGCTGCGCTCAGAGCTCACCCAGCCTGTGACAGATTCAAGGAAACCCGAGTTGAGAGCTTACTCCTTGGCCCTGTCTCTGTAGCTGGCTTCCCCCCTCTAATACCTGCGAACTCTGTGACACTCAGACACCCCTGATCCTTCTGTGACCTCGCAGGACCTGAGGCCATGCTGTCCCCGTGTGGGCTTCACCCCGGTTTAGCCTCTGGAGCGATGTCTTTCAGTGTAGCAGACTTAAAAGTCCTGATTTTGTGCTCTGTTGCTCCACTGCTTGCCCGGAGCTGGCCCCTCCCACAGCCGTCTATCTTCCCTTGCTTTAGATTCACTTCTTCGCTGTCCTACCTTTCAGAAAGTGGTTGATTTTCTGTTTTTGGAATTGTTGCTCTTCTCCTCTTCGATCTCCTGTTGGATTTGTAGGTGTTTGGAATGGTTTGATAAGCTATCTAGCTGATCTCCTGCTACCTGATGTTGTCTCAGCCTGCTACTTCTCCGCCATCTTGACCTCTCTCTCTTTTTTTTGTTTGTTTAATGAAAGACTTGATCCTTTTTGTTCTCCTTTGGAGAACAGGGTAGGGACCAAAGTTATCTTGCAGGCTTAATAACCCAAAGAGTCTGTCTTCTGTTACCATAGAAGGAGATTGCTGCTACAAATATAGCTAACTGCTTTGATTCTTTTTTATAATGCCACCTTTTTTATCGCCTGGATAGACTGGGTCCAGGAAGGCTTCTGGTGACATCCTGTTTATCTCAGTTCCTAAAGGCATTGTTTCAAACAAAGTGTATAATTTTAGTACTTCAGAGTGACTCTCTGGCCTTGAGGACATGTGATTTTTGCCAACACTATCTGAACTCAGCCATCATTGTGCCTAGCTATATGACTTGCTTGATCTCTGCTGTTTTGAATTTCTACACATATTTTTGGGGTCTAGAGTTTATGTCTGCTTTTTAGCTAGTCTTGCTGAAGATAGAATTTGTGTTTTACAAAATTATTCTTATTGCTTTTAGTGTCCTTTCCAGGAATAGTGGTGAGAGATGCTGTTTATGCAACTATGGTCATACCATGGTATTGGCATGTCACCTAATAGTACTCTAGTCACATATCTCTCATGGAGCTACAAGACTTTTCTAAGACTTGGTAATAAGTTAATACATATTTTCAATGCTTACTACATTTTTTAATTTTTTTAAAAAGATTTTTATTTATCTATTCAACAGACAGAGATCACAAGGAGGCAGAGAGGTAGGCAGAGAGAGAGGGGGAAGCAGGCTCCCCACTGTGCAGAGAGCCCAACACAGGGCTAGATCCCAGGACCCTGAGCCAAAGATAGAGGCTTAACCCAGTGAACCACCAAGGTGCCCCTACATTTTTTATTCTTAACATATGTTTTTTTTTTTTTTTAAGATTTTATTTACTTGACAGAGAGATCACAAGTAGACAGAGAGGCAGGCAAAGAGATAGAGGAGGAAGCAGCCTCCCCGCTGAGCAGAGAGCACGATGTGGGACTCGATCCCAAGACCCCGAGATCATGACCCGAGCTGAAGGCAGTGGCTTTAACCCACTGAGCCACCCAGGCGTCCCCTAAACATATGTTTTACGTATGATGTATCAGTAGGAGATGCCAATGTTTGGCA
Source organism: Mustela nivalis (assembly GCF_964662115.1). Taxonomy (NCBI): domain Eukaryota; kingdom Metazoa; phylum Chordata; class Mammalia; order Carnivora; family Mustelidae; genus Mustela; species Mustela nivalis. The sequence goes on along the minus strand of NC_139039.1, from coordinate 18,153,237 downwards.
AATGACATCACTCCAAATATGTAAAATTTTCTTTTCCCTGCTTTTGTCAGTCGTAGTAGATACCACTAATATTGGGGTAATTAAGGTTACTTAGAACCATATGGTCAGTGCTGGTTAGTAGGTTGGAGTGGGTCAGAACAGGTGCTTAGGTGGACCTTGGGTATAGAGTTGTTAACAGACCTTATATTACTTTCAAATGGTACCTGGGAAAAATCAGAAGGCAAAACAATAATCATAGGCTTTGTGGATGACCTGGGATTTCCCCATGTTTAATCATCATAAAAGTGTGAAGAGTACTAAGTGTCCCTCATATTGAGAGTGAAAGTGATTTTGAGAAAAATTGACATCAGACTATTTATTCATTTCACTTGACAAGAATTTATAAAGCATCTTTCATATCATATGCCCTAACCATGGATTGATATAAAAGAGAATACAAATGCACAAGAGTATACAAGTTGAAAATGGTAAATGATGTAAGGAGGAAAAATTTACTTCATTTAAGAGTATATCAGGAAATATTCCCCAGAAGAGGTATTATTTGAAGGTATCAATTACATAGTATGTATTGATTTCAAGGGAATAGTATTCTATTGTTTAAAGAAAGAATGGGGTCCTTTAACAATATGCAGATAAGATAAAATGTAGTCAGTTACCCTATGAATCTTTCACACTGGGAGAAAGCATCCAGTGACATTCTAGCTTTAGTTTTATGACTTAATAGATAAATGTCAGTGTAGTATTTTTACTATATCAACTATATCAACATCTTAAGGGAAATGTTCACATGTACTGTGCTTTTTTTAAAAACTAGAAGTAGAGAATTTTCTAAAATATTTCACTAAAATTGCTTTAATGATTAGCATTCAACTCAAATGCCAATGTCAGGGAAAGCTGAAAATGAGCAAGAGTTTACATGACTGGGAAAAGTCTTCAGGGTACTACCTAGTAATACTTTCAGAAGACAGACACACACACAAAGGCACATTTAAATAGAAGGGGCTTGTTAGTGCTCCTTAGAATAAATAAAATGAGTCTGGAGTAGTGGTTTACATGGTGATCACTTCATTTGTTTTGGGAGCCAATTAAAAGGATTCTATAGGTGTTTTCCTTTCACTGGACCAGCACTGAACAATGGAGGAAGTGCAAGGACTGGAAAGGTCACATCTTTATGTTCTGAAAGCTTGAGTGGTTTCAAAGTGCAGAGGTCCCGTGCGTGCAGAAAGATCATTACCTGCTGTGTCTCTTGTTTTCAAAATTTCTAATCAGGTTATCCGCAGTAAGAATACTTTTTCTTTTGGTTCCCAAACAATGAGGCATTTAGAACAGCAGGTCACCCGAGAACAGCATCAACCAACATTAGTAAGTTGAAAGGACCATTGGGATGAGAGGAGAATTGGCAGGACTGCTGTTCTTGTTTATCCTCTGTTATTTTTTTTCCTTCTTCTGGGTTCATTTTCTAGAGAGTCTCTTTTCATTGCTTGTGTGCTCATCTGTGCAGATTTAAAATGCCTTGGTGGTGGCAGAGAGTAATTAGTATATAGAGCTTGGAAACTCAACTTTTAAATTTTATTAATGGGCTAAGTTGAGTTCTCCTTTATCTTTTAACTGACCCCAAGAGCATTAATGAAAAGTATCTAAATATGAATACAGGTGTAGTAATAAAGGAGAATTATCAGTCACCCTTAATTTAATTGGTGTCACCTTAGCTTTTAGTAGGGTAATAGGATAGTATTGCCACCTGCAATCATTCAAGACTACCTTGCTCACTAATTAGCTCACTTAAAAAAATTAAATGACCTTTCAAAAGTGAGTAAAATAGAAGCCAGTAAGAACCATTAAATATATATATATGTTTGTGAAATAGCATTGGCAGAATATTAAATTATAGAATTTGAGTTTTGAGGGACATTAGTGATTCATTTTGTGCAACATCTGCCCATGAATCTCTTGAAATACTCTCTTGGTACACAGTCTTTCTAAAACTCTAGTAACTGGAGCTTATTCCACTGTATCTGATACTCCAAGGTCTTTCATCTAGTTGCGTTAATTCTTACCATTCTCTGTATACAAAATACCCTATAGAGATAGAATTATGACTAGGAAGGGTATTTCATACTTTTGGCTAAAGGTGCAATTTATTCAGTGTTTATTGTATCTGCATTGAACTCTATTATTACTACTTTTGTCATGTAGAATAACACAAACATGGTTGTGCTGCTTCTGAGGAACTTGTGGGATTTAGGAAGAGACATACAAAGAACTCCATAAAAAGGTTGGATATTACATCATATGAGTTAAACACATTTGCTAAGAATTATCAGTAACCATGAACAATAGACAAAGGCAAATGTAACTACATATCAAGCTAGTGGGATTCTCTTGTTACTCAGGAAAAGTTTTTGTACTAAAGAAGTCTTCAAAATGACATTTTTACTTAGGAGACATACAGCTTATTTCATTTAGGAGAAATTCAGAGCAGTTCACCAGCTTTGCTGTATATGTTCATTGAAATACTTTAACAAAATATGTGATTTTGATAGTTACCTGCCATATCAGAAATAGCTCCAAGCAAGTATTGTGGGCTTTTCACTTTAATGACTACAAAGCAGACAGTGCTTCTCCTAAACACTAATCCAAAGCATGTTCTCCCATAATGAAAATGGTTCCTTTTCCTTTCACAGATAGTACATCTCCAAATGAGAAAAAACCCTGTTTAAGGGCCAGATTATGAGCTATTGATGACTGCAATTGATTTTTCTTGGAACAGCTTGACTTCTAAGTATTTTTCTAATGTATACGTGAGATTCCAGTAACTATTTCAGTAGATTTGATTGTGTACATTGTAATTGATAGTTCCATGATTCAACCCAACTCCTTACTAGTCCATATCTTCCTATTTGCCTGCATAAACTTTCTATTATAAGTAATAATAATTAATGCTTATATTTGCTTCTCTCTTACTATTTGTGAGAAATTGTGTGAAGAACATTGAATTCACTTATTTTATTTCATTTTTGCCTGAATACTACAAGTTCTATTTTTTGTTTCCATTCTATAGAACAGAGATTAAGATAAAGGGATGGATTTCTTGATAGAAGACAAAGGGGCGATTTAGACTCAGATTTATTGGACTCTATAGCCAAAAATGGCAGTAGAATTTCTCACCTGGAATATATTTCCAGAATTAATTTCTTGGAACATACTAGTAAGTTTTCATTTCTATGCATTTGCTTATATTTCCTTCAAACTGAATGGTCTGTACTGCTCATATAACTTTGCATTTTCAAATGCTGATTTGTGTGCCTCTCCTACTTTGGTGAGATCAGTGAGACCTATTCCAGAATTACAAAAATGGACCTGTACTGTGAAGTGTTAGTGTCAAAGTGTAGCGTCCTTTTTCTCAGGTTTGGCATAATCTTCATACTTTTGAGTATTATGTTGAAAAAGTCAAGGATTATCCTAAGAATGTAATTTTAAACAAACTCTGAAATTGGCCTCAATGTTTGAGGCCAGAAGTCAGGGAATCTTCAACCTATAAATGCTCTTTCCTTTCCATTTTGTAGGCTTCCCCCTAACTGGATAGCACCATAGAACAATAGTGTCAAAAGACACATGTATATGGCATTTAGGAGTCTGTTTTCAAGTTACTACTGAAAATAACCCGTGGACATTGGTTAGGAATTAGGCATACTTTTTCTACAATGAATATTTTTTCAGTTACAACTTTCTTCCTATAGGGTAAATGGAAAAAATACTAAGATCTATTTCCTTAATCTATAGGGTTTTTGATCTGAAATTTATTGACTATATGTATTAGATTATGTCTGCTATGAGAACAGTCTTCCAAGTGCCACTTAGAAATACAGGTGCTTGTAAGAAAGTGCTGTGGGCATTCCGTTTGAAATACTTGGTGTTGACTATGTCAAGGATGAAGACCATGTTTCTTATATGATATTGTAGGGCACATCTGCCAGCAAATCCCTGATTGATGAATTGACTTTATTGAAGTACTGAGCTGGACTGGAAGTCAAGAGATCTGTTTAAGCACTCTCTTTGTTACCCATTAGCTGAGGACCATAGACAAATCTATGGTAGCCTTACTTTTCTCAACTGAAAAACCTGCGAGCTGTATATGATGGTCTTTAAACCATCTTCCAGCAACTGAGGTTTAAAATTGCATAAGATCTCTTGTTCTTCTATCCACTAGATCTTTTCTCTATATAAAGTAGTTCTGTAGGGCCTTTCCTATTTTCTTTTAGATTGAAGGGAATAAAAATATGCCACCCCAAAATATGCCACTTTGACATATAGATTCTTTTGCATTGAAGGCAATTGAGAATCAATAGATGCAGAAAGATGCCTCAAAGCTTCTCTTATATGACTAAATGCAGAAAATTCTGAGAAGTGATGACAACGATAAATCTTCTTTCTGGGGGAATTTTATCCACAAAGATGAAAAGTTGGCATCAAGAGTCTATACAAACAAACCTTACTTAAATAACCTTTATCTTCCTTTAGTTTCCCCATAGATTTTCCTTACACAATTTACTCCCTTGGAGTACAAACCCTCCTTTCCTTTCTCTAGTTAGTTCTCCATAATTTATCATCCTTTGTTAAAATAGTATATAAGCTTCCAACTCTTTCCTTTTTTTTTTTTTTTTTAAGTTTTTCACTTCTTTCCTATGTGGCCCCATACATGTAAAATTCAAAGCATCAGTTATATTTGTATGCCTTTTTTCCTTCTTTATTGTGTCAGTTTAATTCACAGGTCTTCAGACACAGAATATAAGAGGTAGAAGAGAAGTTTTTCTTGTTCTGCCTAGTGCTTAGAATGAAAATATTTCCCTCTGGTTTACAATAATGGTGAATAGGATTCATTCTCTCTCCTCCACTCCTACATTTTGAGGATTCTACACCTTAAAGAGTTTCCAAGCTCATATGTACCCCAACAGTGCTATCACTGGAATGCAGCCAGAACTTTAGGATTTGAATACTTATAAGCTACTCATACTGCCATAAAGTAGGTAAGGTAGAAATTATATTATCTCCTAGCATGGGTATACATAGCATGACATGGCTTGTTGCCAGCTTTATTTCACATCTATTTTCTGGCTTGATGTTCTATATAGGGTCACATTCTATACACATTAAATATTAAATAGGGTCTATACCCATTAAATAAATAAAAATTAAATATTAAATATTAAATAGGGTCAATTCTATACACATTACAGCCACCTTATTTCTGTATTACTAAATGATTCACAAGGATCTAAGTTGTTTTAAATTACTCTGGGACGATACCTTCGGCTTCCTGAGAATGCAAAATTATGTCTTACAGTTGAAAAGCATTTGGCTTAGAATCAGAAAACCTACCTTTTGGTTCAAGCTCTGGTACTAATTGGCAATAGATCACTTAATATCTTTGAGCCACAGTGTCCTAAACTTCAAATCCATGGCTTTGAACTAGATGGTCTCTTAGACCTACCCTGAATATAAAGTTTGCTATATGCTTTAAGCCCATAATTTAGTTTAATACTCTGATAATAACACACTTTCAGGCAGTTACTTGGAGTAACATTCAATTTTTTATAGAATCTTCAGATAACTGGAAAAGGAAAGAATTTTATTTCGGCATTGTTGTCCTGACGATTGGAATGTCTCAGGTCACATTATAATTTTAAAGCAGTATAAAATAGAATGAAAACCTAAAGTAATACGGTTAGCCAATAATAAAGACAATGGTCCTGTCTCAGAATAGACCAGCTATCTATTTCTAGAACCAAGTAGAGCTGTGCAAGCAGTTCTGCTTATGGGCCAAGATACCTCTGAAGGTAGAAATACAGTTTATATAAAATTATTCACTTACATTTGCCAACAAATGCAGAAACATCTGAATGCTCAATTTTAGTCCATTCTTTAGTATGTAAAATACTCTGGGTTTACTTGTCCTTCACTCTTGATTTAGAAAGAAGAGAAGTCTTGTTTTTACTGAATATGAAGAAGCCTCAGGGAAGTCACATCTCATCTATCAGTTCCTGAGAGCTTTGAAATGCAAATCACACTGCTGCTTCTTACCAACAACTTAATTTGGGACAGGATTGATTGACTAGAATGTTTGCTAATCAGTTTGAAGCAAGACTAGGCTAGGGGCCAATGGAAGTTTGCCAGAACCTCCCTTCCAAAGACAAGGTCGACAGCTGGTCTCATTTTGGAAATGCTTTTGCTCATTATCTTATCATTTTGTCCATCTACATCTCAAATTACAATAGTTATTTTTGAAGGCACTGCAGAGAAAAGAAAAAAAAAAAAAGACCACATACACCTTAGAGATATGGAGTTAACAATTCTTTGAAAATTAGGTTACTTTGTTATAAATTTAATCCCTTCCCTCCTCCTCACTCCCTCCTTGGTTGTTTTTTTTTTTTTTTTGAGTTCCTAGGTATATTGACAGTTATGAATTATTGCTGAGCTCTAATCTTTGGATGTGGCTAATATGTGGCAACATTTGCTGGAGATGAAAGGAAAGCAACTTTGATTTGGTCATCAGAACCAAATTTGTGTTCTTTGCATCACCCTCCAAACTATTCTTTGTATTATTCTCCAAATATTTAAAGTAAAATCAGGTAATTGTGCCCAAACCAGGAAGTCACTGAGGTGGCAGAATCAAAGGATACATCCATTGCAGAGCCTGAAACTTAAGTAGGCACTAGAAGGATGATAGGAATACCTGAATCAGACAGGACGTGGGACAATAGGGGATGGTAGAGTCTTTGGAAAACTAAAAGTCTATGCTTCTCCTGAAGATTTTCAAGTTTAGATGTGAAAAACAAATACCATGCTCATAAAACAATAAATTACAGATTATACTTACCAGGTCTGAATAGAGTTTGAAGAACTATTTTCATTCTTATTTCAGAGATATCTATGCAATTCACTATCTTTCCCAATTTGACAATAAGAACGCATAGGAGATAGAACTAAAATTTATTGCGTGTCCTAAACATCAAGCATCGTATTGGACATTTGAACTGATGTGGTTGCCTAAATCCTCACAGTGACCATCTGTGGTGGACAGTGTTATTCCTATTTCATATACGGCAAATTTCAATATCTGAGTTTAGGTAACTTATGAAAGGTTAGTGAAAAAGTCAGGACTTCAGGAAAAACTCATGTTCTGTCTTCACTTCTACCATTAGGAACTTGATCAAGCTATTTAATCCCCTTGTGCCTCATTTTAAAAATGGGCATATTAATAATTTCTTCACAGGAATTAAATTTAAAGAATTTTTAAAGTTATGAAAATGTTTCTCAGTCATGCTTTCTTTCTTTTTCTTTTTTCTTATTTTTAAGATTTGTTTATTTATTCTAGAGAAGGAAATGGAGGGGCAGAGAGGGGAGAAGAGAGAATCCCAAGCAGACTCTGTACTGATCATGGAGCCCCATGTTTGGCTCAATCCCATGACCCTAAGATTATGCCCTGAGCAGAAACCAAAAATCATTGTTCAACTGACTGTGCCACCCAAGCACTCCAAAGTCATACTTTCTTAATATATTTATTGAATATGAGAGTATGACAATGACTCTACTGAGCAACCATCAGCATATCAGATGTTAGAATTGTTTCTGCAGTGGGGTTTTAGGCAAGATACCCAATTTCTTTTACCTGGATTGTATTGTAATTTATATTCAGTTGACAGGCTGGCTAGAATTTGGGGTATGGAATGTGGCTGTGTCGTGGCTGAGGAATGCTAACACATTATGGTTATTGCAATAAAGAGAGTAATATTTATAAACTAAGGAAGAACAGTGTATTGGTGTTCTCCAGAGAAACAGAACAGACAGGATGTACACATGCATGTGTTTATGTGTTCATGTGTATTTATTATAACAAATTGGCTCCTGTGATTATACAGGCTGCCAAAGTCCTAAGTCTGAGTCTGAGTTTCCTGAAAACTAGGAGAGTGGATGTGTAAATTCTAGTCCAAAAGCCTCCAGATTCAAGACCTAAGAAGAGTACTTGTTTCAGTTCACATCCAAAGTCAAAAAAGAGTGATGTTCTAGCTTATGTGGGTGGGAGGAATTCCCTCTCACTTGCAGGAGGGTCCTTTGCTCTATTCTAGCCTTAAGCTGATTGGATGAGGCCCACCTACATCAGGAAATGCTTTACACAGTCTACTGATTCAAATGTGACTTTCCTCAGAACACCCTTGTGGACACACCTAGAATGTGTGTGTTTGCCTAATGTGAAAAACGTTTGCTTAAATATCTGGGCACCTTATAGTCCAGTCAAGTTGACACGTAAAATTAATCATCACAAAAAGTAATCAGAATAACTATTACTGAACTAGGAAATAATGTGACGTTAATGGAGTAGTAGAGAAAGGTAGTATGTTGAATGAGTATGTGAACTTGAAAGAGGATAAGCATGTGCATATTGAAGAATGTTGTTGGCTGAAGAAGAATTTCAATTACGTGCTCACATAAGGCAGCTTTCCCACAGGAAACCTTGGCAGTTATTCAGGTGTTGGGCACTTTGGGAGCATTCTACCACTGACTGACAGGGAATGTGCATGTAAGCAGCATTAGCTGATAAATTTGCAGGCACTTCTATCAAAAGAACTAGTGAACTAGCCCAGACACTGCTGGATCCCATGCAAAGAGCCCTGGAGAATGGTCATTCTCTGAGGTATTATTATACTCTGAAGTATTATTATAAGGAATTGGCTCATTCCTTATACCTCAATACCTCATTCTCTGAGGTATTGCATGATACTTAAAAAATATATACTGATGGCCTGGCTTTGTATTCAGTTGGGGCAAGGTATAGTTTATTCACTACCAACTGATCTTCATTTATCAATGTCATATATTCTCAACAAAATTATCCCTCTCCTACCTCATGATACCCACCTGCCACAACTCCAGCTTTTGAAATTCCAGCTCTCCACACAACTAAATGTGGCTGGAATAAAACCCACACAGGCACCCTGCTTGGTCTTGCTTTAAATTCATGATCACTAGCCAGGGTTGGCTTCATAATTTGCAGGGCTAGTGCCAGATGAAACCACTGGGCCCTTTGTTCAAAAAGGAAAGAAGTCATAAAGTGCACTAAAATAAACATAAAGCTTTTTCACTTTAAAATATTTTATCCCTTATAAACCATAACACAGGGTAATTGTGGTTCATGAGTAGTAGGAACAGACATTTGTAAATTGAAAGAAAATTAATATTTTTGGTGTTATAATGTAATACAAAGAAATTTAGATTGTTAAAACATTCTTTTATAAACATTTTGAGTCAATATAATTAAAATCAACTTCAAGTAAATGCAAGACTAAACTTTTTTTTTTAAAGTTTTATTTATTTGTTAGAGAGAGAGATCACAAGTAGGCAGAGAGAGAGGGAAGTAAGCTCCCTGCTGAGCAGAGAGCCCAATGTGGGGCTCGATCCCAGGACCCTGAGATCATGACCTGAGCCCAAGGCAGAGGCTTAACCCCCTGAGCCCCCTAGATGCCAGAAGACTAAACATTTTTTTTTTAAGATTTTATTTATTTGACAGAGAGAGAGAGATCACAAGTAGGCAGAGAAGCAAGCAGAGAGAGAGAGGGGGGAGGAAGCAGGGTCCCTGCAGAGCAGAGAGCCCAATGCGGGGCTCCATCCCAGGACCCTGGGATCATGACCGAGCCAAAGGCAGAGGCTTTAACTCACTGAGCCACCCAGGCGCCCCAACATTTTTTGATAGATTTTAATTTTGAGAAGGATCTTTCTAGTGGTGCAGCTGTTACTGGAACTTTCAAGAGTTATTTTTTTTTTTAATACTTTGACTAAACTGGCCTGTATTTCTGATAAATTATTTTGAAATACAAATTTTAGTACTTCTGAAACTAATGATTCTTTTTGAGCAGATTTTCTAAAAATATTTAATTCTTCATAAAAATCATTTTCAAGTAAATCTGAATTTAATTTTAGATATAAATTTATACAATAGCAATTTAATATTTCTTCTGGTATTTCTTGTAATGCATGGATATTGTACCAGTAACTGAAAGTATATGTAATTCAAGATGTTAGTTTATACGCTCTCTTGCTGATTCTTCAATTGCAAGAACAAAATTGTTTTCTTCATTAGTAACCAGTTCATCTGAAGCTTCATATGAAAATAATATTCCTTTCTGCTGAGTGTGATGATTTTTAATTTAATTCCTTTTTCTAAGCCTGTGGCTCTTTGTTTTGTGATGTTATAGCACGTTTTGAAACTAGAGATTCTAAACTTTATGAAGAGTTCCAATAACTCCCTTATATGCTTTACTGCAATTTTCATGTGTATGCTTTTATTTTATAACAGTTTTACTGACAAGTTTGCTGCCTGAGAGCCAGCAATTCCCATCTTACTGCTGGGCCCAGTGAGTTGATACTTGGTCAGACAGTGCAGGGCAAGCTCCAACAGAGGGGCAAATGGCTTCCCTTTGTGGTTCCAGGAGCTGCTTCCATGCAGAGTTCTTTCTTTCTTCTGGGGCCCCTACCACTTGAGCTGCTGCCTCTGTAGTTGTGACTGCCATTCTGGGTGGCCAGCCTCGATTATGGTGCCCCAGACTGCCCTGAGACATCCGTCAGGCCACCTGCGGTGCGAGTGTGCAGCCCTCCTCTGGATTGATTCTGTGCATCTGCGGGCTACCACACTGGACCACAACCATTTGTGTGTGCGGCATCCTGACACATCTGTGCTCATTCATGTGCTCCATTGTCCCACTAAAACTTCCACAACATGAGTTCCAAGATAAAGTTAAGAATTTCAAGATGGAGATACCAAAACTTTAAACCAGTCATAGGTTTCTTCTGCGTATAAGGTCCTGTGTAATTGTATAGGTCACCTGTCAGTGAAGATGGCCCTATCACCCCCAGTGGACCCCCAATCCTGCTCTTTCCATAGCTTCTTCATGCTTGTCTGAGACTACTTCAAAGCCTCCAACATTTCCTCTCCCATCCTTGATCTCATTTGATGACCTTGGGCCATATTTCACTGAAAAGCAGAAACAGAAGTACTAAGATGACAGTTTCTATAGATGGCTACTGCCTCATTAACACAGCGAACTATCTCCGTGTGCAAAATTCTACCTTCTCTCTCGTTACTCCGTCTGTTACACAGGCGCGCTAAGTCTCAGCATTTCCTTCCAATTCCAGAAGTTCTCTCCCTGCCTCCTCCAGCACTAGTCATTACCTCTGTACCACAGTGTTCATACCAACACACAGTGGAATTTCTCCCATCTAAAGGTCACCTTTCCTGATCTTCTGTTTCCCTGTAGCTACTGCCCCATTTGTGTTTTCTTCAGAGTAGAATTATTTGAAAGAGTTTCCATGTTGACTGTCTCCATTTCTTACTTCACCTTACCTCCCAAACTCACTTTAGTCAGATGTTTACTTTCAAAGAAACTTGTAGTGTCACATATACTAATGACTCCCATGTTCTTGAATCCAGAGGTCAGTTTTTAGTACTCTGACCTGACTAATAGGATTTGTACAACTGGTCATTTTCTCCTTTCTTACTTCCCTCCCCTCCCTTTCTTCCTGACCCTCCTTTCTTCCCTTCCCCTTCCCCTTCCTTCCGTTTTATTTTTAAGTAATCTCTGCAGCCAACATGGGACTCAAACTCACAACCCTGAGATCAGGAGTCACATGCGGTGGCAACTGAGCCACCAGGCTTCCCCATTTCCTTTTACTTAAAACACTTTATCCCTTAGTTTTTTTTTTTTTTTTTTTTTTAAGATTTTATTTATTTATTTGACAGAGAGATCACAAATAGGCAGAGAGACAGAGAGAGAGAGATGAGGAGAAGTAGGCTCCCTGCTGAGCAGAGAGCCCAATGCGGGACTCGATCCCAGGCCCCTGGGATCATGACCTGAGCCGAAGGCAGAGGCTTAACCCACTGAGCCACCTAGGCGCCCCTTATCCCTTAGTTTTATGACATCATGCTCCTTGCTTTAAAGACCATTTCTACACTGATGACTCCAGATTCAAATTTTAGTCCAGACCCTGTCCCTGAGCTCTAAACTTGCATATCCAGCTATGTTGGAGACACTCCTTGTACTCCTTGTACTCTCTGTCCCATGAACTACGTTCAATCTAACAGCAAATTCTTGGGCACCACTTTCGTTTTCTGACCACTTCATATTCTGACCGATACCCTGCTGCACCTTGGTCCAAATCACTATCATCTTGCCCTTGAATTACTGCAATAGTCTCCGAACTAGTCTCCCTCTTCTATTTGTACTTCTTGACAGCCTATTTCCTATGTAGGGGTCCTGTTAGAAGTAAGGTCTGGAAATAGCAGTCCTTTGTACAAAACCTCCTATGGCTTCCCACCTCATTCAGTAAAAACCAAAGACCCTACGACAACATAAGACTCGTACTTCCTGGTGGCCACTCTGCCTTTCTTCCTTAATCTCCTACATTCTCCTCTTGTTCATGCTGTTCCATACACCTTGCTACTTTTCAGACTTGTGAGGTTATGCTCCTTCTTCTGGGCCTGCGCTTGGAATATTATTTCTCCAGATACCCTTGTGGATTACTCCCTCACTTCTTTATGTCTTGCTCAGCTGAACTCTTCTCAGTGAGGCCTTCCCTCATGACGGTGTTTAAAATGGCAAGCTCACATGCCCTTTCTCTGCATGCCTTTATTTTTCTTCATGAGCTCACCATTTTTTGGTTTTATTTACTGCTTTATGGTTAGGGCCTAGAGGTGCTTGCACATACTGGCATTCAATACAGATTTGTTAATTAAGTAAATACATAGCCTTTTTAAAATCAATGTGGGATGGAAGATCTGTCTCCGGGATTTTGTGATCAAAAAGTCCTGTTCAAAATAACAGAATTTTGTGGTTTTTTGTAACAGGTCTTAAGATCTTTCTGAGGAGTTTTCATACTGTATGAGGTATCACTTCAACGTGACAATATACTGACCTTATGATCTTGTGCTAATTAGCATATTGTGATATAACCAAATGATAGGAAAGAAAAACGATTGCTGCCATTGTGACTACAGTAGTCACTGTACATATTGGATATGACTGCATGAGCCGTCAGGCCCTGGAGCATATGAGCACTTCTGCAGGAAGCCTGATCAACTCTTTCATATAACTGTGATGGTATTTGTGGTAAAGAAATAGCAAATATGCATCATGCAGTGCTTGAAAGAGCACCAAGGGCTTTAGGGTAGAAAGCCATCCCACTTCCTTTCAGCAGAGCATGAAATCAACCTATTACCTTTTACCAGGTTATTTAGATAAAGGGATAAAGGGATCATGCCCATTAATAAAACATCACGCATTCTTGTTTCTTCAAGGGACATGATAACAAAACGGTGCTATTTCCCTGTTCTGCCTCCTTCTCCACAAGTAGGGGGCACTTTGCTGTGCTGCATTATAGCGAGCATGTGTTGCCGTGAGGGTTTTATTGTTTGTATAGATGACTTTGAAGTGGGTTTTCTTGTTGTGAGGGTTTCTTCAACATCTGCCTCATAGAATCTTTTTCTCCCTGGCTAATCCATGTCTGACCTGGAGAGAAGGTAATACAAATACTGCCATACACATCACAGTTGTCAGGCAGTCACGTTGCTGAACGATATCGTAGGTGGTTTTCTTTGCTTTTCTGGGATAGGATTTGTTTTAATTGATACTTTGTTGTTCTGGCAGGCTTGTCTCCTGGCCAAGTCACACTCACTCAATGATTTTATTTTAATTTCTGCCCTTTTGCTCAGTTGGTGAAAATTTTCCCACCCCCATTTTATTACCAACCAATTTGAATGTGTCTAAAGTGTCTGACACTCAGTTTTGAAACAGAATTTTGTTCAGGACTTCTGCACAGCTGCTCACGTAGACATTAATTACAATAAAATAGTAACAGCCTGTTAGGGAGGAATCCAAAATGCCCTAATGGATATACAAAAACCCCTGAATATATCACAGGAGCTTAAAAATAAGAATACTGTTGTACAAAGAATGGTGCTACCTGAATGTTTGGGCCCAATCCATATTTTGGATGTTTCTGTGTAGTTGAACATCGACAACGCCAGTATATTGAAAAAATCCCACTTAAAATACATTTTGGGGATTCCAATTTTAGTTAAGTAAGTGTTTTTAGTTTTTAAACTTGGGACATGAGATGTGCATCACCATTATTTATAATAAACAAAAAACCTAAATATTTAACAAAAGAAATAGTGAAGTATGGCATATTCACACCATGGAATATCACACAGCGTTTGACACTGTGTTTAAATGGGTTTTTAATGATGTCAAGTAGTTATTCTAAAAGAGCCAGGGAAAATAACAGGGGATGGTGATTGTATTCCATGTATGATCACTGCTATCTAACACTAAGCATAGAAAAAACACATTAAAACCTTGAGGGCTGCCACTGTGGGGTGAGTTGACATGATTTAAAAAAAATTTTTTTGCACTTCAAGTTATATTTTTTGTTGACACATAGAACATTCTCATCATGGATCCAAAGAGATTTCAAGATTATCTTGATGATAGAAGTCAGTGTCTCAGAGCCTCCCAGCTGAGGCAGGTAACAGATGAATGAGGCAGGCGAGCTGTAAGTCTTGGGGAGCAAGAGCTCCGTAGAGTCCACACCATGTAGAAACAGACAAAGGCCCCTTAGTCTCAGCTAACTGGTGCATTATAGGTCTTTCATAATCTGTCTTGGTAGTTATTTTCCAGTTTCAAGAGCAACTGGATTTTTACACAAAACTTTTACACAAAAATTTACACAAAATTTTTACACAAAACTTTCTAGATTTAGCTCTTCGGAGTTTTTTTGTTTGTTTGTTTTTTTGGCTTTTTTTGGAAAGCAGCATGTAGGCCAAACAAAAATGACCAACCTGTTTACCTCAGGTTAAGTGAACAAGTACATGTCACATTTACATTATCCCAGGAAATATCTGAAATATTTTAGTGATAAGTATAGCTCAGTATTGACTATGAATTCAGTAGTCCTTACAGGGCACATCCCTATGCACAGTTTAGGACATTTCCTCTTCTTCCTTCACCTATCCTTCTCTTTCTTTTTTTCCTCCCTTCTTGTTTCTTTTTTTTTCCTTCCCTTCCCCTCTCTCCCTTACTGGCCTTATTAAATAAGAGATACAGTTTCCATGAATGTCCTATGCCTTGAAGATTGCCCAGAAGTATTAAACAGATAAACTGCATGGAACTGTCAGGGTCAGAGCAAGGATGTCTAGTTCAGTGGTTCTCTAACTGTTTGGTCTTAAAACTACTTTTCGTGCTTCAAAAATTATTGAGGACTTAGAGTGTTAGGCTGGTTTAGTCAGTAGAGTGTATGACTCTAGATCTTAGCGTCATGAGTTAGAGACTTGCCTTGGGGTTAGAGTGGACTTAAAAAAAAAAAAAGGATGGGAAGGAAGGAAGAAAAGGAAGGAGGGAGGGAAGAAAAGAGGGAAAGAGAAAAAGAAGAAGCCAAATTGGTGAGAAGGAGCTTGAGTCATTTAAAAAAAAAAAAAAGTTTTGAGGACCTTAAGGGCTTTTGTTTATATAGGATATAAATTTATAAAGTCATAAATACATATAAAATTACATATTTATAAACAAGTTTGTAAATGTTCATGCTATTATAATTTAAAATGGAAAATTCAGAAAGTATTAATAGCTACCATATGTAAATAAATATTTTTTGTTAAAAATTAAGTTTGAGGGTGCCTGGGTGACTCAGTGGGTTTAGCTGCTGCCTTTGGCTCGGCTCATGATCTCAGGGTCCTGGGATCGAGTTCTGCATCGGGTTCTCTGCTCAGCAGGGAGCCTGCTTCCTTCTATCTTTCTGCCTGCCTCTCTGTCTACTTGTGATCTCTCTCTGTCAAATAGATAAATAAAATCTGAACTAGAGCGTATCATGCTTAGCGAAATAAGTCAAGCAGAGAAAGACAACTATCTTATGATCTCCCTGATATGAGGAAGTGGTGATGCAACATGGGGGCTTAAGTGGGTAGAAGAAGAATCAATGAAACAAGATGGAATTGGGAGGGAGACAAACCATAAGTGACTCTTAATCCCACAAAACAAACTGAGGGTTGCTGGGGGGAGGGGGGTTGGGAGAAGGGGGTGGGATTATGGACATTGGGGAGGGTATGTGCTTTGGTGAGTGTTGTGAAGTGTATAAACCTGGTGATTCACAGACCTGTACCCCTGGGGATAAAAATATATGTATATAAAAAATAAAAAATTAAAAAAATATATATATATATGTTTATAAAAAATAAAAAATTAAAAAAAAATTAAGTTTGAATTTAAAAAATATTTAAAATTTTAAGTTGAAATTTATTCAAAATTAATTTGCTTTTGAAATTTTATCGAATTTTTATTTTTTATTTAATTTTTTAAAACATTTTAAAGATACTAAAATAAAATTTTGAAATAATAATTTACATTTTTCCGTATCTCCTTAATGTGTAGCAATAGATGTCTGGATTCTCTTGTTTTGGCATTTGATCTGTTGTGATACTTGCCGTCTTCCATCTCTGGAAAGCTCCACTGTATTTGTGAGAGAATGAAAGTAAAAATGTCAAATGACTCCTTACTATTGCTATAAAAGTAGTTTTGACCTTCTGTCATCACTGACATAGTCTTAGGATCTCTAAGGAACCCTGCTTGCACTTGGAGCCGTGGTCTAGGTCCTTTTGTAAGCTAACCCAGCCAGCAAACAACATGAGGCTGAGCACTTGCCCCTTCCCAGTCCCTCATCTTTTCCATCAGCCTGCCGCAAACAATTCATCCTTTTGAATTTAAGGAACTGTTACAAATATCTGTGGGAGAGAGAACATATTAAGCTGTTAACAGCCATCAGTTCTTTAGTGTGAATAAATTTAATTCATTTCAATGTTAGAGAACACAAGAGAGAAGGGCCTGAAATGGAGTACGGAAAGGTCCCTTTCCCCAGCTCAACTTTTTCTGTTTCACTATGGGGCCTGGCCTGGGAGCAGACTGGTTTCTGGATACTTCCTTCAAAGCTATGAAATAAAGTCATTCCCCTATCTCTTTCAATGGCTTATCTTCAAAAGCTGCCTGAATTGTAGTACTTCTGTGGTTGCTCACATACAGTTTGGGACTCACCGATCCAGGAAATGGGATGAGTTACAATTACTAATAAAAAGCCAATCAAAATAAAACACATTAATTTCTATGAAAAGTATTTTTACTGATAATGATTCAGGAAGCTCTTCAATAATATGTCTTTATCCTATTTTGTTCTTCAACTTCCTTTAAGCCTAGAATTGCCTTATGTTGCCTTAGCCCCTGGTACTCTTTCTTAAATATTTTTTTCTCTCCTTATGACTTACTTACCCTGGGGACATGCATTGTTGTTTCTTCATTTCTAAGAAAGTAACCATTCTATTTGAGCATCTGTGCTGAGACATCCTTGGAAATTAAATTCTAGTGTTAGAATATAGTGTTGGATAATGATGACAATTCAGTGCACTGGTAGTTTCCACAAATGGAATTACAAACCTGGTTAATCGGGGTGCAGGCGAAGCAATCAACTCCAGCCACTGATACTTGTCTATTTGCTTTGTAAGTGTTGATATCTTCCCAAGCTGGCTGTTGCAAGCATATTCAGAGAAAAGGGCTGACTTCTGCTTTGTGGGGTGCATCTCATCGGATTGCTGGCCTAGTCACCTAGTCTTAGGTCCCTGAACTGTGAGGGATCTGCTGAGATTGGGTCACTCTAGGGGTGAGCTAAAATTGTGGTTTTGGTGAAATGTGTGAGTTTAGTTGGGTGAAGTAATTTATGCTGATGGGGTAGTGCAAGAGGTCAAGGATAGTTTGAGAAATTGGATGCACAGAAGTTAGAAGCAAAATCACTGATGATGCAGATTATGGGGGAAGGTGAGAGTGATGATTGAGTGGTGGTGAGGGACCAGATTCTGGGTGCAAAAGGACCCAACTGCAAACTGATGGGGCAATGTTTTGTGTTCTGGAGGAAACATCGGTTGTGGGTGGTGAATTTAGTGCCATGACTCAGCTGTGCAAGATTCTTTCCACGTTAACCATGTTCAAACAGACATTTATTTGCTTATGACCATCATATCAACATACCCCTGGGTTATTTATCTTTTTAAAATTTTGCTTATAAAATAATTTTGGAAAAATGCTTCTTTGCAAGGAATATAATCCACGGGCAGTCAGGAAAAAATAATACCTGTGAAATCATCTGACTGTGGTTTGTCTATCATTTTTAAGAAAAGTCTACCAGTGATTGCTAATGTTTCACCACCAGGAGTATAGGCCAGGCATTTCCTCTCTGCCTCACTTGCAGGAAACCCTGATATACTGTATCGGCTTCAATCTTACGAGTGGGACCTCTTCAGGGGAGCTCCTGCCCCTCCGGTGGTCAGAGCAGCTGCTTCTGACAGAGTCTTAGTTTGGACAATCTGTGCTCAGAACATATCAGAACTAACAGAGACCTCCTGCCTTACTAAGAAATTAGTTTTTTTAAAAGGAGGGTTTGTGAAGAAAATGCACAACTGTCCACAAGTGTTTTGGGAGTGGAACAAGCACTCATGGAGTTTCTCTTCGCAGAAATCTCTATGGACTGCTTCTTGTTCATGGGGAGAGTGTCTTTTTTTCCGATGCAGTTCCTGCCTCTTCCTGTACACACTTGTCCATCTTCATCTTTGC
The DNA here is from genome assembly GCF_964662115.1 of Mustela nivalis. Classification (NCBI taxonomy): domain Eukaryota; kingdom Metazoa; phylum Chordata; class Mammalia; order Carnivora; family Mustelidae; genus Mustela; species Mustela nivalis. The sequence continues at coordinate 18,134,545 of NC_139039.1, read as the reverse complement.
CATCCAGCCACACTGGTCCTCTTTTAGATCTAGTCGTGCCCTATCTCCTCCCGCCTGAGGCGATGCTGATAGGGTTCCCTCTGCCAGGAATTTCTTCCCATCTACTTAATCTTTACATCTTTGCTCACAATTTTATTTTCTCCAGAATCCTCCCCTTAATCTCCAAACTTTGCTGTATTCCTCAAGTACTCTGTTCCCTTCTGACACAGGGTACATCTCAGTATGCTATGTTATGTGTTTTAGTTGATGTGATTATCTGGTAATGTTTTCTGTCCACTGGACTTAGAGCAAGTCTTCTCTCCCCCACCCCCCCTCTCTTTTTTCTTTTCTGTGCATTGTTATATCCTCAGGGCCTGCCACACTGTCTGACACATAATTGGCATTCAGTAAATACCAACACATGAAAGATTGAATGAACAAGTGAGCTTTTATTGAGTGCCCCCAAGTTTTCAGACACTGCTAAGTGATGAGACTCTATCAGTAGGATGCTTGGGGTTATTTGTTACACAGCCATAGTAACTGGAACAGTGCTAATGTAACACTTGAGTAGACCTTGAAAGAGGATATTTTTTTTTTTCTTTTGGCCAGACAAAACTGGAAAAGCCATGACTTTTTAGAAGGCCAAGAAGTTCAGTGTGGTCAAGAAAATAAGGTTGTAGGATAGATTAAGGAGGTGAAAAATGATGCAGTGAGAAAATGTGCTGGATGGTTTAGTGAAAACCATAATGTTCTTGTCCATTAATATAGGTAATGTTCTTCCAGGCCACTGCTTTCAATAATGTATTTCTTTTCATTGAGAAAGTTTATGTCATAGAATTTCTGGAGGCTTTCTGAAATTTCCATTGGGCATAAGACAGGACTTCAGATTATTTTAAATTTCTTGCAGTTCTTTGTTAGTTAACTTTACTCTCCAAACCCAACTAAAATTCAACTTTTCTTAAATGACAAGTTAGAGTTAAACTGATGTGTACTTTCAATTTTGGGGGAAAAAAAAACCACCCTGTTATTCCTCATGAGTATTCACATCCAGTTTCAGCATGATTTTTTTTGAGGGGGGGGTGGGGTGAGAGCAGAGTTGGGAAGGAGAAGCATCTCATCAGAGTATCCTGGATACTAATACATTTTATATATAATTTTCCACAGTGGTATTGATTTTAATCAGCTTTCAAGATGAAGCACCACATTTGTCAAAGCAGAAGACCCAAATGTGCAATTTTTTGTTAGTGGAAAACTGGCCATAATGAATGTGCTAAAATATGTTAGTTATCTATTAGCCTCAACATGCAAGAAAGCACTAGATCATTAGTTTGTCTTATGAACAAACAGTGGCTGCAGCCTGACCCACTATAGGGGAAAGCCGATTCAGCAGAACGAGTGGCCTGTGAAGATGGCAGTTTGTGAGAAATGCCTGGCTAAGTGTGAAGCAGGGATACTATTAAATGAATGCATATGGTACATAGTGTAGTTATACCACTCATGGCAGGAAAGCATCACCGTTTTATCAAATGGTGAGCTGTGTCCATCTGAATTCATGGTATTGCCCGTCTTGGGATACTGTGTGAGTTTTGCAGTCCTGGAAAGGTTTCAGGTCAAGTTTTGATTAATTTTTGGTGGTTCTATTTGGTTATTGAAGTGTAGCTTGATTGGGTGTATTTTTTTCCCCCTTTTCTTTTAAGCTCTGACAATCTTGATTAAATTTCCCCTTGAGGAGTAGGAGGAAAACAGCAAAGTAACTGCCAAAACCTCTTTGAAATGAATGGCTTTAAGTAGTTTGAACACACCATCCCAGAGTCACCTCTCTGGAAGATTAGTGGAAGGCAGCAACGCCACGAAGATCATGGTACCTGCCAGCTGTGGATTTGTTCTTAATTGATTGTAACACAGTTTGCTCCTAAGGCTCAGATGCAGGGTTTATTTCTATTTTTCTCACACTGCTTCTTATCTTATAATCAAACAACTGTTCGTCTACTTGACACAGTTGGATTCAGTGTTCAGCATTTAAAGTGTGTGGGTGAGGGGTTCAGTTTTGTGATGCTGCTTTAAATTTTTACTGTAAGAAACATAAACCAAGTTCTGGTATAGGTAAGGCTTTGTACTCAACAAGCATCTACTTATGGGCCATTCCCAGGCTGTGGACTATGATGAATAGAATTTCACTCACAGCTGCCAAAGAGAAGTCTACATGGTCTTTGACCGATTTAGCTGCACATCTTATGCAAATTGCCTACAACCCTATATATTTACATTTGTGCTCTTCTTAACCAGAAGTACAGTCTGTAGTTAGCCCTTAGGGGAGGTTTTAATGGACAAGCACTTGATTTATTTCACGGTATTCAGGATTGATTTAATACATCCTTGTTGAGCACGAGTTATGTCCCAGGACCAAAGTTGCACACTGGACTCAAGAAAGCCTAACGCTTGCTCTTGAGGGTTGTCACAGACCAGTGCTATAGAAACATGTGAAAGTATGAAATCCAGAGCAGGGAGGAACCAATGCAGTGCAGGTCCCAGAGATGGGGTGTTGTATTAAGGGCTGAGTGTATTAACTACACTCTCTACACTGAGAGTGTAGTTACTTGTTTTTATATATGAAAATTCTTTATGGGAAAATAAAATCTTCAGGATTGAAAGGCATTTTTATTTTAGTGAATTGGTCACCAATTTTCTTTGAGCTTATAAACATGACTGTGGAATGTTAGCGGGATAAGAAAAAAAATTACAGGAGAGAGGCCTTGCTTTATTATTCCAAAAATGACTGACACACAGGGAAGACACAAGATGAATTTTAATTGTTAGGCTATATTTAAAAAGTAAATTGAGTAAGTTATATAAAACCGTGAGGTAGAAGAATCTTTTCTAGAATAGTATTTATCTTTAGTTCAGAAAGCAAAAATATGAAGCAAGGAGGTTGAATTACCCTGAATTATATTAATGTGTGCTAGTCTGACAGAGACACACAGATAAACATATATGTGTGTATACATATGAACACACACATGTGCACACACCCTAGGGCTGCAGTAACAAATTACTATAAACTTGATGGCTTAATTCAACAGAGATTTATTCTCTCATGGGTCCGGAAACTAGAAATCTGAAATCAAGCTGTGGTGGGACTCTACTCTCTCTGAAGTCTTTTCCTTGTCCCTTCTGGCTTCTGGTGGATCTAGACATTCCTTGGTTCATGGCTGCATGACTCCCTCTCAATCTCTATTAATCTTTGCCTCCCTCTTCACATGGCCTCCTCCTCTGTGTGACTTAAATCTTTCCTGCCTTTCTCTTATAAGGAAACTTGATTTGATGTAGGGCCCATCTGGATTACTTAGGATGATCTTATCTTGAGATCATTAACTTAGTTATATCTGAAAAGGCCTTTTTTTTTTCCTAAATAAGGTCACAATCACAAGATCTGGGTGGGCATATCATTTGAAGGTAGTGGACAACATTTAACTCACTATATACAGACATGCATACATGCGCATGTGTATGCAATAATATACATGTGATATATACAAAATATATATTATAAATATATATAATTTTTATATATAGAATATATACAAAATGTTTAAAAGTATCATGTATGTATGTGTGTATATATGGATGTATACCTATATATGTATGTATGCATATTATATATAACATATATATGATAAAAAATTGTTAGTAAAAACATTAACCTTTCTATAGAAAAATTAGCCAAATAGGGGAGCAGATAGTTCTCCAAAAAGGAAACACTAAATAGTTAATTAAAAACGTAGAGGTACCTGGGCGGCTCAGTGAGTTAAGCCTCTGCCTTCGGCTCATGTCATGGTCTCAGGGTCCTGGGATAGAGCCCTGCATCAGGCTCTGCTCAGCAAGGGGCCTGCTTTCCCCTCCTCCCGGCCTGCCTCTGCTTATTTGTGATCTCTCTCTCTGTCAAATAAATAAATAAAATCCTTAAGAAAAATAATGTAAACTAGGGAAAAAAAGAAAACTAGGTTCAAAAGCATGAATAATGGAAGACATGTAAATAAATTCACAAGATACAAATATTTTTACCTATTGAGTTGATAGAGTTAAAAAAAAAAAGACTTATTGAGGGTAGATTGAGATAGGTATTTTCAAACACCTTGGTAGATTTCTACCTGAGACAGCCTTTCTAGAAGCAGTGTGTCAGAATGCAACAAAAATTTTAAGTAAGTGTACGGTTTTTTATCTTGCAACCATCTTTCTAGGATTCAAGATAACCAGACATGTAGATAAAAAGTGACAGCATTTTAATGAATTACAGAATATCAACATATTATTTATGCTACCAATTATAATAGTGAAAGGGCACATTATGCAACCATTAAAATCATGTTTTGGAAGAATGTTTAATGACATGAAAAAATGTTCATTATATACCGTCAATTTGAAATATAAATATCAAACTGGATATGCAGCATGATCTCAGTTTTGTAAAAATAATTCATATGTACTTAAATATACGCACATCTAAGGACTAGAAACAAGCTGTCAAGGTATTACCAGCAATAATTTCAAGATTACAGAATTAGAAGTGATTTTAATTGTCTTTATTACTTATTGAGTCTTCCAGATTATTTTTGTAACACACAAAATGATGTTCTTGAAAACAATTACTTATTTTTCTGGCCTGTGGTGGAAAATCAGAGTAAAATTTGAGTAAGTTGTCTCTCTTAAGAATAATCTGTATTTTATAGGATTATGAATGAGATCTGCCTTAAAGTAGGAGATGTTTAATAGAATCATGGTTTTTGCAGTTGGATGAGAACCTTAGAAGTTTTGGTCCAACTTCTTTGTTTATAGATAAGGAAAAGGGACTGCCACTCTCGACCAGAAAAAGCACAGCTCATGAGAGGCATCTCTGTTGGATTTTTTGCAAAGCTGCCAGTATTAGTCATCTATTATTGTGAAACAAACGATCGCAACTTAGTTGCTTAAAACAGCACCCATTTATCATCTCAGTGATCAAGAATTTGGGCACAGCTTGCCTGGGTCCTCTTTTTCAGTCTCTCTCCCAATGTTGTTGACCAGGTCTGGGTCTTATTTGAAAGACCTGTTTGAAGAAAGATCTGCTTCTAATCTCATGTGGTTTTGGGCAGGATTCAGTTACTTCTGGGTTGTTGGACTGAGGGCCTCAATTCCAAACTGGCTATTAGTTGGAGTCTGTGTTCAGTTCCTTGCCATATGAATCTCTCTTGGATGGCATCTGCTTCATCAAAGCCAGCAGGAGAGTATGTCGACAGGCAAGATGGAAGCCACAATCTTATGTAGCCTCATCACTGAAGTGATATCTCAACCACCTTTGATGTATTATGCTAGACAGACACAAGTTGCTAAGCTAGCAACACTCGAGGGAGGGGGCTACCCAAGAAGATAGATGGGGAGTATTGAAAGCATATGTGTGGGAATATTGAAAGCATCTTAAAGTCTGTCTGCCACACTGGCTGTCTAAAAATCCTAAAAGTTATGGACAGATGCTATATATGTGAATAACATATTTATTTAGAAATAAGATTGTAGGCAAGAATCTTGTATCTGTATAATCAGTACTTAGTACATAGTGATGTGCTATATATGTTTGCTTGTTCAATTTTTCATTCATCTAACAAATATTTCTCATGTACTAACTTTGTGTTAGGTACCTTTTTAGGTGTTGGGATATGTGAGTTAACAAAACAAAGGCCTCTCCTTCATGGAGCTTATAGTCTCATGGAGGGTGACAATTACTTCATCAACAAGTAAATATATATTTTATCTGATATGGAGAATAAACAGAGCAGAGAAAGATAAGTAAGAAGTGGTAGAAGGAGAGTGAATATGAGGCGGTTGCCATTTACATGCCATGGTCAGGGAAGGAAGTACCCATTAAGGGGATATCTGTGCACAAAGTAAGGGCAGTACGGGGACCAGTCATGAGAACATCTAGAGATGAGAGATGTGATTCTCCTATCTCTGAGAATGTGCTTCTCATATCTCTGATGGCCTTCTAGGGGTGTAAGTGACCACCAACCATTTATGCTCTGAAAGGCATCACTGTTTGTCAGTGACTGAGCTTAGCAGGGATTCAAAGGCAGACACATTGTGGGGAGATGAAGTACCCCTCTGTTGGACAGTCTGGGCTGGAGGAGTCCACTAGCAGATCTTGTAGAAAGTGTCTTAGAACTGCACTACCTTCCCTCAGTACGCCTGTCCTTCCCTCTCTTCTTCATCAGGATCAGACCCGGACTGTGCTTTGGCAGCGCTCCCAGCCTTGTCCAGCCCTCTTCCCCATCTTTCCTCATAAACATTCCTCCCAATATATTTCTTGCATGTTAAATGCCATTTTGGTGTCTGCTACTCTGAGGATACAGACTGACTTGGTTCTAGACCCTAAGGAGGTTGGAATATTTTGGGAGCATCAGAGAAGTCAGTTTGGTTTTCCTGAAGTGAAGAGGGAAAGGAGATATAGGAGATGATGTCAGAAATGCATCTGAAGTCCTTTCAGAAGAAAAATAGTTGGCTCAGTTAGTATAAAATCCTTTTTTAAAGAGAGAGATAAAAAAATATTAGATAATATCATGTCTGTCAATTACAGAAATTAAAGGAAGGGCATTAGAAACCCAGTATCTGATAATCTTCTCATTAGCAGTACTCAACATCTGTCTAGGTACTAAATGTAAGTGGCCAAGTTCTGGGCCATTAAAATTTTGATGTAACCCATTAAGACCACTTACGGGCCTTAGTTCAAAGGGTGTTGCCGTTGTATCTGTGAGAGTGGCCGCAGTACAGTATATTTTATGCAAATCTAATAGATTTATAATGAATGATCCTGCTTAATAAGCTAGTTAAGCCATTTGAACATTTACTTGAGAGTGATCATAAATGTCTTTTCTTAGAGCTATTTTACTGTGCTAGTCATCTAACTGCAACACCACTTAATACCCAGCACATAGCAAGCACTAACTTTATTTTGTTATCGATGATGATAATGGTTCTAACCAGGTGTCAGCTACACAAAGGAACCACCAAATACTACTGAATAATCCAGATGAAAAGAGAGTAAAAACTTTTTTTTGGAGATTTATGGCTTGAATCCCAGTTTCACCACAGATTGTAATCTTGATTTAGGCTAGACCTCATGGAACTTTCCACAAAGCACTTAAATATTTTTACCTCTTCTCTTTTGCCTCCATAGCCCATGACAGGTCCTCTGCTTAGCTTCTGAGAAGCAAAAGATTGGAAAATCCTTTTAAACTTCAGAAACAGAGCAATGCTCAGTCAAGCGATAAAAGCTTCAGAAATTAGCCTTGAATATTATCACTGTGTATCAATTGAAGCCAGATTAAGAGCTTTACATTCATCTGAAGTTCTTTTTCATACTAATTAGATACTCTTCAAGGGTGCAATTACTATTTAAAAATTACTTGGAAGTGCAGGATAGACAATAGATTTTTAATATATTTTAATGTCTTTCTGTGTTTCTCATATCACTGGCATTTTCTTCTTTCACCAATGAGTCATAGGACTTTGAAGAACTTCCACTCCCTACCCCCACAAGTTAGAATTCTAAACAGTAACTGTGCTCACATGAAAAACTAGATTCAATTACTAGGAAAAGTCTGTAATAATAAAAATTTTGATTGCATGGGTTCCCATTCTGCCTCATAATCCTCCTTTCTCTACCACCTTGAGCAGAAAACTCTTTCTGGCTCTAGAAGTGAGCTGCTTGTACATAAGAGGAGGTATATACAAAGCTTGGCAATTAGCTCATCATCAAAATTTGTGGCACAGCTGAGACTCATGCTCTGCTGAAAAGCACTGTCTCCTTGCTCTACTCCATGACATTTCTTGTCGTGTACTATTTTAGAAGGATAAGAATATCATGGGAACGATTTCTAATTTGTAACCCTGGTGTGGGGACATTGTAGGGATGTATATATGTTTTGTGGACAAAGTGGCAAAACCCATCTGCTTTTGCATGGTTGGAATGAGCTTCCCGGGAAGCAGCAAACTTCTTTTCTCAGTGGGCAGTTGGCTTAAATGGAGGATGGCTTCTGGCCTGCAAACCTTCAGGGTCTTGACATGTCTCTTTAGATGAAGCACAAATTCCTTAAAATGGTCTCCAGGCCCTGTCTGATCTGTACCTGCCTTTTTTTATTTTGTCTCATCTTTTATAAGCTCCTCTGCTCCACTCAGAGCTCTCATCCTTCTGTCCTCTGTAGTCTCTTTGCTTCTTCTTGCTATAAAGACCTTTGCACATTCTAGACACTGCTTGGAACACCGTTTCTTTTTTTCTTTATTTTAATTACTCCAGCTCTCACAGATTCTGTCTGAAGCACAACTTGCCAGGTAAGTCCTCACTGGCCTCTGCTTGGCCCAGGACCTCCGGCCAGCCCAGGACTCTCCCTCACTGTGCACATCAAGGTGGTGGGTTTCTATCTGTTCTTGTGAGTATCGGATTAAAGTTTATTCCTTACCCCACATTTTACTGTAGTTTACACTCCTGAAGACAGGCACTGGGTCTGGTTTTGCTTACTGGTGTTTCTCCAAAACACAGCACAGTGAGAAGGGAGAGCGTATTCAATCAACATTTGTTGACCTGATTCCTGGGTTAATGTTTTAGAAGGCTTGCCCTGCCCTTCACTGCATTAGAGGCCAACTTTGGGAGCTCTCTGTTCTCCAGGATTCTAGTTGTTCATCTCTAAGTGACTCGGTGAGTGGCAAAATGATGCTTTGGAAAGCGCCCTTACCAAAGAGCCGCACCCTGCGATTCTCTCTGGTAAGTACTTTAATGCCCTTTTTGTCTTCTCATATGTAAAATGGGATTCTCAGTATCTGCTTTATTTACCCTACCAAGTTATCTTTTCATGCCAAGAACATTAAAGGTCTAGATCATATTAGTATAATCCGGACATTATCAGGTAAAAGGAGACTCATTGTAGGCAGTGACTTACTCCCATACCTAAGGGATTCCTACAAATATGTTTGCCGTTGAATAGAAGAGTTCGAAGGGTTACATTTTCAGATAAGTAAAATATTTTCAGGTAACTAAAACTATGTTTTAAAATTTCTAATAATGTTTCATTATGTACTGCCTCTCTCAGGTTCAGATATCCTATGAGGTGGGTGAAAACTTGACCTGTGTCCAGCATAGTTATCCCTGGAGATGGGAAAGGTGTTCTGAGTATCCTTTCCACTGGGCAGGCTGGGACTCCTGCTCTTTTTCACAGCACCAAAGCATTTATTAATCTTTATTTAGTTCTGGGTGGATAAAAACAGATATAGAAAAATAAGGTTCTCGATCCTTTTGCCACCTGTGGTAGATCGCAAAAATGATGTAATTCTTTTTTTTTTTTTTAATATTTTATTTATTTATTTGACAGAGAGAGATCACAAGTAGGCAGAGAGGCAGGCAGAGAGAGAGAGGAGGAAGCAGGCTCCCTGCTGAGCAGAGAGCCCGATGCGGGACTCGATCCCAGGACCCTGAGATCATGACCTGAGCCGAAGGCAGCGGCTTAACCCACTGAGCCACCCAGGTGCCCCGATGTAATTCTTTTTTAAAAAATTATTTATTTGGAAAGAGAGAGAGCAGGAGGAGGGTTAGTGGGAGAGAGAGAAATTCTTTTTTTTTTTTTTTTTTTAAAGATATTTATTTATTTATTTATTTGACAGAGAGAGATCACAGGTAGGCAGAGAAACAGGCAGAGAGAGAGGAAGAGAAGCACAGGCCCCCCACTGAGCAGAGAGCCCGATGCAAGACTCGATCCCAAGACCCTGAGATCATGACCTGAGCCGAAGGCAGTGGCTTAACCCACTGAGCCACCCAGGCGCCCCTGAGAGAGAGAAATTCCTAAGCAGGTGCCCCGTGGAGTGTGGAGCCCAACATGGGATTCAATCTCAGGACCATGAGATCATGACCTAGCTGAAACCAAGAGTCCATACTTAACTAAGTGTGCCACCCCAGCACTAAAGATATAAATATCTGTAGCTTTTGCCATGTGATTTTATAAAGCCCCCCCAGTCTGATTTAACTTAGCCATGAGTATTAGTTAAGATTCTCCAAAGAAACAGATTGGTATAAGGAGTTGGCTTACATGATTATGGAGGCTGCCAAGTTCCAAGATCTGCAGTTGGCAAGCTGGAGACGCAGGAGAGCTGATGGTGTGGTAGTTCCAGTGCAAGTCCAAAGACCTGAGAACCAGGAGAGGTGATAGTGTAGTTCCAATCTGAATACCAGCAGGTTTGAGACTGAGGAAGTGTTCATGCTTCATTTTGAGTTTGGAAGGTAGTAAAAAAAAAAAAAAAGATATTCCAGCTCAAAGGCAGGAGGAGTTTCCCCTACTCATGGGTGGGTCAGACTTTCCTCTATTCAGGCCTTCGACTGTTTGGATGAGGCCCACTCATATCAGGGAAGGTCATCTGCTTTATTCAGTCTACCAGTTTAGATAATGTGAATCTCATCCAGAACAACCTCACAGACATGCCCAGAATAATATTTGGCTAAATATCTGGGCACTCTGTGGCCCGGTCAAGTTAACACATAAAATTAACCATCATACCATGTGATTTCTTTGACTAATGGAATATTAGTAAATGTGTTACAAACAGAGCCTGGAAAGACCCTTCTCCTATTGGATTAATTTGCCTTTTGAACTTCTGGCATCATTATGAGAACATGTCCAGGATAGCATGCTGGCTGATGAGAGACACATGGAATTGAGCCCAGTCACTCCAGTTGTCCCAGCTGAGGTCATCTTAGCCAGTCAACCTCCAAGCCGGCCACAACGATGAGTAGAACCTCTTAGCTAAGCTCTGAGACACACCAAAAGGAAATCTCATTGTTACATGACATTGAAGGTCTGTGATTCTTTGTTACACAGCATTATTTTAGCAAGTAATAACTAATACATGATAAGAGCCTATGTAAGTGAGACCCTGACATGCACACATGGTTTTTCCAAAGCTCCCCAAGTGATTCCCTGCTCACAATGCCACCCAGAATATTCTGCAGGTGTTGCCTATTCTTATGGACTCATCCATAAGAATAGGGAAGAGGGAGGATATTATCTTTTGGAGAGAGAAATTAAACTATTTAACTCACGTGATTTAAAGCATAAGAAGATATAAGCAAAATTCTCTTGGTAGGTTCGGTAGAGCCTCTTGCTGCTTTGGTTGAGGCCAGGATTTTAACATTGGTGGTTGCAGATGGTAGGTGGTTTCACGAGTGGTGATGATAATGTTTGAGATACTGAAGCTGACATCTGAAAGGTGGTTTGGGGTTTTTGAGTACAATAAGTATGAAGGTGCTAATTGTATGAAAGTCTAAAGTACAGGTAGGTGGAATAACAGTCTAGGACTTCCCCTTCTCCTCCATGCAAATTAAGGAGAAAAGGCCATTGGCCAAGGGTTAAACTGAGTCTTCTTTCAGATGGCAACCTGAAAGGGTCCTTCTCCTTTTGTATTGCCTGGAATCAGGAGGCAGCCAAACCCTATTCTGCATAATAAGGTAACTCTTTCAGTCAGGGGTGAATAAGCCACTGCACAAGATAGGAGGTAAGAGAAAGATTTGCCTCCTTCCTTATTAAGGGTTTATTTTGTATGATCCCTGAGAATGAATGTTTTCTTTGGAAGATATGCTTAGACACTTGTTCCACCAAGTGAGACAGATAAATAAATAGGTAGACCCATAACTGAAGAAGGTTGGACCCCTGACTTGTAGATTCTGTCTATCCTGGACAGTCTGGTAAGACCAGGATCAACGCAGGTCCTTCCCCTAAATTGTTGATATAAATATGGCCATCACTTGCCACCCTCTGAAACCCCACCAATCCCCTCCTCAGCCCAATATGACCCTATCCTGAATTTCTTCAGTTTGGGGGAAATGTGCACCAAAAGAGGGAGGATAAAATCCAAAATGAAATCACCTGCTTTGGGAATAGAGTGAGTTTCAAGAAGAGTAAATGGAGATTTGAATAATAATCCAGAAACAGATTAAGAAAAGAGGAGCAAGGTTAGAAACTTCTTTGTGCTCCTCATGAATTCTAGACTAGTTCTACCATCAGAGTGCTGTAGGTAACTTGCCTTACATTATCAGTCTCTTGCATTATATCAACTTAGATAGACCTGCCTTGTATTACAACCAGGAGGGACTATAAAGGGGAGGGGTGATAAACTCATATCCATCTCTCTGCTTCTGTCTGTGGAGTTGGTTCATTTTGAGTGTTTCAACAGTATTCCACAGCAAAGTGAGAAGCGTCCCATGGAAGGACGGGGAGAATGGAGAGAGGACTAAAGTATTTATTTCAAAGTATTTGAACACCCAACCTCTGGTTGAAGTCAACCTAGTCAGGATAGGCAAGGTTTTGCTTTGAAATCGACAACCCTAATATTTTGTTGCCTTGATTCCAAAGCTATTCCTCATTCATACAACATGTCTACTATTGGTTAGGGAGGACTCTGTTCTATGAAGTCACTCGGAAATACAGACAAATGGGGCCACCATCTCAACACATATTACTTTCGTGACTCTTGGCAAGGGAAGGAAGGTGTTGATTCCTGCATGGCCCTCTGCCTGGAAGTGACATAGGCCGTTTCTACATAGCCACATAGCCGTGATTCATGCCTGTTTTTGTTGTATGGACAACATGCAACATGCACGGATAGCATGTCCTCACAGGGGTTGGGTGTTCTAGTAAGCTTTTATAGATTTTGTAATGGATGATTTGGCATTCATTAATAACAAGGCCAAATTAATGGCAAAAATGGTTTCTATCTTTCCTTGGGGTCTGACTTTAGAAGGAGGATAAAAAACAAACTACCATTCAGTCATGAGCGCCAACATCTGTGTTTTGCTTCTGACCCGGTAGGGTGCAGCCCTACCTGACAAGTTTGCACTACTGTAGCAATGGTTTGCCTATGCTTCCCTCACTTTTACCTCCTAACTGTTGATGTGGCATGTCCCCTTTTCTTGGAAATTTTGAGCAATAAACTCTTCTTTCAAAGGGAGTTGTCTTCATGTCTGTCACCTTACCATGCCTGATCAAACCAAAGCCCAGGTACAAACCTTGAATCATGGGGAATGCAATCTGAAGACTGGAGAGAGAAATTGAGTATTTGTGGACCCCTCCGGTGGCTGGCACACTTGGTTAGCACTGTGTTCCAGGCACGCTACCTGATCTTGCCTCACATTTTCTTCCATCTGTCGTCTCAGTTTGCCACACCTGGCATGAACAGGCTTATGGTTATGTTGGGAGAAGTGGTTCCTTTAACCACTCCTCTATCTTGCTTTTTTTCCTTGTAAATTGGAAATACTTTGATATTTATTAGCTTTGGGCATTCTGTGAAGTGGGGTAGGAGGGATGCCATTACTTGTCATCCTTTGAAAAGGGAAAAACTGAGACACAAAGAGGGACTTGATTTAACATCCCATGACTATTCAGTGCTAGGTCAGTCTGAAAACCCAGGTCCCATACTGGCCTCTTTACAAAACTATGGTGCTAAGAAGTTAATGTTTTATTTTAATCTGAATAGAAGAAATATTCAGACTCCCAGGGGCTATGACCTGACAACCATTTTTTTTTTTTTTTTCTAAATTGGATGAGATAGCACTGGTAAATTTTTTTTTTTCCAAAAAAATTCATGATGGAAGATTATGGCATTTCCTGAGCTTTGAATCAGATTGAGAAATCTGTACATTTGATTGTGAGTCTTAGGGGAATTGGAGGAAAAAAAAAAAACAAAAATGAAAATACTTCCACAGGCTTATTGTAGAGCTGCTATCTCAGTAGAGACCTTAGAACCCTTCTGGGCACAACATTCCATCAACAGCATGTTGCCAGTAACAGGAAAAGCAGAATGATGAGCAAATCAGCTCTTTGTCCACAGAAGAGTGTGCTCTCAAATATTCAGCAGTACTTCCTGTCTGTGCAACTCCCTCCATCAGTCTGGATGGTTTTCTGTGTTGCACAGTGAGCATGCTTTTTGATATTAAAGACATCACTAGGGGTGGCGTGGGCCATGCAATGCTTCTTCTTCCTAACTCCTGCAGCTTAGCTTATGCCACTTGAGAGTGTCCCACAGTCCTAGCATCTGGTTTCCTTCAGGGAGGCATCAGCCCTGCTGAAAGAACTGGAGGCTGGGGAAAGAATAGATAGAAGAGCATCTGCAGGGCTCTAACTCTTAGGGGAAAAGCAACATGACCTTGGCCCCATGATTCTGTTCAAGAGAGGCTTAAGTAGAGACCCTGTTGCTTTTGTATAAGAAGTGTGGACAAACTGATGGTGATATTGAAAGAAAACCTTTTGAACACCGTGAAAATCCAGATCACAAGCAAAAGAAGCCTTTTGTATGTTTTATATGCCCCCTGCAAAATGTTCTCAATAAATAACTACATGCTGTTCTGCTCTCTGAAAAAAATGAAATGATTGGAATTTTTAATACAATTTCTGAGATTTCCTACAAAAAAAAATGATACACAGTTTCTACTAAGTTCAAATTACCATTTCCCCCTATTTGTTTTCAATATTTCTTTGTTTTGTTAGCATCTTTCAGAAAAGCATTGACAGATTGTTTTTCCTAAGGGGAATTGAAGAGCATAAAATCCCATGATTTAATCTTTTAAAAGATGAGGGAGGAAAAAAAAAGTCAAAACCATCCAAATTCAGTGCTGCTTTTCTAGTTCATACATATTAAGTGAATATTTAAATAATGTCCCAAAGTATATGGTCTTATAGATCAGAAATCAAAAAAAAATTAGATCCCAATTTAGATCACAAATCAAAAAAAATTTTTTTTAAGTCATATTCTCAGAAACACTTGATTTGAAATTTTTGGTTTTGTTTGAAACAGAGTTTCCAAATTATGGGAGAAACAAAAAATAAGGCTACTAAATCTGGTTAAGTTAAAATACTCAGGGGAAGGCAAATTATGCTTATGGGGAATATATGAGGATATTTTGTATCAGAAGCACTTAATATTTATTTGTTGAATGCCTTAGATTGGATCCTGTTATAGACTGAATACTTGGGTCTCCCAAAATTTATATGTTGAAGCCCTAACCCCCGATGTAATGGTATTTGGAGGTGGATTTTGGTCATGAGGATGGTTCCTTTGTGATGAGATTAGTGCCCTTAATGAAGAGCAAAAGACAGGAGCATTTCTTGTCCACAGAAGCACACACAAATAGAAGACATTTGAGTACTTACAGAGTTGGTAGCTGTCTTCAAACCACAAAGAGGTCTTTCACCAGGAAGATCTGATCTTAGATTCCCCAGACTCCAGAACTATGAGAAATGAAGTGTTCAAAACCTACAATCTATGGGATTTTACCATAGCACTTTGAGCTAAGACAAATTCTGGAGATAATCTCCACTAATTTAATGACAGCCATTCTGCCAATGAAATGTGAGCTTAAACTTATTCCTATAGAAAACATATAGTGGAACCTGAAAACCTGGGACTTTTTTTTCTCAAAGTCCTTAACATTCTGGAAACACTCATCTATTCTCTGGGCCCTTATTAGATCTTTGTTCTTTCTAATGTAGAGTCCAAAATTTTCTTTTTCTTTCTTTCTTTTTTTTTTTTTTTTTTTTTGCTTCACTCTGGATTTCTTGATTAAAAAAATGATATTCAGAAGAATATAGTGACATGGAAATTTCTTTAGATGGAAACTTTTCTCTGATGCCTCAAACTTCAAAATAATTGGATTATCTCTTGATCTGCTTTGCTATGAATGTTGGACTCAGCCCTCAGTTTTGCTATTAGCCACATTTTTTTTCTGAGTTCATATGAGAACTATACATCTTCATAAGCAATGCTCGCTTTGTTGAGTTAGGTTCAAGCAAGGAATCATGTGACAAAACTCGTGTTTTTTTTCTGCCGCTGAGTAGCCAGGGTCCTCCCGTCTTCTTTTCGTCCTCACTCTCTGGTTTCTTCATCTCCAGCTTCCTTCTCCTCAGCCTCACTTCACCTTCCCTCATCTCCGGGGTGATTTCTTTTCAGTTGGTTCTTAAGGGGTAGCTGCTGACAGATCTTTCTTCATCAGGAAATTACGGCAGCCTCGCAGTGCCTTCTGAATCAAGATCCCAGTTCTAGTTTACTGTAAAGCCCTTCCCCTGTCTTTGCCAGGCAGTCTTGCATCTCTCGTACTCCTACTCTTTAAATTATGCCCTCTTCTTTAGGTTCCTTTGTTTGAAGCCAGGCAGTATATGCTGGTAGAACGTGCATTGGCGTGGGAAGCAGGGCAGCTGGTTTCTACTCTCAGCTTGGAAAATACTAGGCTATATTCCTTTGGAGAATGATGTAGGCTTTTGGGTTAGGGGTTATTTTTAGCAATTATGATAAAGAGATTTGAGATCAGTCAATAAAGGTCTTGGTTCTGAGTATGAAGATGAAGTAGGAGCTGGCATTATAGAGCCTCAAAGCTTATCTCCTCCAGGGAGCATTTAATGCCCCCCCCCCCAAGGAAAAAGTATTATAGTCCTAAATTTTCTGGTCTGGCTGCTGGTGGCAGTGGTTGTGGTGGTGGTTGCCAAATGAATTCACTCTATGTAATCCAGATATCCACTGGGATTTTCCTGTTCCAATGATCTAGAGAGGCCTAACAAGCATGCCACTTCCTATAGATGGTTAGTTTATGGTTTGTATCACTTTCTTATGTGTGCTAATCTTGTTCCACATGGCATTGACCCAGATAGAAAATTCTACTTCTTCCTTGATTTCTACATAAAGCTGTACTTCTCCAAGGCAAGATGCATGGAGGTTTAAAGGAGACATAAGGAGTGATTATATTACAAAAATGAAAATAACTTCTACGTGAGTATTAGATGCTGCTATTCTTAAATGTGCCTCCTACCACTACTACCTTGTCCTCCCCAGGCTATAGGTTCTATAAACCTGAGATGGAACTTGATAGAAGGGGCTATTTTTTCCCCATAAATGGAGTACAAAAAAGGGACTTGGGGATCTTTTAAAGTATTATCTAAGAAAAGTTTATTTTAGAAAACTCATTTGTTCATTCATTCCAGGTTTCTTTGGCTTGGTTTCTACAGAAGGAATTATGAAAATGATTAGTATTGACACCTTCTTTCCCACCCCTCAAACACACAAATAAAGGAATTTCCCAGATAACCAAAGGCAAAAGATTTTTGCATGTGAATCATCTAATTTTTCTGTTAGCCATTTGGCCATCTGTGGTCATTTTAAAGTCTGGTCTTTGTATGTTAAGTACCAATAACATTGAACTGTCTTTGTAGAGAGGGAAGGTAGAGGGCTACTGAAGAGGAAGAGCCAAACTGCATAAAACATATCTTCAGCTTATAAGAATGTTCCCAAGCTCTGCAAGATTGGCTTTGATTTTTCCAACAAATGCTATTGAAACTTACAAAAGGAAGTAAGGAGCACAGGAAAGAGCCTTCAAAATCTGGAGAACAGGCTACTTTCTGCCAGTGAAACATTTCTGAGAATGTTTCAACACCTGGAATATTGCTTGCAAATGTGTAGCTTAGGTAATTCTTGGAACAGCCTAGACCGGTTAATGACTAAAGTCTATAAACTAGGATATACACACATACAGAAAAACTGAGTCTTTTTACCTGTTTGCTTATTTAACAAACCCTTTACAATTCTGGTCACCAATACTGATGTGTGAGGCTTTTCCCCTTACACATCTAAGCAATGCTCAGATACCAGCTGGGCATCATACAATTCATTTAAGTTCTGACCCTGAGATAGCATCAGATGCCACAGGTTAAGGGGTCAGTTCCACAAGATTGCCCCTACTTCCCATGCAAACCATAAATTCAGGTTGTCACCTGTTTCTTACTGAATGGCTATCAATAAGAGGGTGCCATGACTCCCTCCCTGAGTTCCATTAACTTGCTGGAATTCCAGAAAACATTTGACTCATTAGATTATCTGTTTACTGCAAAGGGTATAACTTGGTGACAGCCAGATGGAAAAGATGCATAGAGGAAGATATGGGGCAAAGGTGTGGAGCCTCCATGCTCTCTGAATCTCCCCAGGTTTATCATCCTGGAAGCTTTTAGAATCCTCTCCTGTGGGCTTTTATGGAGGCTTCATTCCATAGGCACAGCTGATTAAATCATTGGCTTTTGGTAATTCACTTTCCAGCCTCCACTGTTCCCTGGAAGTCAGGGGTGAGACTGAAAGTTCTAACCTTCAATATTTTCTGGGCAAACAACTCTGATCCTTAGCGGGGGACCCAAAAGTCACCTCATTAACATAACAAAAGACACATTTGTCACTCTCAGCGCTTAAGAAATTCCAAAGGTTTTAGGAGTTCTATATGCCAGGAAAGGAGATGAAGACCAAAATTACATTTCTTATTGAAATCATAGTATCATGCTCTTAATAACACTTTTACGTTTCCTAACCCTTAATAAACATCCTCTAATATTCATTGGTCATTTGCTATTTGCCAGGCACTGAGTTAGGTGCCGAATACAAGAAGTTGACTTTTTGTTGACTCGAAACCTACTATGATTTACTCTGAGCTTGATTCCTCCTGTTGAAGTCTAGCTGATATTTTGCTAAATAGCTCAACTGATTTGTTGCATAGATAGTTATATGGGGAGGCCCTGCCTTCAGTTGGTATAGGATGTGAGGAATTTTATTTTTTTTCATATATCTGTCCATTTTGGGTCAATTTGAATGGGAAATTACTCTTCCAGTCCATTTTTTGTACATTGGTGAGTGGAGATAGAGACAAGTGTTGGGGGATGGAACTATTTGCCTATCCCACTCCCATCTTTGGAGCCAGATTCTGATTCCCTGCTTAGGATTTTATTTTGTACTGTTTTTCTAACATTCATTGACCTTCTAGGCCTATGAAGAGTTCAAACTTTCTTCTCTTTCTGGTCTGTTTTGTCCATGCCATTTCTTTAGTTTCAACTTTGTCCCCTCCTGGAATTTTTATTTTTTATTTTTTTAAGATTTTATTTTTTTACTTGACAGACAGGGAGAAAGGGAACACAAGCAGGGGGAGTGAGAGAAAGAGAAACAGGCTTCCTGTGGAGCAGGGAGCCGGACGCAGGCCTTGATCCCAGGACTCGGACCCAGGACCCTGGGATCACTACTGGCGCAAAGGCAGACACTTAACAACTGAGCCACCCAGGAGCAATCCTCTCCTGGAATTCCAACGAACTCCTCACTCTTTAGTCTTGAACTTCTGAGAGGCTTTTCCTGGTCCTCCCATCATTCTCTGTAAGTCTCCTTTTTGTTTTCTACTTAGCATTCTTTGTCCAGTTTCTGTTTATTATTGGTCTATTCAGTGCTTATTTTTGGCCTGTTTTTATTATTGGCTTATTTAATGATTATTTTTCTTTTTGCTTTGTTTTTTCTATTAGAAAACAAGCCAAGACAGGACAGGACTGGGTCTGGTTTACACTATTATATCTCTAACACCCCATCTGGTAGGTGATTAATAAATATGAATGAAAAATAGTAAATATGGATTAAAATATATTTAGTTTCATGTAGTTTTTGTCGTAAAATCAATGTTGGGGGTGGTGGTGGTGAGGGAGTTGAGGTTATTTTTTCATAGCATTATCCATGAAATGAGTAAATTTGTCAGTATATTGGTCAGGATCCTCCAGAGACAGAAAACCAAAAGGATATATATGTACGCACACACACACACACACACACGCGCGCGCGCGCGCGCACAGGCTGGCAAAGTTGAGATTCTTGGGTAGTCTCACAAGCTAGAGACCCAGGAATGAGCTGAGCTGATGTGGCAGTTCAAGTCTGTAGGCCATCTGTTGGCAGAATTCCTTCTTGCTTGGAGGAGGTCAAGCTTTATTCTGGTCATACCTTTGATGGATTAGGCCTACCCAAATTAAGGAGGGCTATCTGCTTTACTCAGAGTAAAAGCAGACACTCTTTAAGTAAAGCAGATAGTTTCTGGTTTACTGGTTTCAGATATTAAAACACCCTCAGAGAAATAACTAGAATAATGTTTGACCATATAATCTGGTCACCATGACTCAGCCAAGTTGACACACAAAATTTATCATCACAGTAGATCTGAAACTTTAATATTCACAGAATGTTCCTTGACACAAGGCACATAATTGATGAGGTAGGATTAGATGCTTGTCTTGTTTCTGCAGGTTCTGTGACTTTGACCAATACCCCAATCTCTGGGATTTAGATCCCTTATTTACAAAATAAACAGATTAGTTTAAATTAGGAGTTGACAACATATAGCCCATGAGCCAAATCTAGGCACTACCTAAGAATGGCTATTACAAATGAACAATTGCTTTGATTATAGGTGTTGAAATAATTTTCTAGGCCCAAGATAGAGCTGCTCTTGCCCAGAGTGCCACGTCAACAAACAGAAACTTAAATAACTTTCACATCCCTGTAAATACTTGACCAAAACAGGGCACATCCATTCAGGCAATCCCCAAATGTCAAGCCAATTCCGGATCTCCATTGATTTCCTTGTTCCTTTTCATCCCAAACAAAATTGACTTTATGCCGCAGCCAATCAGATATCTTTTGTTTTTCCCTTTCTTGTTTTTTTATTCCTTATCCTGTAAAAATTTTGGGCCTTCCACCCCATTTTGCAGTTCTCTGAATGGAGACTGTTCACTCATGAAGTGTAAAAAAATGTTTGTTAGTATCACCTAAATTGCTTTGTCAAAATGATGAACATAGGGAACTTTGAACCTCAATTAGGGAAAATGTCATCCTTCTTCCAAAGAATTCCCTTTACCTCACTTGTAGACCTGTATTATTAAAAAAAAATACTAAATGGTTATGCTGTCAATTAAAATTTTATGGAAATTCATTTAATCTCTTCTAATATTAGTATTTATATAATATCTTTGGATTTTCCTCTTGGTGCCATAGAGCGTTGGCCACAAAGACACAAAGCCTTGTAGCCATTTTATTGAAAGAAACAGTGTCTTAGATTATGAGTCTTGAGGGGTTCTAGTAGGTAAAGTAATAGGGGAATGAGGACAGATTGGCCTTGGAGCGGCAGATAAATGTTCCCACTCTGTGTGCATGGATCCTATAACTTTGGGCCCTCTGATAAATGAAGGCAAGTGGAGGAAGTAACAGTTCTGTTCTGAGCCACTGCTCAGGTCTCTCTTCACTGTTTCCAACCTATCCTGTTATGCTATAGTTTCTGCTGGTGCTCAGCTTTGGATTCAACTGCAATTAGCAGCAGTGTCCCTTCTTTTGGACGTGGTACTGGTCTCTGATTGATTTCTTTAGCTTTGATGTAGCCTTACCTAACCTGACATGACTAAGATGCAGCCACTTTGCTTTTGTCTGCTCTAGACCACCGCAACCCTAGTATTCCCCGCCTTAGTTCTAGCTCTTGGATGGACCTGCTCTACATACCCTGCAATGTAGCCTGGATGGTTCCTTCTGGGATATATGCCAGGGCATATGTATCTACCAAATACTTCACGCAGAGGAAGCTGAAAGGAAGGCTAAGTGAACCTCTCATTTGAATATGGGCAAGCTATCTTTTTTCCATACCATGCTTATAATATAAAGAAGTGCCTTTGCTGTCCTGGAAATATCTTAGGAGATAAATTAGCTACAGTGGGAGAGATCAGTTTGCCTTGTACTTCACTGTCTAATGTAGGCTTTCACTAAGTTGATTCCATTATAATGCTGAATTAGGAAATAAGCCTGAGGCACAAAGAGCTGTGAAAAAGTTTTGTTTTGTTGAGTGTTTGGGGATTTGGATGTTTAACAAGAGTTTATAAAATTGTGTGAATTTTTTTTTTTTTTTTTTTTTTTTTACATTTTATTTACCTTGTCTTGTTTTTCCTGTTTCGTTTGTTTTATTTTCCACTGGGCACTTCAGACCACCCAGCTCTATTTCCATGACTCCATGATAGACATTTGTTTTTACCCTGGGGAGGTGGCTGCTCTTGTCCTGGACCAACCAGGCACAGTGAAGCTCATTCAAGGCCCACACCCCCTTCAGTGTCTTCTAGCCCTGGGCAGGCCGTCAGAGAAAGTGGTGAAATTGCAGGCCTGGACCCACTCAAACTGCAAAATATCCAAGGAAGTTGGGAGGCATTTGGAGGTGATGGAAAAGTAGGAATCTGAAAACGTCTCCTGGGGTTCTACAAATCTCCAAGGATTGGAACACCGATTGAGCTTGCACATTTGAGCTGATTATGCAAACAGTAATGTTTTGCTAAAGGAAAGGCCTGAGGACTAGTTTGGTTTTCTGCTTCTCAAGTAGATTTGGACCATTGCTGTTCCTTTCAATTGTAAACAGTTTCATTCTTTGAATTCTTGTATTCACTTAGATTTTTAATTCTTGTGTGTATTTAGTAAAGAAGTGGGTAAATACATCCACATACTAAAAATATTATCTGTGAATGACTTAAATCTAGATTAAAGGAATCCAGAATTCTGAAAGGGATTGCAGGGTTTACTTCACTTATGTTTTAACTCTTTCAATGCGAATTGATCCTCAATTGATTTCACTTCCTGAACATTATCTTGTTCTCTGAAAAACACCTGGTTTCTTGTCTTCAGTTCAGATCGATTTGCCCCAAACTTAGCTTTTTTGTTCTCCCTGTTAAATGGGCCCCCACCCAGCCACCTTTTTTTTTTTAATTGATACCATTATTCTCTTAGTTACCTAGATTCAAAATTTAAGGTATTTTTGATTCCTTTCTACTCTGTAATCTACCATGTCTTCATGTCTCCTCTCCAAATCTTGTTAATTTATCCTTTGTGCCCTGCCTGTGGTTTCCATTTCCATTATACCACTCTTGATACTCCATTTTTGATTGATTCATGCCCTACCATTAACAGCACATGTTATGGCTTTACTATTCTGTCACATATTTTAGAAAATGATCCACAGAACTTACCTACATAATAAGTAAAATTTTCCTCACTTTCCAGGTGAATAAACTGAGACACAAGATTTAATGGACTTGTCCAAATTTACACAGATGGTTAAGTATTGGAACCAGGACTAGTACCCAGGGTTGAGTTGAGACATTTTAAAAATATTGAGTTTATTTGAACAAAAATAAATTCAAATCAAATGACATCCAATATAGTAGAATGAACAGGAGTTCCAAGATGAAGGAATTTTATAGGCAGCAGGGATCAGGAACAAGGAAGTTACACTAAGCAACAAAGTGGGTTCGTTATTTTAAGGTTAGTTTCCGTTAGGGGATTGCAGGAGTCTGTTAGGCAGATGACCCAACTTGTGCTGGTCAGGTGACTCCTGATTGCCTGGTTTAAGATTCATTTTCTGGGAGAGCCGAACTATAAGTTCAATCTTGATTTGGTGATGTGGGATTTGGCATTAGTGACTCCATTTTGAGATTGTTGTCTTCTTTTTAATACCCATTCTTATGAAAATGAGATGTTGTTTGTCTTGTTACCAGTGGTTCCTTCTTTAAAACTGACCATGCGTACCCTTCATACTCTTCACTGTTTATAGTCAGAAGCTATGAACAAATGCTCATAACCTAAAAGGAAAAGTCAGTGCTTCTGGGCATTAAATATCTTCTCTAATCATTTCAATTTACTTATCTAAGTCTGTCTCTTTTCAGTTACCAGAAAACTCTGCTTCAGCTAGACCAGTCTAATCTTTTGTCTTTAATCCTGGATCCTCTGCACAGACCTTCTGTAGGCTTTTGATCACTTCTACCGGAAGTGACTTTATTCCTCCTGCTTCAATTCATATTTTTCATGGAGCTTTCCCTGTCTGCTCATTTGGATCATCTGCTGATTTGTAATGTCTATGACAAAGACTATAAGATACTCTCTGTTTCTTCTTCTTGGAAGCACACAGAGACTTTTTTTTTTTTTTTTTCCAAGTTTCCCTAATGGCTTTTTTGGAAGTATATGACTGTGTTCTGGCCAATAGTATGTGGGTGGAACTGATGTATACCACTGCCAGGGTTGACCATATAATACTGCTCTTCTCTGGTGACCTAGAATATCATGTGTTCTAGATGGCATAGATAAAACATGGAAGTTTTAACTTCCAAGAGTTATAATGATTCTACATGGCATAGTTAACACATGGAAGCAACTCAGATCTCTGAGTCACCACTTGGAGGAGATCCACTGAGGAGACTATAACTTGCAGGAAAGACATGAAATCACTGAGATTTGGGGGATGTTTGTTATAGCGGCTAGTGAGCATTGTGCTATCTAATTTATCTAATATAGTATGTCTGCTTTGACTGACATATGTATATTTTGGAATCCATATCTAGATTTTAGAATTGAGGGTAGGGGTGCCACATATTCTTTCCCTTTTTTTTCCGATTAGTTATTCATTTCCTCTATCTTCCCTTCCTTCTCAACTTTTCTACATTTCCCACTTGATGTGTTTTGGGATTCTAATAGGAGATAGACCCCAGTGATTAGAGAGATTGAGTAAAATCTGATCTGGGCTCTCAAGAAAATAACTGTTCCTTAAGACTGTTACAATCTAGGGGCACCTGGGTGGCTCAATGGGGCTAGAGAAATTCAATAAATTTTCTGACAGAGGCGCCTGGGTGGCTCAGTGGGTAAAAGCCTCTGCCTTCAGCTCAGGTCATGATTGCAGGGTCCTGGGATTGAGCCCTGCATCAGGCTCTCTGCTCAGCAGGGAGCCTGCTTCCTCCTCTCTCTCTGCCTGCCTCTCTGCCTACTTGTGATCTCTGTATGTCAAATAAATAAATAAAATCTTAAAAAAAAAAGACTGTTACAATCTAGTAGTTGCTTATATTTTATCCTTTCATTTCACCATAAAACTTAGTTGTCTAGGCATAACAATAGATGCTCAGTGTCTAGTCACTTAATGCATTTTGAGACTTTGTAGGTTCTCAGGATTCTCTGGTCTTGAAAGATGTTGTAAGAAAGGCAAGTTGGGGTCAAAATTTACTTTATGTTCGAATAGGCCCAGATAGTCATTGATTGGGTAATACGGTTAAGTTTCTCCATCCCTACTGTCTGCAACATAGAAATGACAAGTCATCGTGATTTAGAAAGTAAACTTGGAACTGTATTGCATATTATTTGCATAGCAAATGATGATTCTGGAGCTTCTGGTTCTGTGCTCTGTGAACGCCTTGTTTTCTGGCTATCAGATGGTACATATACTCCTGTTTTCATCAGTTGCCAGTTGTAGTCTTTTAAGGCACCATGTGAGTCTGCATTTTGCCCTTATTTTAGTTTGCATACTTTTGCCCTGGACTGATTTTTCATCATTATGATGTCAGCCTCCATTTTTATTTTCATGATACAGTTATATCTGTCTTTGATTTTTGACATCTTTTCTCTTTCTTTGTCTGGCAGGCATTAAATCATTAATGTTTCAAAATTACATACAGCTGAAGCTTTGTAAAATAGACTATCTAGTGAAGAGCTCCTTAAAATTACAGACACAATTCAGTTCTCTCTCTTTTTTGACCTTTGTTGACCTCCAATTTCACTTCAAAGAGGTATCAAGGGGGTTATCTTTGATTGATAATTGTTCTTCCTGATCTGATATGTATGGAAACCTGTCTTTTACCACGGAAAACTTGCTCGAATGTAGGTATTTCTCTCCATTACCGATGCAGGGAGATTCTCAGTCATGATTTATATCTTTCAGATTAAATTACTAGGAAACATGGCCCTTCCTGAAGGCTGGCTATCTTCACAGCAAAAATAGTCCTGACTTTGCTACTTTGTTTTTGACACTCATAATACATCACTGTACTGCTTGCTTGCTAATTAGCAGCTCTTTCCATGGTCTTGTTTCCACTATGGGGATTTTTGCACAACTTTCTTTGAAGTGAACCTTCCATCTTCCTCACCGAGCATTCCTAACTGCGGAAGACAATTTGTCTTCCACTGAGGAGAAGCTGTTGAAAATCCCACAAGAATGTCAGAATGAATACCAATTTAGGAGAGTCTGTCTGAAAGAAAAAAAAAAGGAAATGGGAAAAAAGCTAACTATCATGAGACTTGTATATCACTATACTAAGTGATAGGTATAATGGTTGTCCTTTGATTATCTGATTTAATTCTTACTACAACTATATGAGCTAAAATCAGATGAGAAAACTGGGTAAGAAGTAAGATACTAAATGATTTCCTAACAACCACACAGCTAAAAAGCAGCATATCCAGAATTAGACATAGGTATGTCTGACTCTGAAGCCCTAGTTTTGATCACTATAAAAGAATTTTAGGGGCACCTGTATGGCTCAGTCATTAAGCCTCTGCCTTTGGCTCAGGTCATGACTCCAGCCTCCTGGGATCCAGCCCTGCATCTGGCTCTCTGCTCAGCGGGAGGCCTGATTCTCCCTCTCCCACTCCCCCTGCTTGTGTTCCCTCTCTTGCTCTCTCTCTGCCAAATAAATAAAATCTTAAAAAAAAAAAACAATTCAAATGGGAATACTAACACAAATTCTAATATACAAATATTTATTAACATGATGGAAAGAACTTTGCAACAAGGAAAATTCAAATATAACTTGTGATGTGACATTACAGATTTGGGAAACTATTTCTGCTAAAATTTATCTTGAACATAAGATTATGTAAATTTTTAATGTTATACAGAGAATAATATGTAATATAATGGGCTTGGCTCTAACCAGTCTTTCAGGCTATGCCAAATCTTTTTTTGGTGGTGGGCGATCAGAGTCTAAAAACTGCTCAAAAGGGAGGGAAGGAGGAAGGTAGGGAGCGGGGAGTTAGAGGGAGAAGAACTGAAGGAGAGAGGGAGATGCAGAAATAAAGAAGGGAAAAGACAGAAGGAGCTACTTGTTTTGCCCTCCTGCCCTGCAGGTGCTCTGGGGGCCAGGTGGAATAGGGAAGTGGAAATATCTTCAAAAGAGTACCAGGTAAAGAATGAAAAACCATAACCCTGCAAATGGTGGGT
The DNA here is from genome assembly GCF_964662115.1 of Mustela nivalis. NCBI lineage: Eukaryota > Metazoa > Chordata > Mammalia > Carnivora > Mustelidae > Mustela > Mustela nivalis. Next base: position 18,107,670 of record NC_139039.1, on the reverse strand, counting down.
TTAAAGGCGTCACTTGTCCTTCATGGGAAATAATGCTTAATTAGGGGAATGGGTCCTCTTTAATGGATATTTTGTTTCCTTCTCCAATTAAGATAATAAATACAGCTTCTCAATACATTGAGAAGAGGAAATACATCTTCTCAGTTTAAGATAGTAAATAAGCTTCTCTTAATTCTATCTACCATTTTTAATCTCTTGAGTCAGAATACATATCATCTCCCTTCCTAGTATCCACTCTTCCCAGCCCCTCTTCTGTTGTCAGTTGGGAGCCTTTGGTTAAGTTGTTTAAGGTGTATTTATGCCTTTCTTTTATTTTATAAGAATATAACATAAAGTATAATGTATGTGAGGTAATTATATTCACCTCATAGACACATATGTCTCATACATAGACACATATGTAATAGTAAATATAAAAATCACCTTGATGTATATAAATGAAGAGCACTTTACTAGGATATATAAGTTGCTCAGTTATGCAGTTTAGAAGTCTGTAACATAAATAGGTGACCTATTTTCCCGATTGTGTCTTAACTCTAAGTACTGATGCTTTTTAAAAATGATTTTTGGTTGACATTTAAAAACTGTATTACATACTTTTCTGCCTTAGTAAACAAAAGTCAACCCCAAATTTTCTTGATTTATTTTCCTGTAAATTATCATTTACATATTTATATGTAAATATATCATTTACATTATCATTTATTTTCCTGTAAATTTAGATGTCTATTTATGGTTGGGTCTGCTATAATGTGTTCCCCTAAATAATTTCTGGATTAATTTCATTTACCTTTTTCTCATGAAAGTAGAATTTACAATGAGAAGCTGCGGGGTTTCTTGGGCACTTTAATAGCAACCATAAGAACTATGGATTCAAAGGGGAAAGAGTCTTCTAAATTGCCTCCTTGTACTCAGTTCTCTAAGATTCTCATCTTTATTAGTATTCACTTATTTGGACAGCCTTCACAACCCCTTATTATCTCAGCACTGTTATTTTCATAATGCTTTGTTATTTGCCTTATTCCCTTCTTTTACCTCTCCCTTGGCTATTTTTTTTTTTCTTTTCTCCATATTATTTTTTCTACCTCCTTTATTCTATTCTTTTTTTCTTTATATTTATACACATAGACCTACTTGATTGCAGATTCTGGCTAAAATTGATCTTCAAGCCTTTTCTCTTGAGCCCATATGTTCTTTTTCTTTTCATATTTTTATTTATGAACATTTTTGATGAAGAATTTCTGCTGGAGCCATAATCAATATCATTGTAGTACAATCTCTTTCTTCATTTATGGATGAAATGCTAGCACACTGTAATTTCTTTGAGATCACAATTTACCTGTAGGATCTGGCTAGTACAATCTCTTTCTTCATTTATGGATGAAATGCTAGCACACTGTAATTTCTTTGAGATCACAATTTACCTGAAGCTTCTAACTTCAAGCATTGGGAGTCAGAGTATCTTTTTGGTCTTCCCAAGATCTCCTTGTCGTTACTCAATAGATAGAAATTTTTCTTTGCCAAGAGTCTGAAAGAGAATTTTTAAAAAAATTTCCAGTCCATTCACTTTATCCAGTTTCACTTTGGCTAGAACCCTCTTTCCTAAATGATATGAGTTGATGTCAGCTGTGTTAATGTCTAGCTGAGCATGTGACCTTAGAAATTTCTATTACGCGTGTTTGTCGAATAGCCATTTCTCAGAGGTGAAGACGATGTTGTAGTGAATATACAGACCATTTGCCATTAGAAGAGCTTTTGCAGTTTAATTCTTAGAATGCTGTGTTCCACTGGGGAGTAGTTAATTTAACCATTGATAGAGGCACATCAATCTCACAAGACAACTTATAATATATTACATCTCTTAGAATCGGGACTAGACTCTGAAGCTTTCAACAGCTCTCTTGTGTCACTTGTTTTGTTGCTGAAAAACAATTTTGAGGCTCTGATATCTTTTGTGCTCTATAATCTACTCATATACCCTACTGTGATTTCCCTTGAGAAAGACTTCCTATGACTTTGTTCTTGAAAATGCTGAGCCACAAAACGTACCTCTTCTGTAGAGTAATTTACCACAATAGTCATTGCCAGCCCTCCTGAGAGCCTGGAGAGAACACTGTCTCTTTCTCTGCTTTTTCATACTGATATTTTGCAAAACAGGCAAGTAGAGTTTCCCATCTCATTTTTGAGATGATTGCAAAAAGAAGAGCCAGATGATAGAATGGACCATCAAACCCTGGTATAATTTCCTTTCATTCTTGTTCTTTACTAAATGTTTCTGTGCACAGGGAATAAAGGGCTCTGAGGCAGATTAATGCAGCAAGAAGCTCACTATGCTTACCAAGACTCTGATTGTTTCCTGGTGTTCTGTTTGGCCGTGGGAAGCATCTTTTCTCAGATTCCCCTATAATGATGAAGTCTCAAGTTTGAAAGGTAGCAGCTCTGTGTCCTGTGTCCACCACCTGGCTTTCTCTGGAATAACACATACTATTAGTGATGGGATGACATATTTCAAATTTTAATTTTCTTCCTCCTTTTATTGCCAAGGCCTTAAAAGTGTGTTTGGAGGAATGTGGGGGTGTGCTGGGGGAGGAAAAGGGATCCAAGACACTAAAGACACATAGCTGACTTTGAATTTAGGACTCAAAGAATGTTTGGGTGAAATGTTCTTTCTTGTGTGCCAAAGCAAATACTTGATTGTTTCCAGCTCTTTTAAAATATCCTATTTTCTTCTTGTTTAAGCATCTAATAAAGTTTTGGCAGTTATAGTCAGCAAAAGAAGATGAATACAGGAAACATGTCTTAGAGCCTAGCTACTATAGCTTGGGGGAAGAAAAAATAATTTATGAAAGAAGTTACCTAGAGTGTGCTTTTAATTCATCAATAATGTATAATATCAAACTAAATGTCCAATTAACAATTTAACCATGTTGAAGATACTTCAATGTCACAAGAGTAATCATGCCCAAAGTTATAGATGGTGCCCTATATATGCTAATCAGTTCTTTGTATTCTTGGTCAGGCAAATAGTTGATTTTTATTGTCTGTATAGCTCTATGAAACTAAAATCATTTCTCTGAGGTATGGAACATGGTAAAGAGAATATTCTTCTACAGGACTAGACAATCTTCTTAAGTTTTATTGAGATGTAATTGATATACATCACTGTATAAGTTTAAGGCATAAAGCATGATGGTTTGATTTACATATATCATGAAATGGTTACCACAGTATGTTTAGCTAACATTTGTCTTCACATATAGAGACAATAAAAAGAGAAGAAAGAAAAAAAAAAAAACAAAGGAAAAAAATGGTTTTCTGTGATGAGTACTTCTAGGATTCATTCTCTTAACAACTTACCTATGTATCATTTAGCAGTGTTAGCTATTGTCATCATGTTGTACATATTAGATCCCTAGTATTTGTCTTACAGTTGGAAGTTTGTAACTTTTGACCACCTTCCTCCAATTCCCCTTCTCCTTACCCTCTGCTGCTGCTAAATACAAATTTGATCTCTTTTTCTATGAGCTTCTTTTTTTTAAATCATATAGTACTTGTTTTTTCCTGACTTATTTCACTTTGCACAATGCCTTCAAGTTCCATTCTTGTTGCACATGGTGAGATTTCCTTATCTCTTATGGCTGAATAGTATTTTGTGATAGCTAGCTAGCTAGCTAGCTAGATACACAGACAGATATCTCACAACTTTTTTATCCAGTTATCTATTTAACCACTTAGGTGGTTTTCATGTCTTGGGTGTGGTAATAATCAGTTTCACAACTGATATGAGGGTGCAGATATCTTTTTGAGCTAGCATTTTCATTTCCTTTGGATAAATATCCAGAAATGGAATTGCTGACTCATATGGGTGTTATATTTTTAATTTTTTGAGAAGCCCCCATATTGTTTTCTATAGTAGCTATAATAATTTGCAATTCTACCAACAATATTCCTAGGTTATCTATTCATCATATTCCCACCAGCATTTGTTTTCTCTTTTTGTTGGTGGCCATCCTAACAAGTGTGAGGTGATATCTCATTGTGGTTTTGATTTGAATTTGATTTGAATTTGAATTTGATTTGAATTTCCCTAATGAATTTCCCTAATGGCAAGTGATATTGAGCATCTTTTCATGTACCTGTTGGTCTTTTGTATGTCTTCTTTGGAGAAATGCCAATTCAGGCCCTTTACTGGTTTTTAAATTGGGCTATTCATGCACTCATTCATTCATTCATTTCATGCTGTTGAGTTGCATGAGTTCTTTAAATATTTTGGATATTAACCCCATATTTGAATATATGATTTGCAAATATTAAGTCCCATTTCATGGGTTTTCTTTCTCTTTGTTGATGATTTCTTTTGCTGTGAAAAAGTTTTGTTTTGTTTTTTGTTTTTTGGTTTTTTTAGTTTTATGTAGTCCTACTTGTTTTTAGTTTTGTTGCTTGTGCTTTTAGTTGTCATAAAAAAAAAATCATTACCAAGGAGCTTTATCCCTATGTTTGGATATTTGATTTGTTCAGATATTCTAGTTCTTCCTGATTTAGTCATGGTACATTGTATGTTTCTAAATATTTCTCCATTCCTTCTAGGCTGTCCAGTTTTTTAGCATATGTTGTTGACAGTAGCCTTTTACCATCCTTTAAATCTTTGTGGTTTCCATTATAATGTCTCCTTCTTTATTTATAATTTTGTTTATTTGGGTCTTCATCTTTTTTTTTTTTTTCCATGATTAGTCTATCTAAGAGTTTGTCAATTTTGTTGATCCTTTCAAAGAACCAGCTTTTAGTTTGGTTAAATTTTTCTGTTGTTTTCCTATTCTCTTTAATTTATTTCTATTCTAATCTTTATCAGAAAATCTTCATTAAGAAATTCTTCTAAACTAGCCTCAGGTTTTTTGTTTTTGTTGTTTTTTTCTGGTTCCTTTAGGAGCTATAGGGTATTATTTAGAACTAGATGGGACTTTGAACTAACTTCCCTGCCTTGGCAGGGCAGCAGAACAGCACCCAGGACATACACACCTTATTGTTTGGAGACCTGAGTCAGTAAGTACAAGCAGTGAATTCCCTGGCCAGGTAAGGCCATCGTTTTTGCTGTACAGACGGGGGATTCTCTGTGCTGTGCTCTATGTTCAAGTGCCAGTGACATAGTGCAGTTGGATGGGCTATATAGTTTTCTGTGTACTCTGGTTAGGTTCTGAAGTGAGACAGGCTGAAGACCATATTGAGCAGTGAGTAGGGCTGCATATTAAATTCCCTGTTTGGTGAACATAGGGGAAAGATGAGAGAAAAAGGAAAACCATAAAAGAGACTTTTAACACTAGAGAACAAAGTGAGGGTCGCTGGAGGGGAGGCGAGAGTTAGGGATGGGCTAAATAGGTGATGGGGATTAAGGAGGGCACTTGTGATGAGCCTCAGGTGTATGTAAGTGATGAATTGCTCAGTTCTACTCCTGAAATTAATATTACACTATATGTTACCTATCTAGAATCTAAATAAAAACTTGAAACAAACCAAAAAAAAAAAAAAAAAAAAAGAAAGAAAATCCTGTTTGAGTGCAGTGGTGGAAGCAGCTCTAAAACTGGTAAAGCTCTTAGCTTATCTCAAGCCAATACATACTCCAAGTTTCTTGGAATAGGGTCATTGGCTTAGCTCTGTAAATTATCAGTTCTTCGTGCCTGCCTCTTGGCTTGAGTGCAGCTGAGCCGCAGAACCTCCAGTTGTCACCAGCCCTTCATTTCCCATGGGGCTGAAATACATTTTCTACGATAACTGAGACTGTAGCAGCTCCCTTGCAGGGGAAAGACAGGGAAGGATCACTCCAGGCTTTTCTCAGTTGCCCAACCAAGAGCTACCCTCAGCTTTCACTAGAAATTAAGCCCCTGGGCATAATCCACGAAGCCTCTGTGCTGAGACAGACTTAGCTCTGGTGATGATCTCCTCTGTTTGCCTGCTTCTTGGTTCAAGCCCTGCTGGGTCACACAGCTTCTAGGAATTGTCACCAGCCCTTATGCACAGATGGGACCAGAAGACACTCTCCACAGTGATGGGGCTATGACCAGCTCCTTGCCTGGTGGTGGGAATAACTCCTCCTTTGAGGATTGGAATCGGACAAATCTCTACCCAACAGAGGTTCCTGATGAGAATGTGCCTCTGCCTTGGTTCTAGAGATGAGTAAAGACACTGGCTCAGATTACCACTTGGGCATTGCAGATATGAACCCTGTTGGCCAAGACCTGTGTGCTGCTTGTTGCAAGCCTCTCTGCTTTTCCATCGTGATCAGATACCTACCGGTTGAACCCCACAGATTCCCCTGCAATCTCTGTGGCATAAGATCAGAATGGGGTTTCTGCAAAGTGACCCACAATGGTGGACAGGGCTTGTTGTCTCGACTGAACTCTCTTTTTCCACTAGAAGAACTGGAGGCTCAAGGGATACCCTTTTGTGTGGTGCTGTACTGGCCTCTGTATTGGTCTCTGTGGTCCAGGGGATGCTTCAGTTTCATCCCCATGTTCTAGGATTCTCTTAGTGCTATCTTGCTTTTGAATATTGTTACTCATTCTTGTAAAAGGGAATGAAGTAAAAAATGACCTATGTTGCCATCCTGGTGATGTCATTCCTTATTTTTAAAATTAAAACTGAAAATGTAATTCCTTATCAAATTATATAAACATGATAACATCAAGTAGTAATTAAAACCCTCAAATCTGCAAATTTTAGAACTAAAAGGAAACTTGTAGATTTTGTAAAAACTCATTTTAAAGGTAAAAAAATTATAAACACCTTTAGAGTACTAAATATTCTACTGTCAGTTTTTATACATATTAACTCATTTATTTATTGTAACTTGATGAGGTAGAATTATCCCCATTTTACAGGTAGAAACTTAGGTGTGGAGAAGGTCATTTATCTTACATGGTCAAAAAGTTACAATGTACGGAGGCCTGGGTGGCTCAGTGGGTTAAAGCCTCTGCCTTCCGCTCAGGTCATGATCCCAGTGTTCTGGGATAGAGTCCCGCATCGGGGCTTCCCTTCCTCTCTCTCTGTCTGCCTCCCTGCCTACTTGTGATCTCTGTCTGTCAAATAAATAAATAAAATCTTAAAAAATAAAAAGTTACAATGTAGCAGAACCAGAATGCAAACTCACTCTGGTGGTCATGTTTTTAACTAGCACCATTCTGTATTGCCCCAGAGGAAATCAAAACACAGATATGCAATGACTTGCCTGGGCACCTGGGAGGCTAAGTCTGATCATCTGCCTTCTTTTTCTCTTAGGTAGATTCTTAACATATTTGATTCTTACTCTAATAAGAATCATACATACACACACTACATTGGAATAGTCCCTTGTAATTAAATCCTATTCTTTTAAGTTACATAAAAATCATTTCCTGTTTCTGCTTTTAGTAAAAGCTCTTCCTTGGTAGCTCTGTCAGTTTTTCTGGCTTTTGGTTGCAACTCTCTTATTTCTCTTTTACAAAGGACAGGAAAGAATAAAGAGGTTAAATTTCTGTGTACTTTCTGAAACTCCCTGGTTGTTTTTCCAGTCATAAGAGGGTTTCCTTTCACTGAATTTCCTAAATTAGAGAGAAAGTGGTCAGGTTTCCAGTTGGAGCTGACCTTTGACACTACTTAAAAGTAATTTGCATAAAATGGCATCTTTAGTACCCAGCTGTTTTGTGGCTTCTCTTATGCAAACTATGATTTCAGAGATCTAGATTCCTTCAGAACTGTGATTTTTAAGGAAGAACTTCACCTTTATTTTGGCTTATTAAATTAATACATGTTCAGTTATAAGGAGTTCATGGAAATTATAAAACATAGATTAAAAACTCTACTATTATCTTTAACATTTTGGTCTATTTCCTACAAAACGTTTTGTTGTACAAATTTTAAAACAGAATTGGAATGATTTTTTATATATATATGTGTGTGTGTGTGTGTGTATACATATATATATACACACACACACATATATATACATATACATACACATATATACATATATACATATACACACACACATACACACACTTATATGTATATATATGCGCGCGCACACACACACACATACTTAAAGATTAAACTTGTGTCTTTTCTACCTCAGCATGATAGTGTGAGATTTTTCCATGTTATTAAATAGTCATCAAATATTAAATATTCATCAAAACCAACATTTTAAACAGTCACCTGGTGTTTTATTACTGGATTGGCCATAATTGATGTAACTATTCTAATTTTCAGTGTTGTTTGTTTTCAAATTTTGCTATTACAAAAAAGTGTTGAGACACCTATATAACCTTGGCTTGAGTTTGTTTAGATATATAACTTTATGAGTAGAAATACGTACATAGTATATAAATCCAAATATATATTTAATAATCCCCATATTTCTGCATATGTTGTTTTCTGAACATACACAAACACAGATGATAGACCATGACATATATTATGTTCCAGAGGAATGATGCAGACATGTTCCACACTTGTTGGGGAGAGAGTGCACTGAGGAACTGAGGACTGTGGAGGCCGGAATAGGCCTAACCAAGTACATGGGACTTAAACTCAGCCCTGAGGAATGAGAAGTTCCCAAGAGAGAAAAGAGTCTGGAGGACATTCTTTTTTTTAAGATTTTATTTATTTATTTGACAGAGAGAGACAGTGAGAGACGGAACATAAGCAGAGCAAGAGGGAGAAGTAGGCTTCCTACTGAGCAGGGAGCCTGACACAGGGCTCCATCCCAAGACCCCATCATGGGGCTTGATCCTAGGACCCCGGGATCATGACCTGTGCTGAAGGCGGACACTTAATAACTAAGCCACCCAGACACCCCGGGAGGATGTGCCTTAAAAGAAGTCTTAAGGAGGTTTTAAGCCAAGTTGTTTCTGAATCCCCTGGTTTTTTGTTGTTGTTGTTGTTTCTAGCAAAAATATGAATTTGTATTGGATACAGCATGTGCTAAAGAGAAGAAAGGGTAGTTTGAAATAGAGGGTTAATTTAGGTAAATAAGTGGCAGAATTTTGGAGATAATGGGTTGTATTTTGAAATGTTGTTAAGTTTTGACCAGTTAAATATTTTGACCTGTGACATTCTGGAGCCATTGAAATTTTTTCTTTGTGAGAATGACCTACACACATTATTTTTGTGAAAGCGGATAACATTGGAAGCAATAGTTGGATGGATTCAGTGAGTAAAAATGTGAGGTGGTGAAGCCAAATGAGTGCGCGGCAACTGGTCTGAGCGAAATGTTATGAAGGTGTTAAGGGCGGTGTGGAAAGATTCCTAAGGCAGGGTTGGGTAGCGGATTGCTCCATGGGATTTAAGTGTGGGAGGGTCCGAGATTATATAAATCACCATATGATTGGCAGAAATAGGACAGTCAAGAAGGAAAGTTGGTTTTAAAGAAAATGAGTAATCTGTTTTAGATGGGCAAAGGAAAGAATCAGGTGAGAAGCACATCACCTTATTTTAACTTGCTAATGACTTAAAATCTGTCAGACAGGGATATAAGATGGGAGGAAACATCATCATTACAGATTTTAGGTATCAGTGTTCCTTCTTCCCCTTAAAATCCTGAAATATTAGAGAGACTGTGTTCAGAATTGCAGAGAAGTATGAATTCTCTCAGGCCATTATTTAGAATCTACAGCAGTGTTTTTCCACTTGGAGCAAAACATTTTCTTCTTTCTGTGTCTTTCCTTTTCTTTCTTCTTTTTATTTTTAAATTATTATTATTTATTTATTTATTTGACAGACAGAGATCACAGTAGGCAGAGAGGCAGGCAGAGAGAGAGGGGAAGCAGGTTCCCTGCTGAGCAGAGAGCCCGATGCAGGGCTCAATTACAGGACCCTGAGATCATGACCTGAGCAGAAGGTAGAGGCTTAACCCACTGAGCCACCCAGGTACCCCTCTTTCTTCTTTTTAAAAAATTGGTGCTGGGTAACATAATACTGGTTAACTAATACCTAAAGTATCTTACTGAGAATTCTGCATTCTACATCTTAATATTGGAAGCAGAATGTTCTTTAGAGGAGAGTGCATTCCAGTTTAATTTTGAAGTTCTAAGTGTTAACAATATTTGAAAGTCAATATCCTTAGAATAAGGCTTTAGGCCATTTCATTTTCTTACACAGCTTTTCTTCTTGTCTGTGTTGGCAATATTGTTTGAGAAATACTGGTAGTTCTGTGTCAATAAAGCAGCTACTTATAGATTTGGTAGAGAAACTCTGTAGAACATGCATCAAATTAAATATGTTACTTCTAAAGGGTGATTTTTTTTTGGGGGGGGGGCTGCTGTGTAAAGTTAGAGACTTTGGCCAAGGCTGATGAACATTCACTTTGGATTTGGAGATTTTCTTGAGTTACTCCTCCTTGTGGATGGATGGATGGAGCTGGCTTAAATAACAAAACCCATGCATCTGGTCTCATGGTTGATTATGGAGTCATATCTAAATACAGAATATTTTGGTTTTATTAACTAGAATAAAATACCAAGCCATAGAAATGTAGATTCACTTTAATTGCCTCTATGTATGTTTTTAAACTTAGTTTCTTTCACCTAGCATAGTATTTTTGATATTTATCCATGTTCTTGATTGTATTAGTAGTTTGCTCCTGTTGCCAAGAAAAACTCAATTGTATGAATATACTACAGTTTATTCACCAGCTGGATTTTGCTTCCCCCCCAACCTGTTTTGGTGATTATGCAGAAAACTGCTATAATATTTGCATGCAAATGTGCATATGTGCATATGTTTTCATTTCTCTTTGGTAAATACCAAGAGTGTGATTGCTGGGTTTTATGGTAACTACATGTTAAACTTTATAAGAAACTGACAAACTGTTTTCAGAAGTGGTCACACCGTTTTGCACTCCTACCAGCAGTTTGAGATTTCAGTCATTCCTCATACTCATTAACATTTAGTATTTTCAGTGTATTATAAACATAATAAATGTTGTATAACTTTTTCAGATTTTGTAAATAGCCTTGTAGGTACTGCCCAAGTGCAGAAAGTTATTGTGCCATTCCAAATCTTCTTCAGTTCAATTATCATTGTAGTTTAAAGGAGAGGTTATGGTTATGCAAATGATAATTTGCTTCTGCTAAGAGCCATTACTGTTCCGATCAGAGATTTCTTCCTTTTATTAAACCAGCATTTATTGAGTGCCCATAAAATGTCAAGTGCAAGAAACATGATTCCTACCTTACAGGAATTCAGATTCCTGTGGTAGGGGTGGGGGTGGAGAGCCAATAAACAGAAAATCATAATATAATGCGGTAAATACTAAATCTCAGAGGAGGAATGGCTAATCAGTTTAGCATAGAAACCTTTGGCTTTTGATAATATTTCTTATATCTAAAAGTAGATTGAACTCTGGAATGGCATAGGAATTGCTAAAATTCACAAACCGACAAGACGTTTTTTTCTCCTGACCTCGAATGTGTAGTGTCCTTTTCATACCAATTCTTCCAAATCTCTGACACCAACTGAGTATCTAACAATTCAATTCTGACACTAACTCCTGGAGTTGGTGTCAGTCCCCACAGATGAAGGGATCAGTACTCTAAGACTGTCTCCACTTCAGAAACCAGCCACAAATGGGGTGCTCAGGCTACCTACATTTCTGTCCTGCTAGCTATAAATTTGGGGATTCCCATGAACACCAGTTTCAGTAATTTGCTAGAACTCATAGAACACAGGAAAATGCTCAGGAAAATACTCACTATTGCCACTTTATTTTAAAGGTATAACTCAGGAAGAGCCGGATGAGATGCATTGGGAGAGGTGTGTGTTAGGAGATATATGGCCTTCCATGCCCTTTATGGGCATACCACCCTTTCAGCACCTTGATGTAGTAACCTAACCAGAAGTTCTTTGACCCCATTTGTTTAGGGGTATTTATAGAGGGTTCATTGTGTTGACATGGTAGATTACATCATTGGTGATTGAACTTAACCCCCAGCCCTTCTCCCCTCTCAGAGATCAGTGAGGGGAGGCTGAAATTTCCAGCTCTCTAATCACCTGGTTGGTTCTTCTGGCATCCAGCCAACATCCTGAAGACATCTAGGGGCCAACTCTTATCACCTCGCTATCAGTAAACTCAAGTATTGCTGAAGGGCCTCATTACCAAAAGTGAAAGACACTCCTATCACTCAGGAAATTCCAAGGGCTTTAGGGGGTCTGTGTTATGAACTAGGAAAAAAGCCTCAATATACTTTTTATTACACTGCAGTGGTCCAGCTTATTTGATCCAAGATTTATGGGCATTTGACCAGAGCCCATTTGATGGTGTTGTCTTATTGGAAATGAGTGGGTTTCTAGTTTGAGTACCAACTCTGATAAAGTTTATAAATGACTTGCATGTGTATTCTCTCATCTGACTATGGCGCAGATCAGCGTCTCCAGGCTTCTGTGTGCCCACAGATCTCTGTTAATAGTTCAAACTTTAATTCTATGTAACTGTAGTATTAATATAGTTATAGAACATACCACTGTTTATAGGTTTTTATTTGAAAATCTATGTGTTTGAGCTCCTTTTGGTTGGCACGGAATCACATTTATATATCTTTTCACATTGATATTTTTATTCTCCATATTTAGTAAAGTCTCCACCTTAAAAAAATATTAAATTTAAAGGCAGTTGCACAGATTGCTCAATTTCTGAAACAAAGCTGATGACAAATTATCAAGGATAAAAATAATTCAAATGATTCAAGAGACTTCTGTGCATAGAGGCCAAGTTGATAGAACCGTAGCGAAGTAAAAGTTTAAAACACTTATTCAGATAATTTAGGCAAAATATCTGCTTCCATCTGAACCATCTCAATTTTCCAGTTTGCTTGGATGTAAAAAGTCATTGAAAAAAGAGAGAACACTCATTAGGGACAATATTTAGAAAAGAAAAATAGGCAGAGCCATGGGCAAATATTTTTGTTCTACTTTTCATAAGAGTTTTAACTTGAGAATGAATCTGTTGGATCTATGGATCTCTAGAAACTTTGTCTTCAACACAACCATTTTTATTCTTAGGTGTAGTAGTAGAAAATATTGTCTGAGTTATTGGCCAGTGAGTTTTACTCTGTGATAATGTAGCAATTTCATTTCATTCGATTCAGCATAATTTGTAGAGTTCCTCTAATTGTAGTAGGTGTGTTCATCCCAGAGCCAACCTACTTCTATATAGTAGTTTTTAGTAAAATGCAACATGAACATTTACTGTTCATTTACTGAACATTTACCTCCCCACCTTTATTTTCAGGTGATACGTACTTTCCCATTTTTCCAGAAGTTTAAGTATCGTTTTTAGATTTTTTTAAACTTAAGAGACTTCATTTAGATGATTTACTTGCTTATCTGTATTATCTTGTTTGTGGTTAAATACTAAGAACATGAATGGATTTTCAGGGATTTATTTTGGCATTTATTTCTCATGCCGACTGACAATCACCTTTGGAGGTTTTTTCCTCCCTTCCTTAAATTTAGATGAAGTTTTTTCTTAGTGTTGGCCTATTTTGTACTCATTTGTACACATTTATTGTTTCCCAGGTGAAATGTTTTCATATTTTTCCCCACTGCTATGATGCTTTGTTTGTACTGCTTCAATTGAAGGTTGAAATTCAGGAAAGAATGTGTAAATTGTTACAGTTCAACAGGAAGGAGGATGATTTTGCTGCTGCACATATGAGACCACAGTGAAGAGACCATGGGAAACATTTGAAGCTTTAAGAATTAGACAACTGTAACATTTTATCACTTATGATATTTCATTTGGTATTTACAAGATATGCCCAAAGGGACCCTCATCTGCTTTGCCATATGGAAAGTTTATAAATGTTAGAGTACAGTGCAAGAGCAAAGTGGGAAAAAGGAAGAATTTAAAGGTGGTTTAGGTACTCAAGAGCAATGGCCTTTTCTTTAGTTGAGAGAAACAGCTGTTGCTTTTGAGGAAGGTAAGCACCCAGTGTTTTCCTCCTGTTCCTTTGGGGTCTGGCAAAAGTATCAGAGAATAAAGATGCCCACCATCTATTTTATTTTCCGTCATTTTCTAAAGGTGATTTTGTTCCATGATACAGAGTTAACTGATGGAATTAATCATGTCAAAGTGTATAGGTGGAGGATTTTTATTTCTCAGTTAAAATAAAGGAAGAAGAAAGGTATTCAAATCCAATTTAAGAACCCAACTTTACATTTCTCCTCTGTACAGTGAAGCTGGTGTCATCTTAAAAATATTTTAAAAGAAAAATAAATCAAGATGGGACTAAGTTTCTTGGAAACAAAGCAGGATTTAATGTCAAAACCTAGAGAATGGAGTAGACAGTATAAATCCATCCAAAAAGAATCAGATTATAAGACTAAATATGGAGAAAACATTTTATTTACTGTTTAGAAGTGTTGAGGTCAGATCAGTAAACAGGAACATTAATACATCTTTCATAAGATGACTGATGTCCTAACATGATATGTTTCAAAGGATAATACTTGCCTCTGTTAGAAAAGGTGACTTCCCAAAACTTATGGGAATTTTTTAAAAATGCAAATCATATAAATGATGGTTGCTGAAATAAAGTGAACAATTCTCCTTAGCATTAAGAAGGATTTTTTTTCTGTCTCTAGTGATTCTAAGATTTTTTGTTTGTTTGTTTGTTTTGTTTTACATTTAACCAATTCCAACGATATTTATAATTTCTTTCAGAATCTGACCTTGGGAAAATTTCCACCTCTCTTCACCAATATTCGTTTGACATTTATTGTTCATTGTGCCAAGCACTGTGTTAGAAACTGGGGGTTAATAAATAAGAAGTGGTTTTTATGGAACATGCATCTGTTTGGTGGGTGAAAAGTAAGAGTAGTTGCAGTCCACTATGATACATGGTATCATACACAGTATGAGGAAAGTGTAGATCAGTTTGATCTCATTTCTTCCTGAAGATTACAAAATCTTTATTAGTGCAAACAAAATCTCTTTAAACTTCTATCCTAACCTGGAAAGACAGTTATTCATGATTTGAACAAAACTAAGCTCAGCAAGAAAATGCTATAGATGATGCTACTTTTATTTTTTTATATTTTGTTAGCAGTTTTGGATTGTAATAAAACTGAAAGTACAGAAATTTCCCACATACCCTCTACTCCCACACATGCACAGTCTACTCCTACGATCAACATCACTCACCACATGGTACTTTTTTTTTTTTTTTAAACCAAAGATGAGTCTATATGGACACATTATAATCACTCAAAGTTTATTGTTTACCTCAAAGTTGACTCTGGGTATTCATTCTGTGGGTTTGGAAAAAGGTATAGTGATATGTGTCCATCATTATAATATCATACAGAATATTTTTACTGCTCTAAAAATCTTTTTTACTCTGCCTTTTCATCTCTTTACTGACCCATCCCAGACAGCCACTGATCTTTTTACTGTCTCAAAGCACCTTTTCTAGAATGTCATATTGTTGGAATCATACAGTATGGAACCTTCCAGATTGACTTCCTTCACTTAGCAATATGCATTTAAGTTTACTTCTCTCTTTTCATGGTTGATAGAACATTTCTATTTAGCATAAAATAGTATTCCATTGTCTAGATATTAACCCAACTTAATAATTTAATTTAGCCATTGAAGGACATCTTGGTTGCTTCCAAGTTCTGGCAATAATGAGTAAATCTGCTACAAACACTCATATGCAGATTGTTGTGTGAATCTAAGTTTTCAACTCCTTTGGGTAAATACCAAGGTGCATGACTGCTGGATCTTATGTAAGAGCATGATTAGTTTTGTAAGAAACCGACAGCCCTTTTCCAAAGTAGGTGTACCATTTGCATTCATCAGCAATGTATGAGAGTTTCTGTTGCTTCACATCTTCACCAGCATTTAATGTTTTCAGTGTTTTGGGTTTGAGCTATTTTAGTAAGTACATAGATAAGAATCTTGACTTAACTTGCATTTTCCTGATGATATGTGATGTGAAGCATCTCTTCATTAACTTATTTGGTATCTGTATTTCTTTTTGGCCAATTGCCTGTTAAGTTATTTGGTATTTTTAAGAGTTCTTCCTTTGTATGTTTTGGAGAATAGTCTTTTATGAAATTATTCCTTCTTTGGCTTATATTTTAATGGAAAAATGCAAAATGGTTAAAACTGTCTTTCACATATCTTTTTCTGACTTAATGTTTTATCTTTAGTCCCTTGAGATTTTAAGAATCTGAATGTTGAAAATCTTGGGAGAGTGACTGTTTTCTCACAGGGGTCAATAGAAAGCATTTTCTATGGATTTTTTTGAGGGTAAATATCTATTCCTTCTGTGTCCTAAAGATCTCAAGGTCTAGTCCAGAGTCTTTTCTGTCTTCAAAGCTAATTTAAAGAAGCAAATGCTGATTAAAATCTATTGCTTTACTTTGGTCAGTGAATGAAAAATGCTATTAATGTGAAAATATATTTTTTCTCTATTTTATTTTTAATTAAGACATAGTCGACAATATAATATTAACTTCAAGTTTACACCATAGTGATTTGACTATTGCACATTATAAAATGCTCACTGTGATAAGTATAGTTATTATCATACATATCATAATTGTCACCATACAAAGTTATTACTGTATTATTGACTGTATTTCCTGTGCTTTACTTTTAATCCCCATGACTTACTTTATTTTGAAATAAATTTTTTTTTGAATGTGAGAGTGTTATTTCTGATACAGGATTTTTACTATCTTTATGTGATAAAAGACACACACACACACACACACACACACACACACACACACACACAAACACACACTTCTGCTATTGACTAGAATTCATAAGACCAAAGTCTTATGGCTATTCTTTTGACCTGTTTTTACTTTTGATGGTTTTTGTTGAAAAGGGGCCTTGGATGAGAATTTAGTGCAGTCTCAAGTAAAATGCCAAATTTGAAACTTTCTGTGGTTTTATACACATTTCTAGTCAATTAGAAACTTCATAAGGAAAAAGGAAAAAAGAAAAAAGGTACAATTAGACCTTCAACTGTAAGTCAGTTTCATGGAACTATTTATTTTAAAATTGTTATTTAAAATACAGTTCCAATCAAGATCAAAAGCTTTTGCACAGCAAAGGAAACAGTTAATAAAATCAAAAGACAACTGACAGAATGGGAGAAGATATTTGCAAATGACATATCAGATAAAGGACTAGTGTCCAAAATCTATAAAGAACTTATCAAACTCAACACCCAAAGAACAAATAATCCAATCAAGAAATGGGCAGAGGACATGAACAGACATTTCTGCAAAGAAGACATCCAGATGGCCAACAGACACATGAAAAAGTGCTCCATATCACTCGGCATCAGGGAAATACAAATCAAAAACACACCAGTCAGAATGGCTAAAATCAACAAGTCAGGAAATGACAGATGCTGGCGAGGATGCGGAGAAAGGGGAACCCTCCTCCACTGTTGGTGGGAATGCAAGCTGGTGCAACCTCTCTGGAAAACAGCATGGAGGTTCCTCAAAATGTTGAAAATAGAACTGCCTTGTGACCCAGCAATTGTACTACTGGGTATTTACCCTAAAGATACAAATGTAGTGATCCAAAGGGGCACGTGCACCCAAATGTTTATAGCAGCAATGTCCACAATAGCCAAACTATGGAAAGAACCTAGATGTCCATCAACAGATGAATGGATCAAGAAGATGTGGTATATATACACAATGGAATACTATGCAGCCATCAAAAGAAATGAAATCTTGCCATTTGTGACAACATGGATGGAACTAGAGCGTATCATGCTTAGTGAAATAAGTCAAGCGGAGAAAGACAACTATCATATGATCTCCCTGATATGAGGAAGTGGTGATGCAACATGGGGGCTTAAGTGGGTAGAAGAAGAATCAATGAAACAAGATGGAATTGGGAGGGAGACAAACCATAAGTGACTCTTAATCTCACAAAACAAACTGAGGGTTGCTGGGGGGAGGGAGGTTGGGAGAAGGGGGTGGGATTATGGACATTGGGGAGGGTATGTGCTTTGGTGAGTGCTGTGAAGTGTGTAAACCTGGTGATTCACAGACCTGTACCCCTGGGGATAAAAATATATGTTTATTAAAAAAAAAATTAAACTCAATTTAAAATTAAAAAAAATAATAAAATACAGTTCCATTTCTTAACATATTATTTCAGCATATCCATATCTATATTAATAGATAATGCATACTGTCTGCCTTTGCTGCTTTGTACAAGTTCGCACAATATTGTTTGTTCAGAAAGATAACTGGTGTGTGAGAGACTGCTTGTAGGAGTCCATCTATATCTAAGTCCTGTTTAGCATTTTTCTTTACTAATGTGGGTGGGGAACCCACTCAGAAGGGGCACAGCAAACATTTGAAAGTTTATTACCAAACTGCTAGCATTTGACCTTAGAGCAGATCCAATTGACAAAGGAGCTGCAGGATATGAAACATTCTCATTACAATGTCATGGCAACATTACTGAAATTATTAACCATCCAAGTGGGATGATGGATGTTACAGGGTGGTGATGTCCTTGACAGAACATATTGCTAATTACCTTCTTTTAGTACTAGCATACAGTCACGTTCCTATGATCAAGTACTATTCCAAATGAATATGAAATGAATTTATAAGGAGAGAATATTTAAAGATTTTATCTGATAAAAGAGCAGATTAAATGTCAGATCTTCATTAAGGGTTCTTTAATCAAAGTTCTTTTTGTGGTTTTATGACAAATCCTTCTATTCTGGCACTTGAACCAAAGACCCATAGGTCTAAAAGGAACTGTTCTGTCACTTTAGCTAAAGGGTAATTTAATGATTTTTAAAAGTAGAATTTATGGTCTGCTAGGTAGGACTCATGAATAGAATCTGGGAAGGCTTTAATTTTAGTGATGAATTAATGACTCATCTCTGATCTTTTTATAAGGTTATGAAGCCCTATGACTTAGTTTCCCCATATGTTAAAAACAGAATGCAATAAAATAGTTTGGATACTTACAGTGTTATAGATAGTAATGTTAATTAGGCCCATCGGGTTTCTAAACTATATGTGGTGGGCTTACATAATTCTGAAAAAATAGAGTATCTTTAAGCAAGTTACTTAATGCAATTATCTTTTAATTAGTTAATATTTGGGAAATATTTAAAGGTGAAGTGGACAGTGGGATATAAATTTATCCAAGTTTGCAGCAAAACAGACTTTAGCAATATTCTGTTTTTCTGGATGAAAGGGCATTACATAATAAGGAAAGCTCCAGCAATAGGAAGCTTCTAGAATGTTCATCATAGACCGTTCTCTTGTAATCTTAAAGTACCAGACATAAATATAGCACAGCTTTACTACAGAATGATCTGATTCAGTAGAGTAATAAAACCACACTGTTTTGGGTGATAATGAAATTGGAAATAATTTATTATATGTTTACTTTAATGAAACTAGTTGTGGGAATTCAGACATAAAGCTGTAAAATCAAGTAAGTTGATTATTAGAAACCAAATTTGTGTGTCATTTCATATCTTGGAAGATTCAATGCTTCAATGTTAAAGTATTTGACTTATCTGAAAAGTTTTTGTGTGAGATTATAGCATTAAAGCCATCTTACTGGGTTTAAATATGGGAGAAGAGTCTCAGAAAATTTTCCTTTTGTCTCTTTATTTGTACCAATTAGAATTCCTTGTAGAGGGCATACCTATTATATGGTAATCATTGTTATTAATTACGACAAGACAAAGCAATATTAAGATAATTACTTAAGACAAAGTAATCAAATTCTGGATCATTAAGGACAGTGATTTATGCTCAGTTGAGTATGTAATTAAGTTTTAGTTCTTTTGAAACCAGTAATCCATATCTGATAAATATGTGTTTATTTAGATTATTTCACTAATGAAAGCATCCCAATCCTAGATTCTTTGTAAACGGGTTTTGGTGTTTTTCGGTATCTCATTAAATTAAATAAATTGTTTATCTTGAAGAAATTATAAAATACATATATACTATAAAACAAATATTCTGAAAGAACCTAAAATAGCAGTGATCAACTAGAAACTGTTTGAATTTGCATGGTCATTAAACCAAATTTCTTTCTTTCTTCCTACAATGCCTCCCTGCATCCTTTTTGATATGCTACTGCCTCCATAGATCAAATATGGCAAACATAGGTTCTGACAAAGTCTCCTACGCTTTCCTTGTGAATTAGCGTAGAAAAGCAGATCATACATTTGCATAGTTTTCAGCCCCTTTGAACAGCTGTATTCAGGATGTGTTGATGAATCAATGTTAGCCTTAGGGAGATGTGGGGTAATATGATAAAGGTTTAAGTCATTTCTCAAGTTCCATTCAATGTATATATTTTTTGCAAGTGCTTTGACTATGAAGGCACACTGTAAATATGTGTTGAATCAACAAAGGAATGATACATATAAAATATAGAAGGTATGCTTTTTAGATGATGAGAATCAAAGATATAGATAATAGAATTCAGAATTATACTTTGAGGTTAGACTAAAAGGCTGAGATCAACTAGACAAAACTTCATAGGGATAGAAATCAAGTTGTAAATATAATTTTTTAAAATATTAATATCATGTAGTAGCTTGGCAGTAGTTCCTGTGAAAAAAGACTTTAGAGGATGTAGGTAGTTTGTGACTCAGCTGGTAAAATGAACTTATTGAGACTTTCAATCGTGACTTTTAATCGTGAGAAACTAGCCTGGTGCCTAGAACATGAAGGACACTTATGAAAGTTTGGCTGAATGGTACAAACTAATTTTCATGGATAATCACAATGATATCTTCCATCCCACAGACTCTTCTATATTGTGACCCCACCAAGAAACGGAATCTGTCTCTTTGCCTCCTTCAGTATGGACAGATATGGTGACAGCTTTAAGCAATAAAATAAGTATAACCAAAATGACATTGTGTCAGTTCTGGGCACAGATCTTAAATGTCCTCACGGTTTTCGCTTCCTGCTTTTTATAAGTCAGCTGCCACATTGCACGTGAGACAGACAATCTTGGAAAACATCAAGGGGTGCCTAGTCCATGCTAAATGATAACTTTCTGGGACATTGAGAAGGCAGGTGGAGAGGGAGGGGCAAGCATCAATGAAGTGAATAACGAGGGCACATTGGATACACGTCTTCCTCGAGCTTTCATAGACTATATAGTGAGTGGCTCTCTGACTTGCAGCCACTTGGGAGAACTTAATCCAGAACTGCAGATAAGGCCAGTCAGATCACACACTGTCAAATAAAAATAATAAATTGTTGTTTTAAATCACTAATGTTTGGTGTTGTTTTTAATGTAGAAATCACTAACGGGAACTCCGAATGATTGGCAGAATGTATAATTAGACCCTAGATGGACATTTGTGTTGATGGCATCGTTCTTCAGTCTTTCTAGGAAAAGGGAAGAAAAGTGGGAAAGGAAGGTAATTGTGTCAAACTGTAAAGAGCTATTAGTGGGGAGGCTGAGTAGACTCCGTTTTACCCCCATGGAACGGAACTGAGATCATGAATGCAATAGGCTGGAAGCCATCTGTCCTTTATGACCTGAGCTGAAGGCAGCTGCTTAACCAACTGAGCCACCCAGGCGTCCCTTGCCATCTGTCCTTTAGAGGAAGATGGAGTATTGGAGTGACTGGAGTTATCACCCATGAAGCAAGCTCCTCTGCCAGCCTGTGACTTACCCGCAAGGAGATTTTCACTGGGCAAGACCTTGAAGGATCATAGGCCTTTTAGATGCAGAAGGGAGTCCTGTACAGGGTATAGAGTTGACAGGGGCAGTGTGGGAAAGTTGAATCAGTGTGTAAAGACAATTTTTGCAAATTCTAGAAAGACTATGTCCACATCGAAGAACATTGATGATCTTCCCTTAGCGTGTTGGAGTTTTGTCATTTAGAGATGATCTATTGCATATGTCGTTCAACTATAAAGAAATGACTGTCCTATGAAACCCTTATTTCCTGCCCATTGGTTTAGGTGAGGCCGAAATATTATCTTACTTTTGTAAAAGGAAGAATTAAGGCAATTTTCTGAAAAATTCAGACTTTAGTACACTCGTACTTTTCTATAGAAAGTGTAGTGTAGAACAGTTGTTTTCGAACTTCGTTGCACATGGAATTGCCCAAGGAGCTTTTTAAAAAATTTGAATGCCCAGGCAGTACCCCATAGAAATTACATCAGAACTTTCAAAATATATAGCAGTAGAGGTCAAGAAAATGTATTTTTAAAAATTCTCCGCAAGGCTTATAAAGAAGGCCTTGAAGGAGACAATTATGACCACAGTAAAAGAAGGCATTCATGAAAACAAAGACCCACATCTGTTTTAATTCTTTGGAAATTTCTCTGTTCTAAGATTGTGTTATTTAAAGAGTCTAGATTTCTTTGTGATAAGAAAGAAGGAGGCCAGGGATGCATTCAAAAGCATTGGGCTAAATGCTTGCGTTTTTATTCCTTTTACCTCTGTATCCTATATTCTGTATCTACAAATAGAGATTATTGGTGTCACTCTCTGGGATGCCGTGAGGGTCAATGTTTTAATGCTTTTGAGATTCTTTAAACCTTTGAATGAAAGTATCGTTACCTTGAACATGTAGGCATGCACGCTCCATTAGGCAAGAGTGGGGTTCAGTGTACTGAATTCTTTTAAAACCTCTTGTTCATGATATTTTAAAATCTAATAACTCCTATGATTTTAGTATTAGCTATGTTGCTCAATGCTTTATTTTTTCCCTTCCCCCTAAATAGCAGCTTTCAAAAATTACTTTGTTTTACATTTAAAAGATTGGTCACATAAGTTTTTAACCAAATATTTTTGTGAGCATTGTTTTTTTGTTGAAATAATTATTCTACCATGCATAAACTGTGGCTTCTTTAGCTGAAAGCAATTCCTTTCACTTGTGTTATTACTTTAGGAACTATGCATACTTTCTTAGTTATATATAGACATGCTAGAAGAGTTATTTATTTGAGACAAGTCTAATAGCTAACGATAAAAAAGAAGGTAGTGTTTTAAATGTAATTTTGCTTTGGCATTGATTCCCTGTACAATATTTTGAAGGTTAAAATATGATAACTCATGTTGCAAATTAAGAAAAACTAAACCAAATTTAAGTGACAAGGTAATTTATAAGTGAATTATTTCAGTAATAAAAGAAGTTTAATCTGGATCTTCTCTTCTATAGCCAGTCTTATCTGAATACTTGTCTTTTCTGTTTTACCATGGTGGGTAGATGAGCCACTGATGAAAGGAATGGGAGATGTGTTTGAAAATTCACTGGTTAAAAAAATATTTTTTAAATCCCCAGTAATGTTTTGGAGTTTTATGTCAAGAGCCAGCTGCCACTTCTTCTGAGTAAAAGGTCAGAACTAGATAGAGTCTTTTGTGAAAGGTGGAAATACCCCAAGACTGGCTTTTGAGATTGAGGTTTAAAAGCTTTGTGCTTTGGTGAGTGCTGTGAAGTGTGTAAACCTGGCGATTCACAGACCTGTACCCCTAGGGATAAAAATATATGTTTATAAAAAATAAAAAATAAAAAAAAAAAGCTTCATGATTCCAGTGAATATTACCATAGATTTAAATAGGGTGTGTTGGAGTCATGGATAAACTCAAATAGTTCTAAAATTGATAGGACATAAAAGTAATAATAGATCCTAGCACAAGTAGCTTCAGAGGCATAAAATACTCAGAGGCATAAGTTATTTGTCCAGAGATGAAAGATAAGCAGTCTGCAATGCTTCTTGTATGAGGTCGGTATACTATCAATGTTTTCCCCAAATTTGATTTGAAAATGAGATCTTTAGAATGTTGCCATGTTAATATATAAGGAATATTTAGTGTTGTGTCAATACCCATATATGTTGTTGGTATACTTACTGGAATAACATGATTCACTATTTCTCCAGTGTTTTTAGAAAAGAATTAATGTTCAACATAATTCCTAAAAACCTGATATAAACAAATGGCTAACATTTTGTAAACTTTAGTATTTTTTTAGGAGAGAGCAGAATTAACTCAAATGGACTCATACTTCCCACTTGGTATACTAGCCAAATACCTACTACACACTTTTTTTCTTTTTCTTTTTGTCTTTGACTATGTTGTTGACATTTTATTGCATTTAACTGCTAAGCGTGTTGTATCCCTAGCATAGGGTAGTGCTTGTCCCTCTACCATGTAGGTAGAAAACATTTGCCTGTGGAGTAAATTAGAAAAATAATCTGCTGGCTATGTATCCTTGTTAAAATATCTATAGTATAATTGAATTGAAGCAAAGGACTGTTCAGAATCTATAGGGCCAAAATTTGGTATGATAACTAGAAAAGTAGCAAATTTTTGTTTAAAACAGCCCTGAGTCATCAAAAACACTATACGTTATAAAGCTGAAAATAGCCTGATAAAATAGTAAACCAACTTTCAGTAACAACCTCTTCTGTGAGCCTGTGATATAGTTCAAACACTGCATTTTGTTGACATCTTCCTGAGTGATATTAGAAGCACAGATAGAGAGCATTTCTGGCCAAACAACCATGACATACACTGTAGATTTGTAATGAATGCTATTAAGATAACATGTCTCTCTCTCTCAAGGGGTAGTTGACCATGTGTATCGTCTCTTCTGCTTTATCATCGAGAATGACTGGGTGTGTTGGGGCCAACAGTGTTGATGGGCATTGATCTGTTTCAGAAGTGAATTAACTCAGAGTTTCAAGGACTGAGAAATGACTTTAGGCCTTTCCTTTTAAAAAGATGATATCTCATTTTCTGGGTTCAGAGATGAGGAAAAAAAGTGGAAATTGAGAGAAGGTAAAAACTCAATTTGAATTAGGTCTGAAGGAGAGTGTTTTGTTTTATCTTATATTTACCAGCTGATAATCCTACAGTGAAAATCCATGTTGTCCAACTAGTGAGAATTAGGACAAGAATATGGATTAAATTAGCGGAGCCTGAGTGGCATGGTCAGTTAAGCATTCAACTCTTGATTTCAGCCCAGGTCATGATCCCAAGGTCCTGAGATTGAGCCCTGCGATGGGCTCCACACTCAGAGGGGCATCTGCTTGGGGTTCTCTCTCTCTCCTTATCCCTTTGCCTTTCCATTTTGCCCCCCCCCCAAAATGACTAAGAAAAATATTGCTTTCAAAAGTACTATAATGAACACAGCCCTGGAATTCTAGTCTTATAAATACTTTCAGATGGAGATATAAAAATGATATTTCAAAATGTTAAAAATAATCAATGTGAGTGAAAATTGGACTTTGAATATCTGCAGGGTTATTACTTCCTCTTGATGGTATGTTTCTAATTTTAGGGACTTGTGGGGGTGGGGGAGATAAGCTGCACTTATACATAATCTCTCCCAGTATTGGTTCCATTTGTTTAGAAGATCTAATGGTTTTATTTTTAGGTTTAATGCCATTGAGATTTCTTAATAATTTCTAATTCCATCAGAATGTTCCTACCTTAAAAGGCCATGCCTAATGGATTCATTTCTTTCGATTTGTGGAGTATTAGAGTAAATAAAATCAATATTTATAACGAATATTGCAAAAAACTCTTTCTTTAAGCCAGTTGCTAAGAGTGGTTTTAATGGGTAGTGTTCAGGCACTCAAGGTTTCCATATATTTCCCCATGGCCCTGTTAGAACTAGACTGGTTTACTGAACAAAAAGATTAGTATGTCCACACTTAGTAGACCAAATCAAGCAGAATGTGCTGTGGAGAAAAGATGATGAGTGTTCAAAATAGATTATCTAAAGGATGTCTAAACCATAAAAATCTGGGGCAATTTTCACAAAAACTGAAAGCTACTAAGAGCAGTATGTAACAACAACAAAAAATGTTTTGGAGGCATAGAAAAACACATTTAAAGGCAAATGAAGAGAGCCAAAATGACAAAACAGTGAGTAAGCAAGCAAAACTTAGAACTTAGTTATTTTTCTGTGTCAGTAAATCTCTTCTCCATTTTGAAAAACAAATATCTATGTGTATTACATTATATTAGATTAAAAAGTTCTTAGAGTTTAGGGACTATATTTTTAAGCAATATACATTTCCTTGCATAATATTTTATCATTCACTTATATTGTGGATCTATATTAACACACGTGTCTCATGAACATTACTATAGTTCTGAATAATTCTCTGATAGAATGTTGTCCAAACACAAATGTTGCCTTTCTTTTGAATTTTGTACAGGAAGAAAATTTCAACAAACCTGCCAAATACAGCAGGTTCTTAGATGACCAAGATTTTCCTTGAAACTGAAAGTTACAGACTTTTTCTTTTAAAAGTTCCCTGTGTGTGTGTGTATCCCTGGGTGTTTTTCTTCCTTCGTTATCAGAGACAGCAATTCCTCAAGTCAAATGTCAAAGGCATCTGGTGGAATGAGGAATGCTTTATCAAAGTCAGGAAGGCATAATAAGGCTTGATTTTCACGGAGTGCATTCATTAGGTTCTTGAATATTAAATCAAAATTTGAATCCATCCATCCATCCACCCATCCACCATTCCTTCCTTCCTTCCTTCCTTCCTTTCTATCTTGGCAAGTCAGGAAATGGCTCTGCAGAGATACATTCTGAGTTATCCATTAATGGGTCACAGTTTGCGCTGAAAAC